>NC_065570.1:20976493-21289654 GCF_937616625.2 Mercurialis annua
CAAACATTTACAAACGTTTTGAAACAAATCCAAACGTTTTGCCTTTTTAGCAATTTTAGCCAAACGGTTACAAAAGTTACGAAACAAATCCAAACGTTTCCCCTATTTAGCGATTTAAGCCAAACGTTACGAAATAAAACCAAACGTTTAAAACGTTACGAAACAAATTCAATGTTTCACATTTTTAGCAATTTAAGCTAAACCCTTACAAACGCTACGAAACAAAACCAAGCGTTTCGCCTTTTTAGCAATTTAAGCCAAAGGATTACAAACGTTACGAATCAAATCCAAGCGTTTCACCTTTTTAGCATTTTAAACCAAACATTTACAAACGTTAAGAAAAAAATCCAAGAGTTTCACCTTTTTAGTAATTTAAGCCAAACGTTTACAAACATTAGGAAACAAATCCAAGCGTTTCACCTTTTTAGCGATTTAAGCCAAACGTTTACAAACGTTACGAAACAAATCCAAATGTTTCACCCTTTTAGCGATTTAAGTCAAATGTTTATAAATATTACGAAACAAATCCAAACGTTTCACCTTTTTAGCGATTTGAGCCAAACATTTACAAACGTTTCGAAATCCAAACGTTTCACCTTTTTAGCGATTTAAACCAAACGTTTACAAAATTTTATGAAACAAATCCAATCGTTTCACCTTTTTAGCAATTTTCACCAAACGTTACGAAATAAATACAAACGTTTCCCCTTTTTAATGATTAAGCCAAACGTTTCACCTTTTTAGCGATTTTAGTCAAACCTTTTCAAACGTTACGAAACAAATTCAAGAGTTTCACCTTTTTAGCAATTTAAGCCAAACGTTTACAAACGTTCCGAAACAAATCCAAGCGTTTCACCTTTTTAGTAATTGAAGCCAAACGTTTTACAAACGTTACCTTTTTAGCAATTTAAGCCAAATGTTTACAAATGTTACGAAACAAATCCAAATCTGTCACCTTTTTAGCGATTAAAGTCGAACGTTTACAAACGTTACGAAACAAATCAAAACGATTATGTAATACCCCGTAATTTTAAAATGTATGTTTTACCACGTACGTTAGATTTTAACCGGAAAAGTGAAATTAAATTTTAAATTGGACCAAGAAAAATGTAACGGCATTGCGATACTAAATTTAAAAGGACAAAAGTTGGATTATTTTAGGAGATTTTCTCTAAAAATGAAAAATATCGGGAAAATAAAAACAAATGGATAAATTAATTTTGCCGGGATAAAGTCCCAAAAAAATAGACTTTATTTTTCCGAAATAAAAATTTGGAAGTTTATTTCAATTTTTTTTACCAAAGATCTCGATTTCCGATATTAGGTAGTGATTAGTCAATTAAGCGTATTGTTAAGTATATTATTATTATGGGCAAATAATTTGGTAATTAAAAAATGAAGAACCACTTTGAACATTTAACCGTTTAATGAAAAAAAAGGGATTTAAGTTTCCCAAGTCAGCAAAACCCATTTCATTTTTCCATCTCTTCCTTTGAAAATATACAGAGCTCACATAACTAGTAAAACCCTAAACTTCAAATTCTTTAATTCGTTTTCTCAAATTGATTATCAATTCTATCTAATTAATCATCAATTTCATCAACGAAAGATTCAAATCTTCAATCGGTGGAGATAATCAACGGATCGATCGAATCGAACGCTGGATTCACAGAGTATTTTCTAACTCTATCAACTGAGAACTTGATAATTATGTAAGAATTAAAGATTTATTTTGTTGTTTTGGATTGAATGAATTAAGATTTTATGTTATATTATGTTGGAAATTGCCTTTCAGTAACTAACTAAATTTGTGTGTCCATGGGTATATTATTGAGTTTACATAAAGATTCACTCTTTTGCATAATCTTGGGGCTGCATGAGTGTTATTAAATTGTACTAAGATTTGATCAAGTGTAGTAGAAAACGCTAGCATCTGTACTTAGTTTATAGTTTACGGGGTTGTAATATCCCGTATTTTTCCGTCATAGTTTCGTTGTGTTTCCGACTTAGTTTCGGATTATTAATGGTGGACTTAGCAAGTGTGAAACTTTAATTGGGGTTGGAGTTGTATATTGTATGTGCCGCATGTGTCGTGTGATTTTTCGATGGTGATTTGATTTGTATCCGGATTATAAACGATGTTGTGTTCGTGTGCCTTCTAAATCTGACATGTTTTGATAAAACATTTATATCTCCCAATTGAACCGTTGGATCAGATTTATTTTTGGATATACTGTGCACAACAAAGAGTTGACCGTTGGATCAAAATTGAAGACGATTTGGAGGAGCGATAGAGTGCACGATCGTGCACTCAAGTGAACAAACGTGCACTATGCTGTTACGAAATTTTAGGTATTTAAATAGCCTCTTAAGTTTTTAAAACCTATTTTTTATAGTCTATTGTTTTCTATAAACCCTAGCCAACATCTAGACTCCTTAATTCACTAAATTCGTTTGCAACAAATCCATCAAAAGCACAGCAGAAATCGGTAAGTCTCATCCTTTATTCTTCAGTTTTATTTTTAAAACATCTCCGTATACTTAATCGTTCTCCTTCGTTTCTGAAGCAAATTCAGTTTTGATTCGTCCTAGTCGAAGTAGACTCACGTCTCTACGATTCCCAATCTTATTTTCATAGAACGGTACATAATCAATTCTGTTTCGTTCGCCGCCGTCTCACCGTATTGCTTTGTTATTGGCTGTATATGTTCATACATGTTGCCGCCGAATTCTTTTCTTACTTTTGGCTTTGATTTTGTTTATTTGTGATTGTAGACCTCTGAGAATGATAATTGTAGAATGATAATTGTAGATTGTTTAAATTCAGTTGATGTTGTCTAAACGATTCCGTTTGTGTTCATGCTCTGTTTTCCAAATCTGATTAGGGGTAATGTTGTTTAAGAGGGGTTGTGTTCATTATTGTCTTGAGATTCGGTTGAGGTGCAATCAGAGTTTGGGTTTTTATAATTGTGTTAATTGTTCAAGTTTTGGTCTCTGTATCATTAATGGTATGTTTTTATTCTTGTGTTTGAAGGCTATGATTCTTGGGCTATGTTGTTTCTGTAACTTGATATAAATTTGTTTGTTCATATGGATTGTTATTATATTCTTGGTTGAAAATGGGGATTAAGCTTGAGTTATGATTTTGGGTTCTTGAATCAGTATGAGTTGAGTTGTGTTTTGAAATTGAGTTAATGAAGATGAGTTAGTGGGCGGGAATATGTTCTGGTATAAGAATTGATTTCTATTTCATTTGTATGAAAGTTGTGACTAAAAGACATGTTTGGTCCTTAAGTTATTTTGTATAAACCAATTGATTTCTTAAGTTAAATACTATCTATTGATTAATTGATTTTGATTTCTAATTTAGGGATTTCATTTTAAATTGAAAGTTTGACAAGTTGGTAATATTATTTTTAAAACCTAAAAATAATATTTCAGTTATTTAAAATTAAATTAATAGTTATTATTAACTATTATTTAATTGTTAATTTGAGACTTTGGGCTTAGCGTGTCAACGTGATTAAATTATATTTTAACTTTTGAATTTTGTTATATAATTTGTCAAATTAAAAATGCTGATTATTTTATAATCTAAATTAATATAATTACTCAGGTAATTATATTTAATTTTAAATATCTTTTTGGAATGTCTTTTTGGCTAAATTACAATTTAGCCCTTGAACGTTTTAAAAACTTATTTGATTAAGTTTTCGATTGTAACTTGGGTTACTTGAGGTTAAAGCTATTGGGTTCCGTTTTAAATATTGATTTATTACTTTATCAAGTTGATTGTATAATTATAAACTATAGTTTATAATTGGGTATGATTATACTTATTTTATCAAAGTGATTTTGGGAATTATAAACTCTGGTTTATATTTTGATAAAATATTTTGGGTCAGGTTAGACTTGGGTCACCCGACATGTGAGGTAGCTTGGTAGTTATTAATAACTCGGCTAACCCAATATTTGAGGAAATTGATTTAAACTATTATTTATTTATTATTTAAGCAATACTTTTCGGAACGGATTTTAAAGCGGAAACCCAATAGACTTGGCTTATTTATTTATTTGAGTATTGTGTTACTCGTTGTGATTCATTTTTGACTCGGGTCATTACGTGATTAATTGTTCATTCTATTCTGGCTACGTTTATGCTTGACTCGGTATTGTGCTAGTCCTATGTGGTGTCTAGTATTCTTACAGTTAGGGGTTGAATGGATTTTAACTTATATATTATTTTAGACCTGTCGACTGCTCCTTTTTCAGAGTGTACGCAGGGTTAGCTGGTTGCCAAGATTCACGTGGATTAGCAAGCAGTGAGTTTGTAGTGCTATTTACCGCTTTATTAAGTACCGCAATTTATTTTAGTATTATAAATGCCTTTGAACTGTTTTGAGCGATTATGGATCTGGATTGAAACGAGCCACTCGATAGGCTTGTATCGAGACTGTGTGCACCGGTAAGTACTCTGGGATCGGCAGACAAATGTCTTGCTTACGCTGGTATATGATGAGGATATGTTCCCGTCCACTCTGGGTTTATCAGTATGCTATGTCATACTTACGTTGGGATCATTTCAATACTTCTTTCCATAATCATATTATATTAGTATAAAAAGTTTTGATTTAAGGGTTTTAAACTTAATAAATGTAAATAGTATTGCGAACTCATCTCAGTATATCTGACCCCGTTGTTTTCCCAAATTTTTCAGGTTTATAATTTGGAAGCTGGTTCACTCCGATTCTTTTGATTCCTCGGAGGTTTTTATGTTATTTAAACTAGTTACTGTTTTCGAACTCTTAGACCGCAGTAGAACTAGTTATTTATTTCATTTGATATTACACTTTGAAATTGTCGATATATTCGATTATTTATATTTGGCATGATTATTCTGGATTACGATATTGTTATATATAAGGCATGTTGTTGAACATTTAAGATATTTAAGTTATTTATATTAGAACTGTAATATAAATTGATAGACCTAGGTTGGAGTCTCGGTTGCCCTCGAGCAATTTTCTGCAGGTTTAAATGTTTATTTGATTTCCGCGAGGCTTGCTACGGGTTTTGGTACAACCATACCCATACCCTAGCGCCGGTCACGATTCATGAAATTGGGTCGTGACAAAGTTGGTATCAGAGCTTTGGTTTCAAACCAAGGCCATTGCATGCTATGTGTTTACTCTGTTAAGTTGTTAGTGAGTCATAGGGACTACTGCGGAATTAGGTTCATGTCTTGTCTTTGAAACGTCATCTTTTGATTTTAAAAACTTTCTGCCTACACCGATAGGATTGCGTCGAGTCAGTCATTATTTATGCTTTGATTTGATGCTTTTATTTTACTATATTGATGTTAATTCACTTGGGTGAATTAATTGCTTTTGATTTCTCGGGAAATCTTATGTTGGTAATTTTCTTTATGTTATACTTGGGTATGATGTAAATTGCTGTCACGACCCATTTTCATGAATCGCGACCGGCGCTAGGGTATGGGTAATGTAGTACCAAAACCCGTAGCTAGCCTTCCAATTAACAAATAAACACAATAACCTGCAGAAAACCAATGCTCGGGGGCAACCGAGACTTCAGCCTAAATCTAGCAGTTATAACAATCAACAGTTAATATAACATGCTTATCCAATTCCGAGTCTGAAATAGATTCATCATAAATCAATGTAAGTAATACAGCATGCCAGAGCAATATAATCAGTCGAACCAATTCGACAAAATAAATAATAATAATAAAGACGCCTAGTTACTACTGCGGTCTAAGAATAAAACAGTTTCACAGTTTTACTAAAATAAATGGAACCTCCGAGGAAAAGTAAATGCGGAGATCACCAGACTCTCTCAGATCATAACCCTGGGGAAAATTTGGAAAACAACGGGGTCAGATATACTGAGATGAGTTTATACCACTATCTACATTTATTAAGTGGAAAACCTTTAAAACCGTTTAAAACATTTAATAACAATATTACGAATAATAGTTGGAACCCTAATTCACAATTCTAAATAATAAACATAATCCAATAGGTCTGGTCCCGAGAGCTGAGCTACACCGAGTTACCACTGACCACACTTATACCAGAGTCCCGAGAACTGAGCTACACCGAGTTACTCTACTTGGTCCCGAGAGCTATGCTCACACCGAGTTACCACATTACCATAAATACCTTTTTCCAGATCATTACCGGTGCGCACGCAGTCCTAATGATGCCCATTAGGTAGCATGTTCCAACTAAGAGCCATAATATAAAAACAGTTCGAAGTATACGTACTGTATATATATTTAATATTAAAATAACAATTTACTTAATAAAGCGGTAAATAGTAAGTACAAACTCACTGCTTGCTAATCCACGTGATAACCGGCAAGCAAACTAATCCTGGTTCGCCTCTGAAGCACGAACAGTAGACGGGTCTAGACAAATAAAATAATTATTAAAAACAGACCCTAACTCTAGAGAGTACTAGACACCACATAAGGCTAGCACAAATAACACATCGGGATAAAACAATCCAGAACAACACAAAAATACCCAATAGGTAATAAAGCCCAATTAATGTAAGTTTATTGAGTTCTCGCTTAAAAATCCAAATTACAAATATTATTTAATAAACTTTAAATAATAATTAATTTTCAAATACTGGGTTAACTGAGTTACCGATAACTACCAAGCTACCTCACATGTCGGGTGACCCAAGTCTAACCCGACCCACAATATTTTATAAAAAATACAAAATAGAGTTTATAATCGCAAAAATAACTTTGATAAAATAAACATAATTATATTCAATTATAAACCATACTTTATAATTATAGAAACCACTTTTGTAAAATAATAATCAAAATATAAAACGGAACTCAACAACTTATAACTCAAGTAACCAATAGTTATAAACAATTTATTTAATAATAAAATAAATTAAGAAAACGTTTAGAATCTAAACTTCAAATTGACACGCCGACTCAATAATTCTAAAATATAATAATTACCCGAGTAATTATAAGTTAAATGATTATAATACAAATTATTATTTTCAAAATGTAATAATCAAAAACAATTTAAATTATAAACGGTCTTAACAAAATTTTCAGATTTAAATTAAATTAACATTTTTATCGACTTAATCGATAATCAATAGTTCGGTTTCAATTTCAGTATTTAATCAAATAATAACCTTTAATTTTATCATGAATAAATAAATAAAAATTAAGAACCAACCAATCACACTTGAGAAACCAAATATTTATAATAATGAAACAATAGCAATAAAATCAAAGAAAGATGGCCACACAACCATGAACCCACCAATCAACATCCAATATTATGAAACTAAGAATCCAACCAATATGAATGTCACTGTATTCAATTTCAAATGATCAACCCGGGAAAAATCTCTATTAACAGATTAATATCAATATCAATCCAACCAAAAACATGAAGACCCAATAAACCACAATTATTGACGAAATCAAATGCTTTTCACCATTTGAAAATTTGGTTCCCGCCAAGCACATCAAAGCATGAAACCCAACTCATAAGGACCTTACAGCAATCATCAATGGCAGCCGCAAGAACACAAATCAAAGCGTGCAACAAGGGATCGGAACGACACGACTTTTAGAAATACAAACGTATCCAAAAGCAATTCAATTAACAATAATAACCCAAAAGTTAAACAATAATCAAACCATCATAATCAACAGATCAAACAACGAAATCCATGGCAACAACATGGACAAGAACGTCAGCCAAAAACAACTAGAACGACGGATCGTAACTCAAGGAATTTGCGTACCGTTGGAAGATAGCAGGCTCTGGTGATTCATGAGATGCTTCGATTCAGATATGATGTGAGAAATGATCTTACACGATACTAGAACAAACCAGCATTACAACTTACGAAACGACAACACGATATTGAACGAATAACAATGAAAAGAGACGAAGAAGACTAACCAGATTCAAGAGCGGAAGGAAGGAATGGATTGTGTGGTATCTCAGAGTGTTTCTGAGTGTAAGACGGCTAGGGTTTCAGAATAAGCGAATGAAAAGAATAGGGTTTAACGAAGAAAACGAGTGAAAAAAAAGACTCAGAAATTCATTACTGCTATACAAACTATAAGTTCCTACTTCATAATAAAAAGATGGGCTTTCTAAAAATATTATGGCCATAATCAAAATATTATGGGCTTTTCATGCACAATAATAATGTGAGAAACAATGAGGTAGGTGTTAGGCATGGGCTCATTTGCATGCAATATATATTCTTTTAAAAAAAAAAATTATAAGTACAAACCAAACACGAATCGAACGACGATCGAATCAACGAACGCGTCAAATAAAATTAAATACAATATATAATAATAAAAATTTACCTAAACCTTGACGGAAAATAAATTAAAAATAGATAAAAAAAATAATTTAAAAATACGGGATATTACATTCTCCCAAACTTATTAAAAATTCGTCCTCGAATTTAACACAAAACCAAAGTAATATGAAATCGCACGCATAAAATCACACATAACTCAAAATACGGGGGCAACACATATCCAACGGAACAAAAAAAACAATTACGTAGCATAATTTTTGATTCCCAAAATCGCTAAACTACTGAGTGACAAATCAAATAAAAACCAATCAAAAACCGCATAAACAACCTATGTAATAGATAACTGCAATCTGAAAAGATTAAACAGACTCGCAACAAAAAAAAAATGATTCTATCACAATGAAAACTGAGGAGAGTCGAAGCGAAACAAAACAGAATTTAATCGAAAACACGGTGAAAGTATATGGGGTGCTACATTCTCCCCAACTTATAGAAATGCGACTTCGAATTTAAAACAGACTCGAAAACTCAAATGATCACCACATGCATACGCGAATTTTTATTTTTATTTTAGTTCAACAATTTGGTACCTCAAACGACTCTCCAAACACCACGTGTGAACGAATTAAAATTTATTCTTTTTCAATCGCGAAAAATAAAACATCACACTGTACGAGGAAGAAAATTTCAAAAGAACAAGCTCAAGTTTCCAAGACTGCCAAGCAACACCACAAGTGAAGGAACAACTCTAAATTCAAATCGTAATCTCACTAAGCCAACTCCTATGCTACAAACCGAAACATACAGACACTTTCACTAGAAATAATCTTATATCTCTTAACGCTTATGCACTATATCACTTATAGTGGTCACAACACCAATCACATCATATGAGAAATACCTAACAGCAAATTAAAAATTTCATCCTGATCAAATATGCTCTCACAAAATAATGACTAAAACTAAACACCATTAGTATCGTCTCAATTCAACCAACTAAGATCAGCTCGACAAACTATCAACCTCGAGAAGCAAGACGTAATAAAACACACCAATTTTTAAGGAATACGTAACTTAAACTTCATACAACAAAAATTTTCATCCTCGACATTTATTTTGAATCACTGAAACGTCGAATCCTACCGAAGATCATTTGGATCAAATCACAATTAATCGGTTTATTGGTGGTGCTCGAAATAAATTTTTTTAGAAAAATGCTTTCCGCAAACACAAATATATAATTAACACCATCCTCATTTAATTTGAAATTACTAGCACCTCAAGTTAAATTTCATTTTCAACCGAAAATAATTAGTTGAAAAATCCTTTTGTTTGTAAATGCACCAACATAGTAAAATACTCTCAATTTGAATTCTCTAAAGAACTTTACTTTAAAAATAAATTCACGATTTTTATAATATTGTTCATTTTTAAAAATCTTAAAATCCTCTTTAAATCAAGATTATAAAATTACATCACTTTCCCCAATAATAAATTTTGCAAAAGAGAACCCCTTTGTTTACGAAATAATTTCTATACCGGTATCAACATTTTTTAAGCAGATATTGAATCTGTAAAAACAAAATTTCTTTTTAGTTTTTTGTAAAAACACATGCAGAGCATAACCAATGTTCTTAAAACAAAACTCCTCAAATTATATACTCTAAACTGACACAATTCTTTAATCCGAACTAAACCTCGTGTGCAACCTTATAACCATAGCTCCTATTTACCAAATACTGATACTCCAATAATATTGAATAAATCCTTACACTGCAATTTCTCTTAAATCACCACCGTCATCACAGAGCATTTGTCTAGTTTCCAACCAAATAAAAATTTCAAAACCGTTTGAAATTAAATAACCTTTCAAACACTATTTTCACAATATAACTCGCGAGTTTATAACAAAACATTTTTTTTTTCTGAAAAGTCCTACTGATAAAATTCGTTTTACATAATTGTGCGCCAGGGTGATGACAGCTCTCATCCCCAAAGAGTTGCATTCAACCCTAATCATCTAATGTCGTGATGAATGTACTAAATGCATGTATTATTTATTTTTCTTTTAATTAGTGATCATACTCAATGCTCAATGCAGTTTCCTATTCGTGGCATTCCAAATGCATGTTCATGACATGTTTGGGCACAATTACGTGACAAAAACATTTAAATTACTTTAGCATGTTAACATTTGAAATCAATTTTCCTTCGAAATATTTTCTATACATTATACTCTGTGAGACGTGCACTCGTCCATCTTGACATATTTGCCCATCTCTATTATTCTAGCCCACCAATTGCCATAGCCATTAACGAAATAACCCAAAATCAACAACGAAACTAAAATTTCCTAACAAGAATTCCCCCTCAAAACAAATTGGAAAATTTCCAAAGGCATTCAAGTAACACGACCGCCTTCATTGCTCCACTATCAGTTTCGGTATTTCATTGATCCACTTAAAGAAAATACCAGTGTATTATTACACTGATCAACCTCTAACACAGTTTCCACATTCTTTTTCAGAATGCCAAAAGCCGAAAGATTTTGATACAATAATATATCACAACCGAGCCCGTCGTAAAAGCGCATACCGCTCGAAATTTTCACGCAAGAGGCAAACACTTACGAGAAGAATTATTCCACCGGTGCTGAGTAATATAACTCAAATAGACTTCTTCTGACCAGGACAGACTCGAAATTCGAATCTACGAACAGCTCTTGAGAATCGCTCGTTAAATTTCTTAATAACAAAATTAATCGCTTCGACCTCCGGAGTCCAACCGTTAGATCTGGCTAAACCAAATAGAACTTCTAAAAAATCGTAGGGTCAAAACAAAAGTTCAAAACGCACATCGACGCCAATGCCAAAGTTAAGCCAAAGAAATACTAACGAGAAATACCCTCATGTGATACTCCACACTATGAGGCCAACGAGGACAAAAACTACCATGACATAATTTAACCAAACATGAGAGACAAAAATAACAACACCGTATTATAGGTTGTAAATTTTTCACACAACCGAAAAGCACTTGAACATCTTGCAGTAAAATAATTACTCATTAGGGTCCATAACCAATATAAATTTTAAAGGATTGAGCATAGAATATCTTATGTGATCAACGAATTCCTACCAACATGGCAGTAACTTAAATAGCCCAACAATGATTAAAATCATTAAATCATGTAATAACATTTCTAAAACGTCAATTCAGAATAAAACGAATTGTTCTACTGATTAAAAGTGCGCATTAAAACCAATTTCGAAAGCTAAAATTTATAAAATAGATTTCAAGTTGATGTCGAGCCCCACAGTTTTAAAAAAATTCATTCTCCTGAAACCCTCTTTACAAAACTATGGTTAAAAATTTATTTCCAAATGCCTCAAATTAAAGTCATCGAGTTAGCGGAGTGATTACCACTTCCAAGCTCAACTCCCAATTTGGGTGACCCAAGTCAAACCCTTAATAACCATTTATAAAAAGTATACAACATTCTCAAGTCCGGAAAAAATGCATTTTAAACAAATTCCAATTCTTTCAAAATAGGAAGCTCGACGTCACCCAAAGTAACAACATTAGACTCATAGCCCAAGTGAGGAAACAATTATTCTTTAACAACTTTTTCAGAAACACATGCTTCGGCCACAACTAACAAATCAAAGTACAAGACCAATAACACCCAAGTGTTGACAAACCACAACATAGTAAAATTACAAAAATTATCTTAGTTCGTCAAAACGGTAACACATTTCAAATAATTAGTTTTAAAACAATCATCTTGAAAGCACCAAAACTAGACGTAACATTTAAATTTTAAGAATTTGAGAAATTCATTTTATTTTTAAAAGAACAACCCTTTATCAATCCTTAGTCCAAAATAAAATTTTGAAACATAAAAATTTCATTTTTACTGGCAAGACACTGAAAATAATCCATTTGACTATTTGCGTCAAAACACCAGTTAGGCCAAAAATAATTTCCTTACGGTAATTTAAAATCAATACAAGGCCAACAACGTAATTCACCAAACGAGAAAAAGATTTTTCGGTTAAAAATCATTTAAACCCAAAACAATGTCAAAGACTGACAAAATATTGATTTTTAGAAATCGAAGTTCACGGCCAACGCCAGAAGTACTCACAAAATAATTCAACGTCAATAGCGTCTTTAAAGCATAACAGCCAAAATATATCACCCAAGTGAAAAGCAACATCATTAAGATATTTAAAAGCATCAAATCAAAGTATAAATACTGACTGACTCGACACAATCCTATTGGTGTAGGCAGAATGTTTTAAAATTAAAAGATGACGTTTCTAAAGACATGACAGAATCCTATATCCGCAGTAGTTCCTAAGACACAACCATACTTAACAGAGTAAACACATAACAAGCAAATGGCCTTGGTTTGAAACCAAATGCTCTTATACCAAGTTTGTCACGACCCATTTTCATGAATCGCGACCGGCGCTAGGGTATGGGTAATGTAGTACCAAAACCCGTAGCTAGCCTTCCAATTAACAAATAAACACAATAACCTGCAGAAAACCAATGCTCGGGGGCAACCGAGACTTCAGCCTAAATCTAGCAGTTATAACAATCAACAGTTAATATAACATGCTTATCCAATTCCGAGTCTGAAATAGATTCATCATAAATCAATGTAAGTAATACAGCATGCCAGAGCAATATAATCAGTCGAACCAATTCGACAAAATAAATAATAATAATAAAGACGCCTAGTTACTACTGCGGTCTAAGAATAAAACAGTTTCACAGTTTTACTAAAATAAATGGAACCTCCGAGGAAAAGTAAATGCGGAGATCACCAGACTCTCTCAGATCATAACCCTGGGGAAAATTTGGAAAACAACGGGGTCAGATATACTGAGATGAGTTTATACCACTATCTACATTTATTAAGTGGAAAACCTTTAAAACCGTTTAAAACATTTAATAACAATATTACCAATAATAGTTGGAACCCTAATTCACAATTCTAAATAATAAACATAATCCAATAGGTCTGGTCCCGAGAGCTGAGCTACACCGAGTTATCACTGACCACACTTATACCAGAGTCCCGAGAACTGAGCTACACCGAGTTACTCTACTTGGTCCCGAGAGCTATGCTCACACCGAGTTACCACATTACCATAAATACCTTTTTCCAGATCATTACCGGTGCGCACGCAGTCCTAATGATGCCCATTAGGTAGCATGTTCCAACTAAGAGCCATAATATAAAAACAGTTCGAAGTATACGTACTGTATATATATTTAATATTAAAATAACAATTTACTTAATAAAGCGGTAAATAGTAAGTACAAACTCACTGCTTGCTAATCCACGTGATAACCGGCAAGCAAACTAATCCTGGTTCGCCTCTGAAGCACGAACAGTAGACGGGTCTAGACAAATAAAATAATTATTAAAAACAGACCCTAACTCTAGAGAGTACTAGACACCACATAAGGCTAGCACAAATAACACATCGGGATAAAACAATCCAGAACAACACAAAAATACCCAATAGGTAATAAAGCCCAATTAATGTAAGTTTGTTGAGTTATCGCTTAAAAATCCAAATTACAAATATTATTTAATAAACTTTAAATAATAATTAATTTTCAAATACTGGGTTAACTGAGTTACCGATAACTACCAAGCTACCTCACATGTCGGGTGACCCAAGTCTAACCCGACCCACAATATTTTATAAAAAATATAAAATAGAGTTTATAATCGCAAAAATAACTTTGATAAAATAAACATAATTATATTCAATTATAAACCATACTTTATAATTATAGAAACCACTTTTGTAAAATAATAATCAAAATATAAAACGGAACTCAACAACTTATAACTCAAGTAACCAATAGTTATAAACAATTTATTTAATAATAAAATAAATTAAGAAAACGTTTAGAATCTAAACTTCAAATTGACACGCCGACTCAATAATTCTAAAATATAATAATTACCCGAGTAATTATAAGTTAAATGATTATAATACAAATTATTATTTTCAAAATGTAATAATCAAAAACAATTTAAATTATAAACGGTCTTAACAAAATTTTCAGATTTAAATTAAATTAGCATTTTTATCGACTTAATCGATAATCAATAGTTCGGTTTCAATTTCAGTATTTAATCAAATAATAACCTTTAATTTTATCATGAATAAATAAATAAAAATTAAGAACCAACCAATCACACTTGAGAAACCAAATATTTATAATAATGAAACAATAACAATAAAATCAAAGAAAGATGGCCACACAACCATGAACCCACCAATCAACATCCAATATTATGAAACTAAGAATCCAACCAATATGAATGTCACTGTATTCAATTTCAAATGATCAACCCGAGAAAAATCTCTATTAACAGATTAATATCAATATCAATCCAACCAAAAACATGAAGACCCAATAAACCACAATTATTGACGAAATCAAATGCTTTTCACCATTTGAAAATTTGGTTCCCGCCAAGCACATCAAAGCATGAAACCCAACTCATAAGGACCTTACAGCAATCATCAATGGCAGCCGCAAGAACACAAATCAAAGCGTGCAACAAGGGATCGGAACGACACGACTTTTAGAAATACAAACGTATCCAAAAGCAATTCAATTAACAATAATAACCCAAAAGTTAAACAATAATCAAACCATCATAATCAACAGATCAAACAACGAAATCCATGGCAACAACATGGACAAGAACGTCAGCCAAAAACAACTAGAACGACGGATCGTAACTCAAGGAATTTGCGTACCGTTAGAAGATAGCAGGCTCTGGTGATTCATGAGATGCTTCGATTCAGATATGATGTGAGAAATGATCTTACACGATACTAGAACAAACCAGCATTACAACTTACGAAACGACAACATGATATTGAACGAATAACAATGAAAAGAGACGAAGAAGACTAACCAGATTCAAGAGCGGAAGGAAGGAATGGATTGTGTGGTATCTCAGAGTGTTTCTGAGTGTAAGACGGCTAGGGTTTCAGAATAAGCGAATGAAAAGAATAGGGTTTAACGAAGAAAACGAGTGAAAAAAAAAGACTTAGAAATTCATTACTGCTATACAAACTATAAGTTCCTACTTCATAATAAAAAGATGGGCTTTCTAAAAATATTATGGCCATAATCAAAATATTATGGGCTTTTCATGCACAATAATAATGTGAGAAACAATGAGGTAGGTGTTAGGCATGGGCTCATTTGCATGCAATATATATTCTTTAAAAAAAAAATTATAAGTACAAACCAAACACGAATCGAACGACGATCGAATCAACGAACGCGTCAAATAAAATTAAATACAATATATAATAATAAAAATTTACCTAAACCTTGACGGAAAATAAATTAAAAATAGATAAAAAAAATAATTTAAAAATACGGGATATTACAATTGCCTTATCTTTGTGATGTTGCTTTTCATTTGGGTAATACATTTTGGCTGTTATACTTTAAGGATGTTATTGATGTTAAATTATTTTGTCGGTATTTCTAGTTTTTGCCGTTAACTTCGATTTCAAAAATTTATATTTGTTAGGCTTTGACATTGTTTTGGGTAAAATGATTTTTGACCGAAAAATCTTTTTCACGTTTTGTGAATTGCGTTGTTGGCCACTTATTGGTTTTAAATTACCTTAAGGATATTATTTTTGCCTCACTAGTGTTTGACGCAAAAAGGTCAAATGGGCAATCTAAACACGACACCCTAAAATATTATTTTCAATATCTTGCCAGTAAAATGAAATCCGTTTATTTCAAAGTTTTACATTTGACTAAGGATTGAAAAAGGGTTGTTATTTTGAAATAAAATGAAATTTTTGTATTTTAAAAATTAAAATGTTACGTCTAGCTTGGTGTTTTCAAAATGATTGTTTTGAAATAATTATTCAAGGCGATACCGATTTGATAATTTAACATAATTTTGTAATTTTACCATATTTCGATTTGTCAACACTTTGGTGTTGTTAGTCTTATGCTTGATTTACTAATTTTGATTGAAGCAAGTATTTCTGAAAAGATTGTTAAAGAATAATTGTTTTTCCACTTGGGCGATGAGTTGATGTTATTACTTTGGGTGACGTCGAGCTACCTATTTTGAAAATATTGAGATTTATGTTCAAAAGGCGTTTTTTTTTGGATTTTAAAATGTGTTGCATAAGTTTTATAAATTGATATTATGGGTTTGACTTGGGTCACCCGAACTTGGAGTTGAGTTTGGAAGTGGTAATCACTCAGCTAACTCGATTATTTTAAATTGAGGCGTTTGTGAACAATTTTATCTATTATTTTATAAAGAGGTCTTCCGGAAAATGATTTTTAAAACTGTGGGGCTCAACATGAACTTGAAATCTATTTTATAAATCTTATCTGTCGAAGTGGGTTTTGATAAATACTTTATGACCAATATCTTTATTATTTTTATTTAAGTTGATATGTTAAAAATGTTATTATATGATTTAAATTTTCGTCAATTACGGGTTGTATTGAGTTGTCACCATGTCGGTAGGAATTCTTGGATCACATAAGATGATCTATGCTCAATCCTTTGAAATTTATATTAGTTATCTATCTTAATGAGTAATTGTTTTACTGCAAGACGCTTAAGTGCTTTTCGGATGTCTGAGCAATTCTTGACCTATATTACTATGTTATTATTCTTGCCTCTCATGTTTGTTTAAGTTAAGCCTTATCAGTTTTGTCCCCGTTGACTTATTGTGTGGAGTAGCACGTGAGGGTATTCCTCGCTAGTTTTTCTTTGGCTTAACTTTGGCGTTGGTGTTGATGTGCGATTCGAACCTTTGTTTTGACCCTGCGATTGGTTTAGATGTTCTAATTGGTTTAGCCGGATCGAACGTTTGACCCTGGAAATAGAAGTGATTAATTTTCTTATCAATAAAATTGAGGAGCGATTCTCAAGAGCTGTTCGCATATTCGAATTTCAAAAATCTGTCCTTGTTAGAGGAAGGCGATTTGAGTTATATTACTCAGCGCCGGTGGAATAATTCTACTCGTGAATGTTTACCTCGTGCGTGGAATTTCGAGCGTTATGCATTTCTAGATCGTGTTCGTTGTGTAAATTGGAGTGTCGAAATTCTTTTACTTTTTGCATTCTGGAAAAGCATGTAGTAACTCTGTTCGAGGTTGATCAGTGTAATAATTACACTAGTGTTTTTCTTTAGGTAGATCAGTGAAATACCAAAACTGATAGTGGATCAGTGAAGGCGTCTGTGTTGTTGATGCCTTTGGAAAATTTTCATTTCGATTGAGGGGAAATTCGTTGTTAGGTATATTTTAGTTTCGTTGTTAAATTTGGGGTATTTTCATTAATGACTACGCAAATTGGTGGACTAGGATAATAGAAATGGGCAATTATGTCAAGATGGACGAGTGCACGTCTCACAGAGTGTAATGTCTAGAAAAGGTTTCAAAGAAAAAATTGATTTCAAATGTTAACTTGTTAAAGAAATTGAAATGTTTTTATAACGTAATTGTGCCCAGACATGTCATGAACATGCATTTGAAATGCCACGAATAGGAAACTGCATTGAGCATTGAGTATGATCACTAACTAAAAGAGAAATAAATAATTGATACATGCATTTAAAACATTCATCACGACATTAAATTATTAGGGTTGCATGCAACTCTTTGGGGATGAGAGCTGTCATCACCCTGGCGCACAATTATGTAAAATAGCTTTTATCAGTAAGACTGTTCAAGAAAAATGTTTTATTATAAACTCGCGAGTTATATTATGAAAACAATGTTTAAAGAGGTTATTAAATTTCAAACGGTTTTGAAATTTTTATTTGGTCGGAGACTAGACAAATACTCTGTGATGACGATGGTGATTTAGGAGAAGTTGCTTTGTACGGATTTATTCAATTTTGTATGAGTATCAGTATTTGGTAAATAGGAACTACGGTTACAAGGTTGCACTCGAGGTTTACTTCAGAATTGTGTCAGCTTAGACTATGCATTGGGGATTTTTGATTTAAGAAAATTGGTTATCCTCTGGTTGTCTATTTACACTGCAAAAATATTTAAAAGAATTTTTTTTTTTACAGATTCGTTTTCTGTACAAAACCAAAAAAAAAATTTGTACCAGTATGGAAATTATTTCGTAAACAAAGAGGTTCTTATTTGCAAAATTATTTTTTTGAGAAAGCGATGAAATTTATCCAGGTTTGATTTGAAAGAGGATATTAAAATTTTTCTAATTGAATAATTTTATAAATTTGTAAATTTATTTTGAAAGTGAGGTTATATTTGATTTGAAAGAAGATATTAAGATTTTTCTATTTGAACGATTTTATAAAATTGTGAATTTATTTTTAAAGTGAGGTTCAAATGTGAATTCAAAATGAGAGTGTTTTAAAACATTGATGCGTTTACGAAACTGGAGTACTTTCCAATAGATTATTTATTTTCAGTTTGAAAATAAAATGTAACTATGACTTTAAAATAAAGGTGGATGATATTATTATATAATATTTTGTATAAGCGGAAATTGTTTTTCTAAAAAAAAAATTGTTTTGAGCATAATCAATGAACAGATAATTTCGACCTGATCTAAATGATCTTTTATAGGATTCGAGGTTATAGTGATTGATAAAAAATTAAGGATGAAAATTTTTGTTGTTAGGAGTTTAAGTTATGTATTTCTTAGAATTGGTTTGCTTCTTACGTCTGGGTTCGAAAGGTTGATAAAATTGTTGAACTGATATTAGTTAGTTGAATGAGGACGATTCTAGTGGTATTTAGTTTTAAGCTGTTATTTGTAAGAGCAATTATAAGCAGGACGACATTTTGATTTGCTGATAAGCTTTCTTATTTTAGGTAATTGGTATTTTGACCACTATAAGTTTTGTAGTGCGTAGGCGTTGAGTGATGTAAGATTAATTCTAGTGAGAGTGTCTGTACGTTTCAGTTGTAGCGTTGAAATTTGGCTTATTAAGAATTTCAATTAATTTATTTTTGATTGTTCCTACACTTATGGTGTTGCTTGGTAGTCTCGGAGACTTGATCTGGTTATTTTGAAACTTTTCCTCATGTAGCTTGTTAGTTATTTCCCGGTTGTAAACAAATTTCTAATCCGTTCACACGTGGTGTTTGAGAAGTCGTTTAAGGTATCAAATTGTCGATTTTGGAGTTTTTCGCGTTTGCGTGTGGTGGTCTTTTGGATTTTCAAATCAGTTGTAAATTCAAAGTCGAAATTGAATAAGTTGGGGAGAATGTCCGTAAAACAATTCAGCGTGTTTTCGGTTATTATGGTTTGCTTCGCTTTAACTCTTCTCAGTCTTATTTATGATAAGATTACCCTTAGGTAGGAGTTTTGTTTAAACTTTTGATTATGCAATGATGTTTTTGCTTAGGCGGAATTAAGCGGTTTTTATTTTGTTATCCGTTGAGTTGTCCCTCGGCTGTGAGTAATCTTAAAAATCAAAAATTTTGATGCGTATATTTTCTTTCGTTCCGTCGAGAATGCATTACTTCGTATTTTGAGTTATATGTGAGTTTTACGTATTTTAATTGAGTTTTTATTACTTGGCTTTGTGGTAAAGTCGAGGACGAATTTATAATAAGTTGGGAAGAATGTAATATCCCGTATTTTTCCGTCATAGTTTCGTTGTGTTTCCGACTTACTTTCGGATTATTAATGATGGACTTAGCAAGTGTGAAACTTTAATTGGGGTTGGAGTTGTATATTGTATGTGTCGCATGTGTCGTGTGAGTTTTCGATGGTGATTTGATTTGTATCCGGATTATAAACGATGTTGTGTTCGTGTGCCTTCTAAATCTGACATGTTTTGATAAAACATTTATATCTCCCAATTGAACCGTTGGATCAGATTTATTTTTGGATATACTGTGCACAACAAAGAGTTGACCGTTGGATCAAAATTTGAGACGATTTGGAGGAGCGATAGAGTGCGCGATCGTGCACTCAAGTGAACAAACGTGCACTATGCTGTTACGAAATTTTAGGTATTTAAATAGCCTCTTACGTTTTTAAAACCTATTTTTTATAGTCTATTGTTTTCTATAAACCCTAGCCAACATCTAGACTCCTTAATTCACTAAATTCATTTGCAACAAATCCATCAAAAGCACAGCAGAAATCGGTAAGTCTCATCCTTTATTCTTCAGTTTTGTTTTTAAAACGACATCTCCGTATACTTAATCGTTCTCCTTCGTTTCTGAAGCAAATTCAGTTTTAATTCGTCCTAGTCGAAGTAGACTCACGTCTCTACGATTCCCAATCTTATTTTCATAGAACGGTACGTAATCAATTCTGTTTCATTCGCCGCCGTCTCACCGTATTGCTTTGTTATTGGCTGTATATGTTCATACCTGTTGCCGCCGAATTCTTTTCTTACTTTTGGCTTTGATTTTGTTTATTTGTGATTGTAGACCTCTGAGAATGATAATTATAGATTGTTTAAATTCAGTTGATGTTGTCTAAACGATTCCGTTTGTGTTCATGCTCTGTTTTCCAAATCTGATTAGGGGTAATGTTGTTTAAGAGGGGTTGTGTTCATTATTGTCTTGAGATTCGGTTGAGGTGCAATCAGAGTTTGGGTTTTTATAGTTGTGTTAATTGTTCAAGTTTTGGTCTCTGTATCATTAATGGTATGTTTTTATTCTTGTGTTTGAAGGCTATGATTCTTGGGCTATGTTGTTTCTGTAACTTGATATAAATTTGTTTGTTCATATGGATTGTTATTATATTCTTGGTTGAAAATGGGGATTAAGCTTGAGTTATGATTTTGGGTTCTTGAATCAGTATGAGTTGAGTTGTGTTTTGAAATTGAGTTAATGAAGATGAGTTAGTGGGCGGGAATATGTTCTGGTATAAGAATTGATTTCTATTTCATTTGTATGAAAGTGGTGACTAAAAGACATGTTTGGTCCTTAAGTTATTTTGTATAAACCAATTGATTTCTTAAGTTAAATACTATCTATTGATTAATTGATTTTGATTTCTAATTTAGGGATTTCATTTTAAATTGAAAGTTTGACAAGTTGGTAATATTATTTTTAAAACCTAAAAATAATATTTCAGTTATTTAAAATTAAATTAATAGTTATTATTAACTATTATTTAATTGTTAATTTGAGACTTTGGGCTTAGCGTGTCAACGTGATTAAATTATATTTTAACTTTTGAATTTTGTTATATAATTTGTCAAATTAAAAATGCTGATTATTTTATAATCTAAATTAATATAATTACTCAGGTAATTATATTTAATTTTAAATATCTTTTTGGAATGTCTTTTTGGCTAAATTACAATTTAGCCCTTGAACGTTTTAAAAACTTATTTGATTAAGTTTTCGATTGTAACTTGGGTTACTTGAGGTTAAAGCTATTGGGTTCCGTTTTAAATATTGATTTATTACTTTATCAAGTTGATTGTATAATTATAAACTATAGTTTATAATTGGGTATGATTATACTTATTTTATCAAAGTGATTTTGGGAATTATAAACTCTGGTTTATATTTTGATAAAATATTTTGGGTCAGGTTAGACTTGGGTCACCCGACATGTGAGGTAGCTTGGTAGTTATTAATAACTCGGCTAACCCAATATTTGAGGAAATTGATTTAAACTATTATTTATTTATTATTTAAGCAATACTTTTCGGAACGGATTTTAAAGCGGAAACCCAATAGACTTGGCTTATTTATTTATTTGAGTATTGTGTTACTCGCTGTGATTCATTTTTGACTCGCGTCATTACGTGATTAATTGTTCATTCTATTCTGGCTACGTTTATGCTTGACTCGGTATTGTGCTAGTCCTATGTGGTGTCTAGTATTCTTACAGTTAGGGGTTGAATGGATTTTAACTTATATATTATTTTAGACTTGTCGACTGCTCGTGCTTCAGAGTCTACGCAGGGTTAGCTGGTTGCCAAGATTCACGTGGATTAGCAAGCAGTGAGTTTGTAGTGTTATTTACCGCTTTATTAAGTACCGCAATTTATTTTAGTATTATAAATGCCTTTGAACTGTTTTGAGCGATTATGGATCTGGATTGAAACGAGCTACTCGATAGGCTTGTATCGAGATTGTGTGCACCGGTAAGTACTCTGGGATCGGCAGACACATGTCTTGCTTACGCTGGTATATGACGAGGATATGTTCCCGTCCACTCTGGGTTTATCAGTATGCTATGTCATACTTACGCTGGGATCATTTCAATACTGCTTTCCATAATCATATTATATTAGTATAAAAAGTTTTGATTTAAGGGTTTTAAACTTAATAAATGTAAATAGTATTGCGAACTCATCTCAGTATATCTGACCCCGTTGTTTTCCCAAATTTTTCAGGTTTATAATTTGAAAGCTGGTTCACTCCGATTCTTTTGATTCCTCGGAGGTTTTTATGTTATTTAAACTAGTTACTGTTTTCGAACTCTTAGACCGCAGTAGAACTAGTTATTTATTTCATTTGATATTACACTTTGAAATTGTCGATATATTCGATTATTTATATTTGGCATGATTATTCTGGATTACGATATTGGTATATAAGGCGTGTTGTTGAACATTTAAGATATTTAAGTTATTTATATTAGAACTGTAATATAAATTGATAGACCTAGGTTGGAGTCTCGGTTGCCCTCGAGCAATTTTCTGCTGGTTTAAATGTTTATTTGATTTCCGTGAGGCTTGCTACGGGTTTTGGTACAACCATACCCATACCCTAGCGCCGGTCACGATTCATGAAATTGGGTCGTGACAGGGGTTAAACTTACTAATTAGAAATTTGAATTAGATGTATAATTTTTAAAATGGATATTGATCATCTTGAATTCAAACACTAAAGACATAAGCTAATAAGAGAGAAACAAAAATAGACTTCATAAAAATGATTGCTTTTTAACCAAACTTTGACAGCCTGAAGTATGGCGGGAAGAAGAGTATGCCTTTAGAAATTTGTTTTAAGAAATGAAAATTTTTGTTGTCCAGGTCTGTTAGTGATTGTTAATCACTTGGGTTGATCTTTTTAAATTACATTTTTGCTATTGTTATTTTGAGTCCTAATTTTGTTGTTTGTGTTTAGAGTCCTTAATTTGTCATTTGTATTTGAGCCATGTTTAGTCTCTTATCATTCGATATTTAAACTGGTAGATAATGACAAATTACGTATTCACATGCTCTTAATTGAAGCCTAAGTTTCAAATTATTTGTTATCAATTGATTATTTAGAAAAGTTTAGTTAATGGAGTAATTAACTAATTATAAAAGATAATAAAAAATTAAGTTATGTGTTGTTTAATAGTCTTGTGAGCTTAGAGTCAACTCTAAAATTAAGTTTGATAAATTTCACAATTATTAACAAATAACTTATATTTAGATTGACAAGTTCGCGAATCTCGGGATCAAGACTGCGGCAGTTTTAAGGAAGTATTATTTTGGATTTAGCAATCGACTGTGAGTTTGCATTTTTACTTTTGAATATTAATGCAACGTTGTTTAAATTTCTGAATATTTATTTTAAATCGCACTGCATTCGATATTTAAAACCGATATAGATCCGATGGAACATGCTTTCCTATTGAGCGACAATAGGACTGAGTGCGCATCAGTAGTGATCATAGTATAAATAAGTAATGACAATTTATATGTCTAAGGCGACGGTACATAGCTCACGGCCTAGACCTAACTGGAAGATCTGAGGCGACGGTACATAGTTCACGGCCCAGACCCCAATACAGATATGAGGCGACGGTACAAAGTTCACGGCCCAGATACTGTAAAATAATAAGCGAAAGTCTGTGACGACAATACAAAGTTCACGGTCCAGATTTCTTTGGAATTCGATTGAGGTTTATTGGAATATTTATGTATTGAGGTTTAGGGTTTCATTCGGATCAAGTATTTGGCTGCATTATATAAATATTATACATGCGATTTATCTTATTTAATATTCATTAATATTGACTCAGTTTTCACTGACCCGTTGTTTTTCACCCATCTCAGGTAGATAATATTTTGTCATGATCAGAATTCCATTCCTTCTTCTGGAAGTCAGTATTTTGTAATGTAAGAAAAACCGCTGTTTACTTCTAGAGCCGCAATAGTCTAGTAGTTAGTGGTCTGGTTTTGTTATATAAACTCTGATTTTGAAACTACTACTATTTGTATATTATTTATGGTTACTGTGTAGTAGTTGTTTAACTAAATGGTTGATTGAGTATCACTGATACCGTGTATGTGTATCATGATGTCATTATGACTGTTACAAGGCGGTTTGTTATTTGTTACAGGTAGTGCTGCTCTGTTTTCAGATGTTATATTGGCTGTTTTTCTGAAAACAGTTTTGTATTTTTTTATTTGTTTTTAAACGCGAAAAATTTATAGTGAAATTTAGGCTTGCTACGGGTTTCGGAGCTACCACTCCCATTCCCTAGCGCCGGTCTCGGCCCGATATTTTGGGTCGTGACAAAGGTGGTATCAGAGCAATGGTTTAAATCCTAGGCCATTGCTGATACATAATGTGACAAGTGTTGTTTGGTACCTAGGAACTACTGCGGTATATAGGATTCGAGTCATGTTTTTGATACGTTTTCATTTGTTTTCAAAACTTCCAGCTTCACCTATAGGATGTGTCAAGTTTATATTATACATGTTATATGTGTTTGACTGCATATGGTTATTATTAAAAATTTATTGTGTATCAATATGTCCGAGTCATGTCATGCTCGGAACATGCAGAACCAGAAGTTGAAGATATGGCTTCTTTTTATGAATTAGAGTATGGGCTAAACGTGGTGTAGTTATTAGAGAGGCTAGTGTGCATGATCAGACACCTCAGGTATATAAATTTATATAGGTTTAAGTTTAGATTTGTATATAGATTTTATATTGTTCAACATTTAGAGGAAAAACATAACAGACGAGAATTTAAAATTTAAAGTAAGAAAATCTTGGTAATTTAAGAATTTTTGCAAAATAAAAAAAATTAATTAATACGTTTAATTGTAGCTATATATACGTCTACATTAATTTATCTCAATTAGGAAGCTTCTAGTATTTAAAATTTAGATGTTAAGATTAATACATATTGAAAAAGTATTAAGATAAAGTAAAGAACTATAGTGATGAACTTTAAGATATATTAATGAACACCCAAAAGATAGATATAAGTTATAAAAAAAAATTAGAACATAGAAGATATGATGTAGGATTTAACATAATATTAATGCTAGATCCTAGATGTTGTATAGCATTGTTAAAGAAGAATTTATGAGATAAACGATAAGAGGTGATTAGAATATAGTGGAATAAGAAAAGCAATGTGATATAAAGTACTAATAAGTGCCACAAAATACTTAAATAAGTGTTAATATAAGAGAATATAAAAGTAGTGATATGAGTACAAATTAAGATTGTTAATAAAGGTAAAGAAAAACTAGGAATGTCACAGAGTTTTTAGTCTGGAGAAACTTACTATTTTGCAAATAAAATAAAGTTTTATGATTTTAAAAGTACAATTGTGCTCAGACCCAACATAAGGCATGTCATACAATCATGATAGAAATGCATAATAGAAATGCATAATAGCATTAGCAGGATATTAAACTCCCTGAGTCACTGAGTTAATCTAATATTACAGAAAGGGTACTAAATTTCAAATCCTTAAAAAATAGTCACTCAGTTATCGAATTATTTCCCAGGGACGTCACCGTCTTAATATAAGGTTATTAAGTTTGTCGCAAATTACAAAACGGGTACTGAGTTATTCCATTTTGTAAAAAAATGATACTGAATTATACACCTTTTTGCAATTATGGCATGCCACGTAGGATAAAACGCAAAAGTTTTGTTGCTTTTTACCTCGAATTACATCCCGTGAAATAAGTTGATAATTTAGTGATCATTTTTTAACGATTTGAAACTTAGTGCCCTTTCTGTAATATTAGAATAAGTCAGTAACCCAGAGAGTTTAATATCCAATATTAGCATATATATACATATATATTTTCAATATTAAAATATATTGTTTTATAAAATATAGACCATGCATCATATGTATACGGATACTATAGAAGTATGTGATTGGTAATAACAACTCTTTGATGATGAGAGGTGTCATCACTCTGAGGCGCAATTGTACTAATAAATTTTCAAAGAAAACTAAAATGATTTTGTTATATTTTGAAAAGCAAGATTTATGAAAGCCGGCAAAGATTTTGAATTGTATTTGTTTTGTAAGTAAATTTGGACGGAGAACTCTGTGACGATTACAAGAAAGTTAGAAGAAAAGAAGTGCAAGTTAGTAGACATATTATTTGAACATAATTTCAATAATAGACATAATAGAACTTTTAAGAGAACGAGTTAAGGAAGTTCTATTAATAATTGACTACTTACGGTATTAAAGAAATTAAAAATATCAAAATAATGATTAGTAGCTATATTAATATAAGATTGAAATGAGATTGAAAAATCATGAAATGATAAGGAATCAAAATGTAAAGATATAAGACAAGTTTAAAGAAATAGAAAGATAATTTAAGTATATAAGAATTGTGTGTGCGCAACAAATAATTAGAACATAATTATCGTACAAAAACTTTATAAATGATTAGAACACAAATTCCTTAAGAATAATAAATATTAAGAAGAGTAAGATTGTAAACTTATATTTGATTAGTAGATACAAGTTATAATAAATGATAATATTAATTTGATTTTTTAAGCCTAAAAAACAATCAAGAACGTTTTAAATAAACGCAATATTACATTTGACTTTAGCTAGCTATAAGCGAATAAAGTTATATAAACAATTTTAATTAGGAATGTGAGATCGGTCTTACTGACAAGATAGATATCAATAATGGATATACCTTTTAAGAATGCACATGTATCAATAAGCGGAGCGTTGAAGAAATCAAGAAAATTAACTTACGAACATAAGGTGTACCTTGAAGTTAAAGGTAAGTGACAACAATTGGTTTTCATAATATCAGAACAACAATTACAAAGAGATGATAAGGGGATGTTGTATGAGGAAATTAAAAGTGAACGTAAGAAGAAATTTTCCCAAACTTAGGGAGAAACACTACTAGTTCTTAAAATGACCAAAGAATATAATAAAACCGTAAGTAAGTACACTAAAAGAGGTTAAAGGAGAATCGTATTTGAGTTAAAATATAAAAATGAGGTATAAAAAAATATATTTAAAAGTATATTATTACGAGTTGATATTAAACAAGACTATAAACAAAAAACTTTAGTAAATTAATATAAATTAAGTATGTACTGCTAGTAACAGATTATGGAATATAAATTGCGGAAAGTTATTAAAAAAAATTAGATTGATTAAAGTATTAATTATATTAATGATTAGCTAAGAAAAAGGAACCGCTTTTGATGTGTTGAAACGAATGTGAAATATAAGAACTGAGATTAGGAATCAAAGGTAAGTCGAAAGAAAATACACATATAGTTATCAAAAGATAAGCAGTGATATAAGATAATGTAACAAAAGTAGTGTAAGGGTTAAAAAAAATAATTAAACGCTCTAGTGTTAAATTACCAAATGGTTCTGGAAAAAATTTACCGTTATAATAATATTTTAAAAATTTATTCGAACATGTTTGAGGTAGCAGGATTAAGTAAAAATTTATGCTCCTCAATGACTTGAAAGACATAAAATAAACTACTTAGCAAGAACTGAAACTTGCGGTGGCAATTTCTATACCGATAACATAAAAATACTACGTATATGACATCACTTGTGAGATATTCACAAATTACGAAAAATTTGACTGATATCCTGACAGCCGTGAATTAGATCTCAAAAGCAAAAACAATTGAATTATTGACAAATATAATAGTGCTATATAATACAAACTTGGAAATGATCAATGTGGTAATAGATGTGTTGGGCAAGAAGGCTCTAGGAAATCTCGCCCATATTGTTAAACCTATAATATAAAATGTTTATAAACTATTAAATCAGGGCTTTTGGTTTAGAGTATCAAATTCTGACAGTTAATGACTCGTATGAGTATGCATCTAATATTAATTGAAAAAAAAAGTTATAAACTGACGATTCTAGAAGTAAGCAAACTATGGGCGAATACAACCAAAAAAAGAAAAAATTGGACTTCACCAAGTTAGAAGATTATTAAAACATAATACGAGATAGACAATACCAAATATTAAAGGCTTAAGATAAAGACTATAAAAAAAAACTTTTGAAGCATTGAATAGTGTTATATCGACAATATTAGTAGTTGTCAGAATATCAACATATGTTGATGAAACGATATAAACATGGGGTATAGCATAAATTATTATAAACTAAATGATGCTTATTAAGTGATGTCTTGGTACCAATCCTTAGCATTTGATTGTTCATAAATAAATAAAAAAATGAAAAATGATTATGAAATTTATTAATTAAATTATTATAAAGACAACTATATAGACAAGGACTAAGTTGAAAATATCATATGCCGCTACCGATACTTAGAGATATAAGTTCATTAGTCATAAATTAATTCTAATATTCTTCAAGATAACTTTTGGCAATGTAGTTAAGCGTTACTACCATTTTTATCGATAAATGATTTATCAGTCTAGAACAACTATTCAAAAAATTAAAAGATACATCTCAATGTGTGATATGAACTCCGTAATTAGTAAAGTTTTTATGACATTTTGTAAAAAATATTAGGCGGTCAGAAATATTAATCTTCTATATACTAAGAAAAGGTCGACAAATAGAGGTTAGTGAAGGTAGAGATTATCCAGGTGGATACAAAAAAGAAAAAGAAAAAAAGAAGCTAACTTTACCTCTAATATTTCTTAAGTGTATTCTGTAATTTTATATACTAATAATGCAATTCAAACTCTTCACACATCACTTCACCTTAGAATATGGAAGTGAATATAAGCTTATGTTACATAACGAAAATAAAAGAAATGACAAGTGTCCTTAAAAATCGGTGTCTCAGATATACAAGAATATTATCTATACTTGTTTCCTTAAGATACGTGCATAATTTTAAATTTGAGGACGAATTTATTTTAAGGGGGAAGAATGTAATACCCCGTAATTTTAAAATGTATATTTTACCACGTACATTAGATTTTAACCGGAAAAGTGAAATTAAATTGTAAATTGGACCAAGAAAAATATAACGGCATTGCGATACTAAATTTAAAAGGACAAAATTTGGATTATTTTAGGAGATTTCTCTGAAAATGCAAAATATCAGGAAAATAAAAATAAATGGATAAATTAATTTTGCCGGAAATAAAGTATTTTATTAATAAGGAATAATTTAAAAATAAATATTTTGAAATTTAAATATAAAAAATTAAAAAGTCCCAAAAAAATAGAATTTTATTTTTCCGAAATAAAATTTTGGAAGTTTATTTCAATTTCTTTTACCAAAGATCTAGATTTCCGATATTAGGTAGTGATTAGTCAATTAAGCGTATTGTTAAGTATATTATTATTATGGGCAAATAATTTGGTAATTAAAAAATGAAGAACTACTTTGAACATTTAACCGTTTAATGAAAAAAAAAGGGATTTAAGTTTCCCAAGTCAGCAAAACCCATTTCATTTTTCCATCTCTTCCTTTGAAAATATACAGAGCTCACTTAACTAATAAAATTCTAAACTTCAAATTCTTTAATTTGTTTTCTCAATTGATTATCAATTCTATCTAATTGATCATCAATTTCATCAACGAAAGATTCAAATCTTCAATTGATGGAGGTAATCAACGGATCGATCGAATCGAACGCTGGATTCATAGAGTATTTTCTAACTCTATCAACTAAGAACTTGATAATTATGTAAGGATTAAAGATTTATTTTGTTGTTTTGGATTGTATGAATTAAGATTTTATGTTATATTATGTTGGAAATTGCCTTTCAGTAACTAACTAAATTTGTCTGTCCATGGGTATATTATTGAGTTTATATAAAGATTCAATCTTTTGCATAATCTTGGGGTTGCATGAGTGTTATTAAATTGCACGAAGATTTGATCAAGTGTAGTAGAAAACTCTAGCATCTGTACTTAGTTTATAGTTTACGGGGTTAAACTTACTGATTATAAATTTGAATTAGATGTATAATTTTTAAAATTTATATTGATCATCTTGAATTCAAACACTAAAGACATAAACTAATAAGAGAGAAACAAAAATAGACTTCATAAAAATGATTGCTTTTTAACCAAACTTTGACAGCCTGAAGTATGGCGGGAAGAAGAGCATGCCTTTAGAAATTTGTTTTAAAAAATGAAATTTTTTGTTGTCCAGGTCTGTTAGTGATTGTTAATCACTTGGGTTGATCTTTTTAAATTACATTTTTGCTATTATTATTTTGAGTCCTAAGTTTGTTGTTTGTGTTTAGAGTTCTTAATTTGTCATTTGTATTTGAGCCATGTTTAGTGTCTTATCATTCGAGGTTTAAACTGGTAGATAATGACAAATTACGTATTCACATGCTCTTAATTGCAGCCTAAGTTTCAAATTATTAATAATCAATTGATTATTTAGAAAAGTTTAGTTAATGGAGTAATTAACTAATTATAAAAGATAATAAAAAATAAAGTTATGTGTTGTTTGATAGTATTCTGAGCTTAGAGTCAACTATAAAATTAAGTTTGATAAATTTTACAATTATTAACGAATAACTTATATTTAGATCGACAAGTTCGCGAATCTCGGGATCAGGACTGCAGCAGTTTTAAGGGAGTATTATTTTTGATTTTGGGATCGACTGTGAATTTGCATTTTTACTTTTGAATATTAATGCAACGTTGTTTAAATTTCTGAATTTTTATTTTAAATCGCACTGCATTCGATATTTAAAACCGAGATAGATCCGATGGAACATGCTTTCCTATTGAGCGATAATAGGACTGAGTGCGCACTAGTAGTGATCATAGTAGAAATAAGTAATGATTATTTATATGTCTAAGGGGACGGTACATAGCTTACGGCCTAGACCTAACAGGAAGATCTGAGGCGACAGTACATAGTTCACGGCCCAGACCCCGATACAGATCTGAGGCGACGGTACAAAGCTCACGGCCCAAATACTGTAAAATAATAAGCGAAAGTCTGTGACGATGGTACAAAGTTCACGGTCCACACTTCTTTAGAATTCGATTGAGATTTATTGGAATATTTATGTATTGAGGTTTAGGGTTTCATTCGGATCAAGTATCTGGCTGCATTATATAAATATTATACATGCAATTTATCTTATTTAATATTCATTAATACTGACTCAGTTTTCACTGACCCGTTGTTTTTCACCCATTTCAGGTAGATAATATTTTGTCGTGATCAGACTTCCATTCCTACTTCCGGAAGTCGGTATTTTGTATTGTAAGAAAAACCGCTGTTTACTTCTAGAGCAGCAGTAGTCTAGTAGTTAGTGGTCTGGTTTTGTTATATAAACTCTTATTTTGAAACTACTACTATTTGTATATTATTTATGGTTACTGTGTAGTAGTTGTTTAACTAAATGGTTGATTGAGTATCACTGATACCGTGTATGTGTATCATGATGTCATTGCGACTGTTACAAGGCGGTTTGTTATTTGTTACAGGTAGTGCTGCTCTGTTTTCAGATGTTATATTGGCAGTTTTTCTGAAAACAGTTTTGTAATTTTTTGTTTGTCTTTAAAACGTGAAAAATTTATAGTGAAATTTAGGCTTGCTACGGGTTTCGGAGCTACCACTCCCATTTCCTAGCGCCGGTCTCGGCCCGAGATTTTGGGTCGTGACAGTTTCCCCATTTTAGCGATTTAAGCTAAACGTTTATAAAGTTACGAAACAAATCCAAATGTTTCCCCTTTTTAGCAATTTATTCCTAACATTTACAAACGTTACGAAACAAATCCGAACATTACACCTTTTTAGCTATTGAAGCCAAACGTTTACAAACGTTACGAAAAAATCCAAACGTTTCACATTTTTATCAATTTAAGCCAAACGCTACGAAACAAAAACCAATCGTTTCACCTTTTTAGCAATTTAAGCTAAACTTTCACAAACGAAACGAAACAAATTCAAGCATTTCACCTTATTAGAAATTTATGCCAAACGTTTACAAACGTTACAGAACAAATCCAAGCATTTCACCTTTTTAACAATTTAAGCCAAACGTTACGAAACAAATCCAAACGTTTCCCCTTTTTAGCAATTTAAGCCATAAGTTTACAAATGTTACAGAACAAATCCAAACGCTTCACCTTTTTTGAATTTTAAGCCAAACATTTACAAATGTTACGAAACAAATCCAAAAGTTTGACCTTTTTAGCGATTTAAGCCAAACATTTACAAACGTTACGAAACAAATCCAAACGTTTCACCTTTTTAGAGATTTCAGCCAAACGTTTACAAAACGTTACGAAACAAATCCAAACGTTTCGCCTTTTTAGCAATTTAAGCCAAACGTTTACAAACGTTACGAAAGAAATCCAAATGTTTCACCTTTTTAATGATTTAAGCCAAAACGTTTACAAATGTTGCGAAACAAAACTAAACGTTTAAAACGTTACGAAATAAATCCAAACATTTCACTTTTTTAGCGATTTAAGCCAAACCTTTTCAAACGTTACGAAACAAAACCAATCATTTCACCTTTTTAACAATTTAAGCCAAACGTTTACAAACGTAACGGAACAAATCCAAGAGTTTCACCTTTTTAGCAATTTAAGCCAAACGTTTACAAACGTTTCGAAACAAATCCAAGCGTTTCACCTTTTTAGTAATTTAAGCCAAACGTTTACAAACGTTACCTTTTTAGCAATTTAAGCCAAACGTTTACAAACATTACGAAACAAATCCAAACGTTTCCCCTTTTAGCGATTTAAGCCAAACATTTACAAACGTTACGAAACAAATCCAAACGTTTCACCTTTTTAGCAATTTCAGCCAAACGTTTACAAAACGTTACGAAACAAGTCCAAACGTTTCGCCTTTTTAGCAATTTAAGCCAAACGTTTACAAACGTTACGAAACAAATCCAAATATTTCACCTTTTTAATGATTTAAGCCAAAACGTTTACAAATGTTGCGAAACAAAACCAAACGTTTAAAACGTTACGAAATAAATCCAAACGTTTCACTTTTTTAGCGATTTAAGCCAAACCTTTTCAAACGTTACGAAATAAAACCAATCGTTTCACCTTTTTAGCAATTTAAGCCAAACGTTTACAAACGTAACGGAATAAATCCAAAAGTTTCACCTTTTTAGCAATTTAAGCCAAACGTTTACAAACGTTCCGAAACCAATCCAAGCGTTTCACCTTTTTAGTAATTTAAGCCAAACATTTACAAACGTTAAATTTTTAGCAATTTAAACCAAACATTTACAAACTTTACGAAACAAATCCAAACGTTTCACCTCTTTAGCGATTTAAGCCGAACGTTTACAAACGTTACGAAATAAAACAAAACGTTTCACCTTTTTAGCAATTTAAGCCAAACGTTTACAAACGTAACGAAACAAATTCAAGCGTTTCACCTTTTTAGAAATTTATGCCAAACGTTTACAAACGTTACAGAACAAATCCAAGCATTTTAGCTTTTTAACAATTTAAGACAAACGTTACGAAACAAATTCAAACGTTTCTCCTTTTTATCAATTTAATCCATAAGTTTACAAATGTTACGAAACAAATCCAAACGCTTCACCTTTTTTGCTATTTAAGCCAAATGTTTACAAATGTCACGAAACAAATCCAAACGTTTCACCTTTTTAGCGATTTAAGCCAAACATTTACAAACGTTACGAAACAAATCCAAATGTTTCACCTTTTTAGCGATTTAAGCCAAACGTTTACAAAAGGTTACGAAACAAATCCAAACTTTTCGCCTTTTTAGCAATTTAAGCCAAACGTTTACAAACGTTACGAAACAAATCCAAATGTTTCACCTTTTTAATGATTTAAGCCAAACGTTTACAAATGTTTTGAAATAAAACCAAATTTTTAAAATGTTACGAAATAAATCCAAACGTTTCACTTTTTTAGTGATTTAAGCCAAACCTTTTCAAACGTTACGAAACAAAACCAATCGTTTCACCTTTTTAGCAATTTAAGCCAAACGTTTACAAACGTAACGGAACAAATCCAAGAGTTTCACCTTTTTAGCAATTTAAGCCAAACATTTACAAACGTTCCGAAACAAATTCAAGCGTTTCACCTTTTTAGTAATTTAAGCCAAACGTTTACAAACGTTACCATTTTAGCAATTTAAGCCAAACGTTTACAAACGTTACGAAACAAATCCAAACGTTTCACCTCTTTAGCGATTTAAGCCGAACGTTTACAAACGTTACGAAACAAAACAAAACGTTTCACCTTTTTAGCAATTTAAGCCAAACGTTTACAAACGTTACGAAACAAATCCAAGAGTTTCACCTTTTTAGCAATTTAAGCCAAACGTTTACAAACGTTCCGAAACAAATCCAAGCGTTTCACCTCTTTAGTAATTTAAACCAAACGTTTACAAACGTTGCCTTTTTAGAAATTTAAGCCAAACGTTTACAAATGTTACGAAACAAATCCAAGTGTTTCACCTTTTTAGCGATTAAAGCCGAATGTTTACAAACATTATGAAACAAATCAAAACGTTTCCCCATTTTAGCGATTTTACCCAAACGTTTATTACGTTACGAAACAAATCCAAACGTTTCCCCTTTTTAGCAATTTATGCAAAACATTTATAAACGTTACAAAACAAATTTAAACGGTTCACCTTTTTAGCGATTGAAGCCAAACGTTTACAAACGTTACAAAAAAATCCAAACGTTTCCCATTTTTATCAATTTAAGCCAAACGCTACGAAACAAAAACCAAGCGTTTCCCCTTTTTAGCAATTTAAGCCAAACTTTTACAAATGTTACGAAACAAATCCAAACGTTTCACCTTTTTAGCGATTTAAGCCAAACATTTACAAACGTTACGAAAAAGATCCAAACGGTTTCCCTTTTTAGCGATTTAAGCCAAACGTTTACAAAACGTTACGAAACAAATCCAAACGTTTCGCCTTTTTAGCAATTTAAGCTAAACGTTTACAAACGTTACGAAACAAATCCAAACGTTTCACCTTTTTAATGATTTAAGCCAAACGTTTACAAATGTTACGAAACAAAACCAAACGTTTAAAACGTTACGAAACAAATCCAAACGTTTCACGTTGTTAGCGATTTAAGCCAAACCTTTTCAAACGTTACGAAACAAAACCAATCGTTTCACCTTTTTATCAATTTTGCCAAACGTTTACAAATGTAACGAAACAAATCCAAGAGTTTCACCTTTTTAGCAATTTAAGCCAAATGTTTACAAACGTTCCGAAACAAATCTAAGTGTTTCAGCTTTTTAGTAATTTAAGCCAAACGTTAACAAACATTACATTTTCAACAATTTAAGCCAAACGGTTACAAACGTTACAAAACAAATCCAAACGTTTCACCTCTTTAGCGATTTAAGCCGAACGTTTACAAACGTTTCAAAACAAAACAAAACATTTCACCTTTTTAGCAATTTAAGCTAAACGTTTACAAACATTACGAAACAAATCCAAATGTTTCCCCATTTTAGCAATTTAAGCCAAACGTTTGGCATAAATTGCTAAAAAGGGGCAACGTTTGGATTTAATTCGTAACGTTTTAAACGTTTGGCTTAAATCGCTTAAAAGGGGAAACGTTTGGATTTGTTTCGTAACGTTTGTAAAAGTTTGGCTTTAATTCTTAAAAAGGTGAAACGTTTGGTTTATTTTCGCAACGTTTGTAAACGTTCGGCTTAAATTGCTAAAAAGGGGAAACGTTTGGATTAGTTTCGTAACGTTTGTAAACGTTTGGCTTAAATTGCTAAAAAGGTGAAACGCTTGGATTTGTTTTGTATCGTTTGTAAACGTTTGGCTTAAGTTATTGAAAAGGTGAAACACTTGGATTTGATTCGGAACGTTTGTAAATGTATGGCTTAAATTTTAAAAATGGTGAAAAGCTTCCATTTGTTTCATAATGTTTGTAAACGTTTGGCTTAAATTGCTAAAAAGGTGAAACACTTGGATTTGTTTCACAACGTTTGTAAACGTTTGGCTTAAATTACTGAAAAGGTGAAACGCTTGGATTTGTTTCGAAACGTTTGTAAACGTATGGCTTAAATTTCTAAAAAGATTAAATGCATATATTGGTTTCGTAATGTTTGTAAACTTTTGGCTTAAATTGCTAAAAATATGAAACGTTTGGATTTTTTTCGTAACGTTTTAAATGTTTGGTTTTGTTTCGTAACGTTTGTAAACGTTTGGCTTTAATCACCAAAAATTGGAAACGTTTTTATTTATTTCGTAACGTTTTAAACGTTTAGTTTTGTTTCGTAACATTTGTAAACATTTGTCTTAAATTGCTAAAAAGGGAAAATATTTGGATTTGTTTCGTAATGTTTGTAAGAATTTGGCTTATATTGCTAAAAAGGCAAAACGTTTGGATTTGTTTCGTAACGTTTGTAAACATTTTGCTTAATCGCTAAAAAGGTGAAAGTGTTTGAATTTGTTTCGTAACTTTTGTAAATGTTTGATTTAAATTGCTAAAAGGAGAAACGTTTGGATTTTTTTCGTAACGTTTGTATACATTTGGCTTAAATAATTAAAAAGGTAAAACATTTGGATTTGTTTCTTAACGTTTGTAAACGTATGGTTTAAATCGCTAAAATGGGGAAACATTTGGATTTGTTTCGTAACGTTTGTAAACGTTTGGCTTAAATCTCTAAAAAGGTGAAACATTTTGATTTGTTTCGTAACATTTCTAAACGTTTGACTTAAATCGCTAAAAAGGGGTCCCGAGAGCTATGCTCACCGAGTTACTCTACTGGTCCCGAGAGCTATGTTCACATCGAGTTACCACCACATATCACATACCTTGTCTAGATCAATACCGGTGCGCACGCAGTCCTATTGATGCCCATTAGGTAGCATGTTCCAACTAAAAGCCATAATGAAAAAACAGTTCGAAATACACATACAGTATATATTTATATATTAAAATAACAATTTACTTACTAAAGAGGTAAATAGTAAGTACAAACTCACTGCTTGCTAATCGACGTGATAACCTAGCAAACAACTAAACCTGGTTCGCCTCAAAAACACGAACGGTCGACGAGTCTAAGAAAACATAAATCATAATTAATATCATCCCCTAACTTTAGAGAGTACTAGACACCATATAGGACTAGCAAAACACCAAAATCAATGTTAAAGCATAAGCCAAATGCAGAATAAATACACATACTCAAACCATAGCCAAAACCATACAACAAGTTAAGCCCTATTGAGTTCCATTGTAAATAAAATCCGGAAACCTTTCCAAACCATTTGGTAAAACATTTTAAAAGCCAAAATGGTACTTAGCTGAGTCAACCAAGACTTCCAAGCTTAAATTACATGTCGGGCGACCCAAGTCTAACCCGACCCAACATAACCATGTTGTAAACCAATGTTTAAAATCCGGAATCAAATAATAATTCAAAACCCAAGTTTGAAAAATAAGGAACTCAATATCGCTTAACCAATAATTAACCAACACATAACAAGTGTTTAAATAAAATCCACAACAAATTAACTTTCTTGAAAAAGACAACACAAACCATATCGTTTATCTAACAATTTAACAAGTCAAGTTGTGAATGCTAGAACAACACTTAGCCAAAGTAGCATTCGAAAGTAATCTTGTAATCAACATACTAAGACACTACAAGAATTAAACAAATGGCAATTGGCATAAACTATGTCTATCTTCAGATTCAAATCCTTTAGTCAAGACATGCCAATTGATCATAATAATCAAGCCAATTAACCAACAATTTGATAAACACAGAGCCCACTAATCCAACTCTATTAATTTGATTTTAGTTCATCCAACACATGCTAATTCCATTATTTACAGCCCTAAAATCAAGAATAACAAAACAGTTTATAGTATTACAATTCCCTACAACATTGTAATAATTCAACCTATGGATATACAACAACCAAACATGATTTAATTAACTCTAATAACATAGATCCATTTCAAAACGATATGGGCAGCCAATGATTCAACTAAAATAATTTATACAGTTCACACAATCTATCCTTTGAATTTATGTCACAATAACCAAGATTCAATCCACAATAATTTCAAATACAATGATGCTAGCCAAAACACTATAGATCAGCCCTAAGCATGAAGAATCAGCCATAACATATACAAAACCCAAGCTACAACAATCAACAACACAAAGGTATAACTACAACCTAATAATCTCAGCGATTTAAATCGATTAAAACCAAAGGGAAAGGGATTAAATACCTTAATAGACCAGGGATTACAAGAATCTCAGAGATGGGTTTGATTCAAAGATACAAAATTGATTTGAATGGAAAACCATAAGCCTCAATTGATTAAGCTAAGAATTTAGATTGAAAAATAAGATTTAAATCACTTACCAAGAGTTATGGACACCAAAAATCGAAGGGAAAACGCCAAGGAAGTGTTTAAAATGAGTTTAGGGTTTTAGAAATCAAAAGGGGGCTGATTAGGTCGCAGAAACGGAGTTTAAATAGGCAAAAACGAAGCTAACCGGACCTACGGCCGGTTTTACCCAGTAGGTCCGGTCATAGGGCCGGTTGACCCACTGTCCTAACCAAAAAACGAAGTGGACCAGACCTACGGCTTGATCTACCCAGCAGGTCCGGTTCACAGGTCCGGTTGACCCGAAAACGGGTCGAAACGAAGATCCGAACGGTCGAATGAAAGATAATCCTCTTGTGTACAACATATCCAAAGGGAAGCCCGATCCGACGGTTCAATTGGGAGATATGTACGTTTTACTGCAGCATAACAGATTTGGAAAACATGCAAACATTGTTTCGATTACAACCCGGAAATAAATCAATTCAACATCAAATACTTAAAGGTTCAAAGGGTACACATAGGTCATTCAACATGACACAACCAAGGTACCACATATACTAATTCGCACATAAATCAATCCGAAGGGAAGCCCGAAAACAAGTCGAAAGCATAACGAGGACATGTCAAAGTGAAAACACAACCAAAGTCCATCACAAACCAAACTTTATACAGACAACCAACCACCAAAACAAGTTATAAAACACCAAAACAGTTGGATTTGTTTCGTAATGTTTGTAAACATTTGGCTTAAATTACTAAAAAGGTGAAACACTTGAATTTGTTTTGTAACGTTTGTAAACGTTTGACTTAAATTGCTAAAAAGGAAAAGCGTTTGGATTTGTTTCGTAACCTTTGTAAACGTTTGGCTTAAATCGCTAAAAAGGTGAAACGTTTGGATTTGTTTCGTAACCTTTGTAAACGGTTCGCTTAAATCACTAAAAAGGTGAAATGTTTGGATTTGTTTCGTAACGTTTGTAAACGTTTGGCTTAAATTGCTAAAAAGGTGAAACGCTTGGATTTGTTTCGTAACGGTTGTAAACGTTTGGCTTAAATTGCTAAAAAGGGGAAACGTTTGGTTTTGTTTCGTAATGTTTGTAAATGTTTGGCTTAAATCGCTAAAAATATGAAAAGTTTGGATTTGTTTCGTAACATTTTAAACATTTGGTTTTCTTTCGTAACGTTTGTAAACGTTTGGCTTAAATCGCTAAAAAGGTGACACGCTTGGACTTGTTTCGTAACGTTTCTAAACGTTGGCTTAAATTGCTAAAAAAGTGAAACGTTTGGATTTGTTTCGTAACGTTTTTGTGAACGTTTGGTTTAAATCGCTAAAAAGGGGAACTGTTTGTAAACATTTGGCTTAAATCGCTAAAAAGGTGAAATGTTTGGATTTGTTTCGTATCGTTTGTAAACGTTCGGCTTAAATCGCTAAAAAGGTGAAATGCTTGGATTTGTTTCGTAAAGTTTGTAAACGTTTGGCTTAAATTGCTAAAAATGTGAAATGTTTGGATTTGTTTCGTAACGTTTGTAAACGTTTGGCTTAAATTGCTAAAAAGGTGAAACATTTGGATTTCTTTCATAACCATTGTAAACGTTTGGCTTAAATTTCTAAAACTGTGAAGCGTTTGGATTTGTTTCGTAATGTTTGTAAACATTTGGCTTAAATCGTTAAAAAGGTGAAACGTTTGGATTTGTTTCGTAACGTTTGTTAACATTTGGCTTAAATTCCTAAAAAGGTGAAACACCTGGATTTGTTTCGTAACATTTGTAAACGTTTGGCTTAAATTTCTAAAAAGGTGAAACGCTTGGATTTGTTTTCTAATCTTTGTAAACGTTTGACTTAAATTGCTAAAAAGAGGATATGAAACAAAACAAAACGTTTAAAACGTTACGAAACAAATCCAAACATTCCACCTTTTTAGCGATTTAAACCGTAGCGTTTATAAACGTTTGGCTTAAATCTCTAAAAAGGTGAAACGTTTGGATTTGTTTCATAACGTTTGTAAATGTTTCGCTTATATTGCTAAAAGAGTGAAATATTTGGTTTTGTTTTGTAACGTTTGTAAACATTTGGCTTAAATTGCTAAAAAGGTAAAACGTTTGGATTTGTTTCGTAACGTTTGTAAACGTTTGGCTTAAATTGCTAAAAAGGACAAACGTTTGGATTTATTTCGTAATGTTTATAAACGTTTGGCTTAAATTTCTAAAAAGAGGAAACGTTTGGATTTGTTTCGTAGCGTTTGTAAACGTTTGGCTTCAATCGCTAAAAAGGTGAAACGTTTTGATTTGTTTTGTAACGTTTGTAAATGTTTGGCTTAAATTGCTAAAAGGGTGAAACGCTTGGATTTGTTTCGTAACATTTGTAAACGTTTGGCTGAAATCGCAAAAATGTGAAAAGGTTTACCAAAATTAGGAAACAAATCCAAACGTTTCACCGTTTTAGCAATTTAAGCCAAATGTTTACAAAGGTTATGAAACAAAACCAAACGTTTACCCATTTTAGCGATTTAAGCCAAACATTTACAAACGTTACGAAACAAAGTCAAACATTTTTAAACTTTACGAAACTAATCCAAACGTTTCACATTTTTTGCGATTTAAGCTAAACGTTTACAAACGTTACGAAACAAATCCAAGCGTTTTATCTTTTTAGCAATTTAAGCCAAAGGTTTACAAACGTTACAGAACAAAACCAAATGTTTCACATTTTTAGCGATTTAAGTCAAACATTTACAAATGTGACGAAACCAATCTAAGCGTTTTACCATTTTAGCAATTTAAGCCAAACGATTACAAACGTCACGGAACTAAACCAAACGTTTCCCATTTTTAGCGATTTAAGCCAAACGTTTATAAACGTTACGAAACAAATCTAATCCAAACGTTTCTCCATTTTAGCTATTTAAGCCAAATGTTTTGTTTCATAACTTTTGAAAACATTTGCCTTAAATCACTAAAAAGGTGAAACATTTGGATTTGTTTTGTAAAGTTTTACACGTTTGCCTTAAATCGCTAAAATGGGGAAATGTTTGGATTTATTTTGTAACGTTTGTAAACATTTGGCTTAAATAATTAATAATGTGAAAAGTTTGGATTTATTTTCTAAAGTTTATAAACGTTCGGCTTAAATCGCTAAAAAGGTGAAACGTTTGGTTTTATTTCGTAACGTTTGTAAACGTTTGGTTTAAATTCACTAAAAAGGTGAAATTTGGTTTTATTTCGTAGCGCTTGTAAATGTTAGGCTTAAATAGCTGAAAAGGTGAAATGTTTGAATTTGTTTTGTAACGTTTGTCTTAAATCGCTAAAAAGGTGAAACGTTTGGATTTGTTTTGTAATGTTTATAAACGTTTGTCTTAAATTGCTAAAAAGGTGAAACGCCTGGATTTGTTTCGTAACGCTTGTAAACGTTTGGCTTTGTTTCATAATGTTTGTAAACCTTTTGGCTGAAATCGCTAAAAATGTGAAATGTTTGTATTTGTTTCGTAACGTTATAAGCGTTTGGTTTTGTTCCGTAAAGTTTGTAAACGTTTGGCTTAAATTGCTTAAAATATGAAACGTTTGGATTTGTTTTGTAACGTTAATAAACGTTTGGCTTAAATTGATAAAAAGGTGATATGTTTGGTTTTGTTTCGTAGCGTTTGTAAAAGTTTTGCTTAAATTACTAAAAAGGTGAAACAGTTGGATTTGTTTCGTGACGTTTGTAAACGTTTGGCTTAAATTTCTAAATAGGTGAAACGTTTGGATTTGTTTCGTAACGTTTGTAAACGTTTGGCGTAAATTGCTAAAAAGGTGAAACATTTGGATTTGTTTCGTAGCCTTCTTAAACGTTTGGCTTCAATCGCTAAAAAGGAGAAACGTTTGGATTTGTTTCATAACATTTGTAAACGTTTTGCTTAATTCGCTAAAAAGGTGAAACACTTGGATTTGTTTCTTAACGTTTGTAAATGTTTGGCTAAAATCGCTAAAAAGGTGAAACTTTTTGATTTGTCGTGTAACATTTGTAAACGTTTGGCTTAAATCGCTAAAAAAGTGAAATGTTTTGATTTATTTCGTAACGTTTGGCTAAAATTGCTAAAAGGGTGAAACGCTTGGATTTATTTCGTAACGTTTGTAAACGTTTGGCTTAAATCGCTAAAATGGGGAAACGTTTACAAACATTACGAAACAAATCCAAACGTTTCACCTTTTTAGCAATTTAAGCCAAATGTTTACAAAGGTTATGAAACAAAACCAAACGTTTCCCCATTTTAGCGATTTAACCGAAACGTTTACAAATGTTACGAAACTAAGCCAAACATTTACAAAAATCCAAACGTTTCACCTTTTCTGCGATTTAAGCCAAACGTTTACAAACGTTACGAAACAAATCCGTACGTTTCATCTTTTTAGCAATATAAGCCAAACGTTTACAAACTTTATGGAACAAAAGAAAACGTTTCACATTTTTAACGATTTAAGCCAAACATTTACAAACGTCACGAAACAAATCCAACTGTTTCACCTTTTTAGTAATTTAAGCAAAACTTTTACAAACGCTACGAAACAAAACCAAACATTTCACCTTTTTATCAATTTAAGCCAAACGTTTATTAACGTTACAATACAAATCCAAACGTTACATATTTTAAGCAATTTAAGACAAACGTTTACAAACGTTACGGAACAAAACCAAACGCTTAAAACGTTACGAAACAAATACAAACGTTTCACATTTTTAGCGATTTCAGCCAAACGGTTTACAAACATTACGAAATAAAGCCAAACGTTTACAAGCGTTACGAAACAAATCCAGGCGTTTAACCTTTTTATAAATTTAAGACAAACGTTTATAAACATTACAAAACAAATCCAAACGTTTCACCTTTTTAGCGATTTAAGACAAACGTTACGAAACAAAACCAAACATTTCACCTTTTTAGCGATTTAAGCCAAACATTTACAAACGATACGAAACAAATCCAAGCGTTTAACCTTTTTAGCAATTTAAGACAAACGTTTGCAAACGTTACGAAACAAATCCAAATGTTTCACCTTTTTAGTGATTGAAGCCAAACATTTACAAATGTTACGAAACAAATCCAAACGTTTCGAAACAAATCTAAACGTTTAAAACGTAGCGAAGCAAATTCAAACGTTTCACCTTTTTAGCGATTTAAGCCAAACGTTTACAAACGTTACAAAACAAAGCCAAATGTTTACAAACGTTACGAAACAAATCCAAGCGTTTCACCTTTATAGCAATTTAAGCCAAACGTTTACAAACGTGACGAAACAAAACCAAATGTTTCCCCTTTTTAGCGATTTAAGCCAAACGTTTATAAACGTTACGAAACAAATTCAAGCGTTTCACCTTTTTATCAGTTTAAGGCAAACGTTTACTAACGTTACGGAACAAAACCAAACGCTTCACATTTTTAGCGATTTAAGTCAAACGTTTACAAACTCTACGAAACAAATCCAAATGTTTCACCTTTTTAGCGATTGAACCCAAACGTTTACAGACATGACGAAACAAATCCAAACGTTTGTTGGGTTTTCTAAGTTCATAACGCAGCGAAATTTCAAAAAATTATCAAAAACCCAAACCAAGATCGATGTAATTCGAATAAATAGATTAATACCATAATTAATACTTACTTGTATGTCGAATTCAAACAGCAATGTAGGAAGGAAGGAGGTGGTTACTTTGGTGATACCTGGCCTCGGATCAGAAACGCCTCCGAAAGAACGTGTCCTCTACGAGTATCCACACGAATAGTCCTTAGCCAAAACTAGTACATGTGTGCTAGCACTATTGCTTCACAAAGCAATTTCGAATTATTTAGTGATTGTGTCTTGTGTTTATTTCGAAAAACACATAACTTAAAACTCTAGCCTTAAGATTCTATTTATAAGAAAATAGGACATCTAGGGTTTACTCAAAAACGTGTTTTGCAATCATATGCAAAACCTACGTTTTTGATAATTCTTTTGAGTTCATGTCTATCAAAAACTCCTTTTTGATTATTACACATATATATATATTAATTAGGCCTATTTACTTAAAAAAAACCCCACCTTGTAACATTTTATCGTTTATACCCCGACCTAGGAAAAAATTAATTTGTACCCTTTTTTTGATTTTTAGTTTTCAACTGTACCCCAAAATTTAATTTTTTGACAATTTAATTAATTAAAAAATGCAAATATTTAAACCAATTAAATAGAAGGGCTATATTATACTTTTTTCTATTGGTAAATATACAAAAAAATCCTTAAACTTTAAAACTATTCAAATTAATCCTAAAAATTAATTGTTTTAAAATTTTTTATTTAAAAAACTTCCGACCCACTATTATACTCCTTCGAATTACGAATTCGCTATCAAAATCCGATAAATATTTTTTATAAAAACTAAATAATTTTTTTAAATTTTTTTCAGAGGAGCTCCTCCTCTCGTGAAGGAGGAGCAGCAGCGGGGACGGAGAGTCGAATTTTTTTTTATTTAAAATTATTCATTTTTACGGTTTTATGTTTAATAAATTATTAATAATTAATATAAATTAAATAATAATTAAAAGTTTTATTTTATGAAGAAGAAGGTAGCTTTGTACCATTAATAATATTAAAATCTAATTAGAATATAGGTTAAAAAATGAAGGACTATTTTAAACTTTGTTTTAAATGACAAAAATTTTATTTAATGCTTTAGGGTACAGTTGAAAACGAGAAGTCAAAAAAAGGGTACAAATGAATTTTTTTCTAGGTCGTGGTGTAAATGAAAACATGTTACAAGGTGGGATTGTTTTTTAAGTAATTAAGTCTATTAATTATTATTATTATTATTTTCAAAACATAATACCTTAAGGAAAACACTTATCCTTAAATTTTGAATTTGAATTAATATATATTTATTATATATATATATATATATATATATATATATATATATATATTACGAATTGTATATATATAATAATAATCTATTAATCACTTAATTTCATTGGGCTTGTACAACCCATAACTGTTTTTGAGCCTGTTCTTAGTGTGCGACCCTATAGGTTCATGTAACGTTGGTAGTAGGTCCGAAATCCCTATTTCGACCCACAAGTCATAAACGGCTTCTAGTAAGACATTATGACTATCCAAGTTATATGAATATCGATTATCAGATTTGACCATCTTCAATAATATTTTAATCGCCTTGTCTCTCGATATCCTGATTGATTATAAGACATAGTCATGTCATCCTTATAATATTTAATCATTAGTTTCCTGATTCCAAGTAGACTGAAAATGATAACTCTTTATCAATTCATTTAGCATGGCCATTCATTTCCTTTAGTTTATCTTCTTCAAGGGGCCCCATAGATATTTTACTCAAATAAATGAGGGACAAATTCCTTCTCACTCACTCACATTTCTCACATAGTTACTTTCATATCCAATGACAATCTATTCCACTATCCTGTTAAAGATAATGTAAGACTGTATCAAAACATGAAATAACTATGTAGAAATCCACAGTGATTTAAAGGTCAAAGGATTATACTAATAGAACTGTAGTGAGAATTACTTATGACAGTTATCTATGTAGTATTCTCAAGTTGGGTCATCAAGTGCCTTATTTCTCAAATAGCACCTATGATTTAACTTTATATCTCATATGCATGATTAGTAAAACATAATCATACGTCAACATCATACGAGTCTCAATGTACTATTAAGACTAGGGATAGATGGAATATAATTCTTTAAAAAACTAAGGGTTCTACTATCAAGTCACATATTTGATGACCTTAGAAAGAATTAATCATTCAAGAATTTTAATCATAATATCAAATGATAAAAACTGCCAATCAATAAATAACAAAATGATAAAGTCAATACATGGTCAAGCATGATTGATCTAGTGCATATCACTAACAATGTTTCACCTTTCTAGTTATTTAAGCCAAACGTTTACAAACATTAAGAAACAAAACCAAACGTTTCACCTTTTTTGCGATTTAAGCCAAACGTTTACAAACGTTACGAAACAAAACAAACGTTTAAAACGTTACGAAACAAATGTTACGAAACAAATCGAAACGTTTAGAAACGTTACGAAACAAAACCAAACGTTTCACCTTTTTAGCAATTTAAGGCAAACGTTAACAAACGTTACGAAACAAAACCAAACATTTCACCTTTTTAAGGGATAAAATATAGCCACATGTCTAATATTTTATTAGACGGGAGTAGGTAAATTAAATTTAAAGGGAAATTTAATTTACACGTGTCCCTAAATTTATATTGTGGCAATAGGATTGCAAATTTAAATTTTTAGAATTAAAATTTGATTAGTTATATAGTTAACGAAGATAAAATGGATTTATGAATTAGGTGCAGAATAATTCATAAGTCCCTAGCGAATATTTTTGGTGCCAATATTCGCGAAATATTTTAAAAAGGTTATCGTGAAAATTTGATAAAATTTGGAATCAGAAATTTTATCAAGCGCAGTCAACGCGGATTTAATAAGTCGAAAATGATTTATTAAGAATAAAATATAAGTTGGATGGGAATAAAAATTATATTTTTATTCTTGTTATATTTTATTTCATTTTTGGTAAAATTTTCACGAAATTTGAAAATCGTTTCCGTTTAGACTACAGACGACTAGTTTAGAAGTTGGTTTAATGTGCATGATTGAGTTAGTACTAAAACGTATTTTAGCCAATATGTATATATATGTTTCAAATGATGAGAAATAGGCTCAGGGCCTTCATTCTTTCATTTTTGAAAGAATAAGAGAGCTGCTTCGTTCGTTTCTCGATTCTAACTCCATTTCTTCAACGATTACTCATGTAATCGAGGTATTATATCCGTATTAAACGTGTTTTTCGATTTATTTCGAATATAAACTTGTTTATAAACGGTTACCGTATCGAAAAATCATTTAAAAGTCCGAATTTATTGTGAATTGTGTATACGTGATTATTGGACGTTAGAATAGCGTTTTAGACAGATTAAGCAGGACGGGAGGTCACGGAATCAAATATTTCGGGGCTGTGTGCGAGCACAACGAGCTGTGAGACCGCACAGCATGTGCTGTGCGGGTGCACAACATTGAAATAAACGTTTACAAACGCTACGAAACAAATCCAAAGGTATACAAACGGTACGAAACAAATCCAAACGTTTTCCCTTTTTAGCGATTTAAGCCAAACGTTTACAAACACTACGAAACAAATCCAAACGTTTCACTTTTTTAGCAATGTAAGCCAAACGTTTACAAACGTTACGGAACAAATTCAAACGTTGCACCTTTTTAGCTATTTAAGCCAACATTTACAAATGTTACGAAACAAATCCAAACGTTTCACCTTTTTAGCGATTTAAGCCAAACAGTTACAAACGTTATGAAACAAATCCAAACGTTTCACCTTTTTAGCGATTTAAGCCAAACGTTTACAAAATGTTACGAAACAAATCCAAACGTTTCCCCTTTTTAGCGATTTAGGCGAAACGTTTACGAACGTTACGAAACAAATCCAAACGTTTCACCTTTTTAGCGATTAAAGCCAAACATTTACAAACGTTACGAAACAAATCCAAACGTTCCATATTTTTAGCAATTTAAGCCAAACATTACAAATATTACGAAACAAAAACCAAGCGTTTCACCTTTTTAGCAATTCAAGTCAAACGTTTACAAACGTAACGAAACAAATCCAAACGTTTCCCCTTTTTAAGGATTTAAGCCAAACGTTTACAAACGTTACAAAGTAAATCCAAACGTTTCCCCTTTTTAAGGATTTAAGCTAAACGTTTACAAATGTTACAGAACAAATCCAAACATTTCTCCTTTTTAGATATTTATGCCAAACATTTAAAAATATTACGAAACAAATCCAAACGTTTCACCTTTTTAGCAATTTAAGCCAAACATTTACAAACGTTATGAAACAAATCCAAACGTTTCACCTTTATAGCGATTTAAGCAAAACGTTTACAAAATGTTACGAAAGAAATCCAAATGTTTCGCCTTTTTAGCAATTTAACCCAAACGTTTACAAACGTTACGAAACAAATCCGAAAGTTTCACCTTTTTAATGATTTAAGCCAAACGTTTACAAATGTTACGAAAAAAATCCAAACGTTTCATATTTTTAGCGATTTAAGCCAAATGTTTACAAACGTTTCACCTTTTTAGCAATGTAAGAAAAATGTTTACAAACGTTACGGTACAAATCCTAGCGTTTCACCTTTTTAGAAATTTAAGCCAAACGTTACGAAACAAATCCAAGTGTTTCACATTTTTAGCAATTTAAACCAAACGTTTACAAATGCTACGAAACAAATCAAAACATTTCACCTTTTTAGCAATATAATCGAAACGTTTACAAACGTTACAGAACAAATCCAAGCGTTTCACCTTTTTAGCAATTTAAGCCAAACATTTACAAACGTTACGAAACAAATCCAAGCGTTTCACCTTTTTAGCAATTTAAACCAAACGTTTACAAACGTTACGAAATTTCCAATGTTTCATCTTTTTAGTGATTTAAGCCAAACGTATACAAACTTTACGAAACAAATCTAAACGTTTCACAATTTTAGCGTTTAAGCGAGACGTTTACAAACGTTACAAAATAAATCCAAACGTTTCGCCTTTTTAGCAATTTAAGCCAAACGTCTACAAACTTTACGAAACAAAACCAAACGTTTCACCTTTTTAGCGATTTAAACCAAACGTTCACAAACGTTACGAAACAAATCCAAGCATTTCTTCTTTTTAGCAAATTAAGCCAAACGTTTGCAAACGTTACGAAACAAATCAAAGCGTTTCAACTTTTGTGCAATTTAAGCCAAACGTTTACAAACGTAACGAAACAAATTCAAGTGTTTCACCTTTTTAGCAATTTAAGCCAAACATTTACTAATGTTACGAAACAAATCCAAGCGTTTCATCTTTTTAGAAATTTAAGCCAAAGATTTACAAACGTTAAGAAATTTCAAACGTTTCCCCTTTTTAGCGATTAAAGGCAAACGTATTCAGACGTTACGAAACAAATCCAAATGTTTCACCTTTTTAGCGATTTAAGCCAAACGTTTACAAACGTTACGAAACAAATCCAAACGTTTCGCCTTTTTAACAATTTAAGCCAAACGTTTACGAAAGTTACGAAACAAAACCAAACGTTTCACCTTTTTAGTGATGTAAGCCAAGCATTTACAAACGTTACTAAACAAAACCAAACGTTTAAAACGTTATGAAACAAATCCAAACGTTTTCAAACGTTACAATACAACGCGAAACATTTCCCCATTTTAGCGATTTAAGCCAAACTTTTATAAACGTTAAGAAACAAATCCAAATGTTTCACCTTTTTAGTGATTTAAGCCAAACGTTTACAAACGTTACGAAACAAACCAAGCGTTTCGACTTTTTAGCAATTTAAGCTGAACGTTTACAAATGTTACGACAAATAAACAAAACTTTTCACCTGTTTTGCGATTTAAGCCAAATGTTTTCCAACGTTACGGAACAAATTCAAACGTTTCACCTTTTTAGCAATTTAAGGCAAACATTTACAAACGTTATAGAACAAATCCAAACATTTCACCTTTTTAGCGATGTAAGCCAAATGTTTACGAAGGTTACGAAACAAATCCAAACGTGTCACCTTTTTAGTAATTTAAACAAAACGTTTACAAACATTACGAAACAAATGCAAACGTTTCACCTTTTTAGCGATTTAAGCCAAACATTTACAAAGGTCATGAAACAAAACCAAACGTTTCACCTTTTTAACGAATTAAGCCAAAAGTTTACAAAGGTTACGAAACAAATTCAAAAGTGTCACCGTTTTAGCAATTAAAGCTAAATGTTTACAAACTTTACGAAACAAATCCAAACATTTTACCTTTTTAGCGATTTAAGCCATACGTTTACAAACGCTACGAAACAAATACAAACGTTTCACATTTTTAGCGATTTAAGCCGAACGTTTACAAACGATATGAAACAAAACAAAACAAAACGTTTAAAATGTTTAAGAAATAAATCCAAGTGTTTCACCTTTTAAGAAATTTAACCCAAACGTTTATAAACATTACGAAACAAATCCAAGCGTTTAGCAATTTAAGCCAAATGTTTACAAACGTTACTAAATTTCAAACGTTTCACCTTTTTAGCGATTTAAGCCAAACGTTACAAAAAAAATCCAAACGTTTCACCTTTTTAGCGATTTAAGTCAAACGTTTACAAACTTTATGAAACAAATCCAAACGTTTTGCCTTTTTAGCAATTTTAGCCAAACGGTTACAAACGTTACGAAACAAATCCAAAAGTTTCCCCTATTTAGCGATTTAAGCCAAACATTTACAAACGTTACGAAACAAAACCAAACGTTTAAAACGTTACGAAACAAATTCAATGTTTCACATTTTTAGCAATTTAAACTAAACCCTTACAAACGTTACGAAACAAAATCAAGCGTTTCACCTTTTTAGTAATTTAAGCCAAAGGTTTACAAACGTTACGAAACAAATCCAAGCGTTTCACCTTTTTAGCATTTTAAGCCAAACATTTACAAACATTAAGAAACAAATCCAAGAGTTTCACCTTTTTAGCAATTTAAGCCAAACCTTTACAAACGTTAGGAAACAAATCCAAGCGTTTCACCTTTTTAGCGATTTAAGCCAAACGTTTACAAACGTTATGCAACAAATCCAAACATTTCACCCTTTTAGCGATTTAAAGCAAATGTTTACAAACGTTCGAAACAAATCCAAACATTTCACCTTTTTAGCGATTTAAGCCAAACATTTACAAACGTTTTGAAATCCAAACGTTTCACCTTTTTAGCAATTTAAACCAAACGTTTACAAATTTTTATGAAACAAATCCTATCGTTTCACCTTTTTAGCAATTTTCACCAAACGTTACGAAACAAATACAAACGTTTCCCCTTTTTAATAATTTAAGCCAAACATTTACAAATGTTATGAAACAAAACCAAACGTTTAAAACGTTACGAAACAAATCCAAACGTTTCACCTTTTTAGCGATTTTAGCCAAACCTTTTCAAACGTTACGAAACAAATTCAAGAGTTTCACCTTTTTAGCAATTTAATCCGAAACAAATCCAATCGTTTCACCTTTTTAGTAATTTAAGCCAAACGTTTACAAACGTTACCTTTTTAGCAATTTAAGCCAAACATTTACAAACGTTACGAAACAAATCCAAATGTGTCACCTTTTTAGCGATTAAAGCCGAACGTTTACAAACGTTACGAAACAAATCAAAATGTTTCTGTAATACCCCGTAATTTGAAAATGTATGTTTTACCACGTACGTTAGATTTTAACCGGAAAAGTGAAATTAAATTTTAAATTGGACCAAGAAAAATGAAATTAAATTTTAAATTTACCACGTACGTTTGATTGTATGAATGAAGATTTTATGTTATATTATGTTGGAAATTGCCTTTCAGTAAATAACTAAATTTGTCTGTCCATGGGTATATTATTATGTTTATATAAAGATTCACTTTTTTGCATAATCTTGGGGCTGCATGAGTGTTATTAAACTGCACTAAGATTTGATCAAGTGTAGTAGAAAACTCTAGCATCTGTACTTAGTTTATAGTTTACGGGGTTAAACTTACTAAATAGAAATTTGAATTAGATGTATAATTTTTAAAATGGATATTGATCATCTTGAATTCAAACACTAAAGACATAAGCTAATAAGATAGAAACAAAAATAGACTTCATAAAAAATGATTGCTGTTTAACCAAACTTTGACAGCCGGAAGTATGGCGGGAAGAAGAGTATGCCTTTAAAAATTTGTTTTAAGAAATGAAAATTTTTGTTGTCCAGGTCTGTTAGTGATTGTTAATCACTTGGGTTGATCTTTTTAAATTAAATTTTTGCTATTGTTATTTTGAGTCCTAAGTTTGTTGTTTGTGTTTAGAGTCCTTAATTTGTCATTTGTATTTGAGCCATGCTTAGTCTCTTATCATTCGAGGTTTAAACTGGTAGATAATGACAAATTACGTATTCACATGCTCTTAATTGAAGCCTATGTTTCAAATTATTAATTATCAATTGATTATTTAGAAAAGTTTAGTTCATGGAGTAATTAACTAATTATATAAGATAATAAAAAATTAAGTTATGTGTTGTTTTATAGTATTCTGAGCTTAGAGTCAACTCTAAAATTAAGTTTGATAAATTTAACAATTATTAACGAATAACTTATATTTAGATCGACAAGTTCGCGAATCTCGGGATCAGGACTGCGGCAGTTTTAAGGGAATATTATTTTGGATTTAGCAATCGACTGTGAGTTTGCATTTTTACTTTTGAATATTAATGCAACGTTCTTTAAATTTCTGAATATTTATTTTAAATCGCACTGCATTCGATATTTAAAACCGATATAGATCCGATGGAACATGCTTTCCTATTGAGCGACAATAGGACTGGGTGCGCACCAGTAGTGATCATAGTAGAAATAAGTAATGATTATTTATATGTGTAAGGCGACGGTACATAGCTCACGGCCTAGACCTAACGGGAAGATCTGAGGCGACGGTACATAGTTCACGGCCCAGACCCCGATAGAGATCTGAGGCGACGGTACAAAGCTCACGGCCCAGATACTGTAAAGTAATAAGCGAAAGCGTTTACAAATCCAAGCGTTTCACCTTTTTAACAATTTAAGGCAAACGTTTACAAACGTTACGAAATTTCAAACATTTCACCTGTTTAGCTATTTAAGCCAAACGTATACAAACGTTACGAAGCAAATCTAAACGTTTCACCTTTTTAGCGATTTAAGGCAAACGTTTACAAATGTTACGAATCACGTCCAAACATTTCGCCTTTTTAGCAATTTAAGGCAAATGTTTACAAACGTTACGAAACAAATCCAAACGTTTCACCTTTTTAGCGATTTAAGCCAAACATTTACAAACGTTACGAAACAAAACCAAGCGTTTAAAAAGTTACGAAACAAATACAAACATTTCACATTTCTAACAATTTAACCAAACCGTTACAAAAGTTACGAAAAAAACCAAGCGTTTCACCTTTTTAGCAATTTAAGCCAAACGTTTACAAACGTTACAAAACAAATCCAAACGTTTCGCCTTTTTAGCAATTTAAGCCAAACGTTTACAAACGTTACGAAACAAATCCAAGCGTTTCAACTTTTTAGCAATTTAAGCCAAACGTTTACAAACGATACGAAACAAATCCATGTGTTTCACCTTTTTAGCGATTTAAGCCAAACGTTTACAAACGTTACGAAACAAATCCAAACGTTTCACCTTTTTTAGTGATTTAAGCCAAACATTTATAAACGGTACGAAACATATCCAAACGTTTCACCTTTTTAGCGATTTGAGCCAAATGTTTATAAATGCTACAAAACAAATCCAAACGTTTCACCTTTTTAGCAATTTAAGCCAAACGTTTACAAACGTTACGAAATAAATCCAAGCGTTTCACCTTTTTAGCAATTTAATCCAAACGTTTACAAACGTTAGGAAACAAATCCAAATTTAGCGATTAAACCAAACGTTTTCTAACGATACGAAACATATCCAAACATTTCATATTTTTAGCGATTTAAGTCAAACCTTTTCAAACGTTACGAAACAAATCCAAGAGTTTCAGCTTTTTAGCAATTTAAGCCAAACGTTTACAAATGTTCCGAAACAAATACAAGCGTTTCACCTTTTTAGTAATTTAAGCCAAACATTTACAAACGGTACCTTTTTAGAAATTTAAGCCAAACGTTTACAAATGTTACGAAACAAATCCAAATGCTTCACCTTTTTAGCGATTTAAGCCGAACGTTTACAAACATTACGAAACAAAACAAAACGTTTCACCTTTTTAGCAATTTAAGCCAAACGTTTACAAACGTTACAAACAATTCAAAATGTTTCCCCATTTTAGAGATTTAAGCCAAACATTTATAACGTTACGAAACAAAACCAAATGTTTCACTTTTTAAGCGATTTAAGTCAAACGTTTACAAACGTTATGAAACAAAATCAAACGTTTAAAACATCACGAAAAAAGTCCAAACGTTTACAAATGTTACAAAACAACACCAAACGTTTACCTATTTTATATATTTAAGCCAAACGTTTATAAACGTTGCGAGAGAAAACTAAATGTTTGTAAACGTTACGAAACAAATCCAAACGTTTCACATTTTTAGTCATCTAAGCCAAACGTTTAAAACGTTACGAAACAAACCCAAACGTTTCACCTTTTTAGTGATTGAAGGCAAACATTTACAAACGTTACGAAACAAATCCAAACGTTTCGAAACAGATTCAAACGTATAAAACGTTATGAAACAAATCCAACCATTTCACCTTTATTGCTATTAAAGCCAGACGTTTACAAAGGTTACGAAACAATACCAAACGTTTCACCTTTTTAGCGATTTAAGCCAAACGTTTACAAACGTTACGAAATAAATCAAAACGTTTCATCTTTTTAGCGATTTAAGCCATCAGTATAAAACATTACGAAACAAATCCAAGCGTTTCAACTTTTTAGCAATTTAAGCCACATGTTTACAAGCGTTATGAAACAAATCCAAACGTTTCTCCTTTTTAGCAATTTAAACCAAACGTTTAAAACATTACAAAACAAATCCGAGCGTTTCACCTTTTCAGGAATTTAAGCCAAACGTTTACAAAAGTTACGAAAAAATCCAAATGTTTCCCCTTTTTCGTGACTTAAGCCAAACGTTTACTAATGTTTCGAAACAAATCCAAACGTTTCAACTTTTTAGCAATTTAAGCCAAACGTTTACAAACGTTTCAAAACAAATCCAAACGTTTCACCTTTTTAGCGACTTAATCCACACGTTTACAAACATTACAAAACAAATCCAAACGTTTCACCTTTTTAGCGATTTAAGCTGAATGTTTACAAACGTTCCGAAACAAAACCAAACGTTATAAAACAAAACCAAACGTTTCCCCTTTTTAGCAATTTTAGCCAAACGTTTACAGACGTTACGAAACAAATTCAAACGTTTCCCTATTTTAGCGATTTAAGCCAAATGTTTAAAACGTTACGAAACAAATCCAAACGTTTCACCTTTTCAACGATTTAAGCCAAACGTTTACAAATGTTACGAAACAAATAAAAACGTTTCACCTTTTTAGCGATTGAAGCCAAAAGTTCACAATCGTTACGAAAGAAATCCAAACGTTTCACCTTTTTAGCGATTCAACCAAACGTTCACAAACGTTACGAAACAAATCCAAACGTTTCACATTTTTAGCAATTTAAGCCAAATGTTTACAAACGTAACGAAACAAATCCAAACGTTTCATATTTTTAGCGATTTAAGCCAAACCCTTACAAATGTTACAAAACAAAATCAAGCATTTTACCTTTTTAGCAATTTAAGCCAAATGTTTACAAACGTTACGAAACAAATCCAACCGTTTCACCTTTTTAGAAATTTAAGCCAAACGTTTACAAATGTTACAAAACAAATCCAAACGTTTGGCCTTTTTAGCAATTTAAGCCGAACGTTTACAAACGTTATGAAACATATCCAAACGTTTCACCTTTTTAGCGATTTAAGCCAAACGTTTAAAAACGTTACAAAACAAAACCAAACGTTTCCCCTTTTTTAGCAATTTAAGGCAAACATGAACAAACATTACGAAAAAAACCAAACATTTCACCTTTTTAGCGATTTAACCCAAACGTTTTCAAACATTACAATACAAATCCAAACATTTCACCTTTTCAATGATTTAAGCCAAACGTTTACAAATTTTACGAAACAAAACCAAAGGTTTCACTTTTTTAGTGATTTAAGCCAAACGTTTATAAACGTTACAAAACAAAACCAAACGTCAAAAAACATTACGTTTCACATTTTTAGCGATTTAAGCCAAACGTTACGAAACAATTCCAAATATTTCACCGTTTTAGTGATTTAAGCCAAACGTTTACAAAGGTTATAAAACAAATCCAAACATTTCCCCATTTTAGCAATTTAAGCCAAACGTTTGGCTTTATTTCGTAACCAATCCAAATATTCCACCTTTTTAAAATCTAATTTCATGTATAATTACATTACGATGCTGAAAATGAAATAAACATTTGGATTAAATTGCTAAAAAGGTGAAACGTTAGGATTTGTTTCGTAACGCTTGTACACTTTTGGCTTAAATCGCTAAAAAAGGTGAAACGTCTGGATTTGTTTCGTAACGTTTCTAAACGTTTGGCTTAAATGGCTGAAACGTTTGGATTTGTTCCGTAATATTTGTAAACATTTGGCTTCAAGTTAAAAAGGTGAAACGCCTGGTTTTGTTTCGTAACGTTTGTAAACGTTTGGTTTAAATCACTAAAAAGGTTAAACTCTTGGATTTGTTTTGTAACGTTTGTAAACGTTTGGCTTAAATCTCTAAAAAGATGAAACGTTTGGATTTGTTTTGTAATGTTTGTAAACGTTTGGCTTAAATCGCTAAAAAGGTGAAACGTTTGAAATTTCGTAACGTCTGCAAACGTTTGGCTGAAATTGCTAAAAAGGTGAAACGCTTGTAGTTGTTTCATAATATTTGTAAACGTTTGGCTTAAATTGCTAAAAACAGGAAACGTTTGGATTTGTTTGGTATCGTTTTAAAGGTTTGGTTTTGTTTCGTAAAATTTGTAAACGTTCTGCTTAATTCGCTACAAATGTGAAACGTTTGTATTTTTTTCGTAACGTTTGTAAACGTTTGGCTTAAATCGCCAAAAAAGGTGAAACATTTGGATTTGTTCCGTAACCTTAATAAACGTTTGGCTTAAATTGCTAAAAAGGTGACACATTTGGATTTGTTTCGTAACATTTGTAAACGTTTGGCTTAAATCCCTAAAAAGCTGAATCATTTGGTTTTATTTCATAACCTTTGTAAACATTTGGCTTAAATCGCTAAAAAGGTGAAACCTTTGGAAATGTTTCGTAACGTTTGTAAATGTTTTGCTTAAATTGCTAAAAAGGTGACACGTTTGGATTTGTTTCGTAACATTTGTAAACGTTTGGCTTAAATCACAAACAAGGTGAAACATTTGGTTTTGTGTCTTATCGTTTGTAAACCGTTCGGCTTAAATCGCTAAAAAGGTGAAACATTTGGATTTGTTTTGTAACGTTTGTAATCTTTTGGATTTGTTTCATAACGTTTGAAAATGTTCGGCTTAAATCGCTGAAAAGGTGAAACGTTTAGATTTATTTCGTAGAGTTTTTAAATGTTTGTCTTAAATTGCTAAAATGTGGAATGCTTGGATTTGTTTCGTAACGTTTTAAACGTTTGATTTAAATTGCTAAAAAGGTAAAACGCTTGGATTTGTTTCGTAACGTTTGTAAACGTATGGGTTAAATTGCTAAAAAGTTGAAACGCTTTGATTTGTTTCGTAACGTTTGTAAACGTTTGGCATAAATTACTAAAAAGGTGAAACGCTTGGATTCATTTCAGAACGTTTGTAAACGTTTGGCTTAAATTGCTAAAAAGGTGAAATGCTTGGATTTTGTTCGTAACATTTGTAAATGTTTGGATTTAATTGCTTAAAAGTGAAATGCTTGGTTTTGTTTCGTAACGTTTGTAAAGGTTTGGCTTAAATCGCTAAAAATGTGAAAAGTTTGGATTTGTTTCGTAACGTTTTAACATTTGGATTTGTTTCGTAACATTTGTAAACGTTTGGCATAAATCGCTAAAGAGGTGAAACTTTTGGATTTGTTTCGCCACGTTTATGAACGTTTGGCTTAAATTCCTAAAAAGGTGAAATGTTTGGTTTTGTTTCGTAACGTTTGTAAATGTTCGGCTTAAATCGCTAATAAGGTGAAACGTTTGGATTTATTTTCTTTAATTGCTAAAAAGGTGAAACGCTTGTACTTGTTTCGTGACATTTACAAACGTTTGGCTTAAATTTCCAAAAAGGTGAAACGCTTGAATTTGTTTCGGAACGTTTCGCTTAAATTGCTAAAAAGGTGAAACGCTTGGATTTGTTTCGTAACGTTTGTAAACGTTTGGCTTAAATTGCTAAAAAGGGGAAACACTTGGTTTTGTTTCATAATGTTTTTAAGGGTTTGGCTTAAATCGCTAAAAATGTGAAATAATTGGATTTGTTTCTTAACGTTTTAAACATTTGGTTTTGTCTCATAACGTTTGTAAACCTTTGCCTTAAATGGAAAAAAAGGTTAAACGTTTGGATTTGCTTCGCAACGTTTGTAAACGTTTTGCTTAAATTGCTAAAAAGGCGAAACGTTTGTATTTGTTTCGTAACGTATGTAAACGTTTTGCTTAAATCGCTACAAAGGTGAAACGTTTGGATTTGTTTTGTAATGTTTGTAAACGTTCGGCTTAAATCGCGAAAAAGGTGAAACGTTTTAAATTTCGTAAGTTTGTAAACGTTTGGCTTAAATTCCTAAAAAGGTGAAACACTTGGATTTCTTTCGTAACGTTTGTAAACGTTTGGCTTAAATTACTAAAAAGGGGAAACGTTTGGATTTTTTTCGTATCGCATTAAACGTTTGGTTTTATTTCGTCACGTTTGTTCGGCTTAAATCGCTAAAAATGTGAAACGTTTGTATTTATTTCATAACGTTTATAAACGTTTGACTTAAATAGCTAAAAAGGTGAAACGTTTGGACTTTTTTGGTAACCTTTGTAAACGTTTGGCTTAAATCACTAAAAAGGTGAAACGTTTGCTTTTGTTTCATAACCTTTGTAAACGGTAGGCTTAAATCGCTAAAAAGGTAAAACATTTGGTTTTGTTTCGTAACGTTTGTAAATGTTTGGATTTGTTTCGTAACGTTTGAAAATGTTTGGCTTAAATCGCTAAAAAGGTGAAACGTTGGGATTTGTTTCCTAACGTTTGTAAACGTTTGGCTTAAATCGCTAAAAAGGTGAAACATTTGGATTTGTTCTGTAACTTTGGAAAGCGTTTCGCTTAAATCGCAATAAAGGTGTAACGTTTGGGTTTGTTTCATAACGTTTGTAAACGTTCGGCTTAAATCGCTAAAAAGGTGAAACGTTTGGAATTGTTTTGTAACATTTGTATATGTTTGGCTTAAATCGCTAAAAAAGTGAAACATTTAGATTTGTTTCGTAACATTTGTAAACGTTTGGCATAAATTGCTAAAAATGTGGAAAGCTTGGATTTGTTTCGTAACATTCTAAACATTTTGTTTAAATTGCTAAAAAGAAGAAACGCTTAGATTTGTTTCGTAACGTGTGTAAACGTTTGGCTTAAATTGCTAAAAAGTTGAAACGCTTGGATTTGTTTCGTAACGTTTGTAAACGTTTGGCTTATATAGCTACAAATGTGAAACATTTGGATTTGTTTCGTAACGTTTAGCTTAAATTGCTAAAAAGGTGAAACATTTCATTTCGTTTCGTAACGTTTATAAACGTTCGGCTTAAATCGCTAAAAAGGTGAAACGTTTGGATTTGTTTCGTAACGTTTAGCTTAAATTGCTAAAAAGGGTGAAACATTTCATTTCGTTTCGTAACGTTTATAAACGTTCGGCTTAAATCGCTAAAAAGGTGAAACGTTTGGATTTGTTTCGTAATGTTTGTAAACGTTTGGCTTAAATTTCTAAAAAGGTGAAACACTTGGATTTGTTTCGTAACGTTTGTAAACATTTAGTTTAAATTACTAAAAAGGTGAAACACTTGGATTTATTTCGGAACGTTTATAGACGTTTGGTTTAAATTGCTAAAAAGGTGAAACGCTTGGATTTGTTTCGTATTGTTTGTAAACGTTTGGCTTAAATTGCTAAAAAGGTGAAACACTTGGTTTTGTTTTGTAACATTTTTAAAGGTTTGGCTTATATCGCTAAAAATATGAAACGTTTGGATTTGTTTCGTAACCTTTTAAACATTTTGGTTTTGTTTCGTAACTTTTGAAAACGTTTGGCTTAACTCGCTAAAAAGGGGAAACGTTTGGATTTGTTTCGTAACGTTTGTAAACGTTTAGCTTAAATAACTAAAAAGGCGAAGCGTTTTGATTTGTTTCGTAACATTTTGCAAACATTTGGCATAAATCACTAAAAAGGAGAAACGTTTTGATTTGTTTCGTAACGTTTGTAAGTGTTTGGCTTAAATCGCTAAAAGGTGAAACATTTGAATTCGTTTTATAGCGTTTGTAAACGTTTGGCTTAAATTGCTAAAAAGGTGAAACGTTTTGATTTGTTTCGTAACATTTGGTTTAAACCGCTAAAAAGGTGAAATGTTTGGATTTATTTCGTTACGTTTGCAAATGTTTGGCTTAAATCGCTAAAAAGGTGAAACATTTGGATTTGTTTCGTAACGTTTGTAAACGTTTTGCTTAAATTGCTAAAAAGGTTACATGTTTGGATGTGTTTCTAAACCTTTGTAAACGTTTTGCTTAAATCGCTAAAAAGACGAAACGTTTGGATTCGTTTCGTAACGTTTAAATATGTTTGGCTGAAATCGCTAAAAAGGTGAAACGTTTGGATTTGTTTCCTAATGTTTGCAAACGTTTGACTTAAATCGCTAAAAAGGTGAAACGTTTAGATTTGTTCTGTAACGTTTGAAAACATTTGGCTTAAATCACAAAAATGGTGAAACGTTTGTTTTTATTTCGTAACGTTTGTAAACATTCGGCTTAAATCGCTAAAAAAGGTGAAACATTTGGAATTGTTTTGTAACATTTGTAAACGTTTGGCTTAAATCGCTAAAAAGGTGAAACGTTTAGATTTGTTTCGTAACGTTTGTAAACATTTGGCATAAATTTCTAAAAATGTGGAACGCTTGGATTTGTTTTGAAACATTCTAAACGTTTTGTTTAAATTGCTAAAAAGGTGAAACGCTTGGATTTGTTTCGTAACGTGTGTAAACGTTTGGCTTAAATTGCTAAAAAGTTGAAACGCTTGGATTTGTTTCGTAACATTTGTAAACGTTTGGATTAAATCGCTAAAAACGTGAAACGTTTGGATTTGTTTCGTAACGTTTGGCTTAAATTGCTAAAAAGGTGAAACATTTCATTTCGTTTCGTAACGTTTATAAACGTTCGGCTTAAATCGCTAAAAAGGTGAAACGTTTCGATTTGTTTCGTAATATTTGTAAACGTTTGGCTTAAATTGCTAAAAAGGTGAAACGCTTGGATTTGTTTCGTAACTTTTGTAAACATTTGGCTTAAATTACTAAAAAGGTTAAACACTTGGATTTGTTTCGGAACGATTGTAGACGTTTGGCTTAAATTGCTAAAAAGGTGAAACTCTTGGATTTGTTTCGTAACGTTTGTAAACGTTTAGCTTAAATTGCTAAAAAGGTGAAACACTTGGTTTGGTTTTGTAATGTTTGTAAAGGTTTGGCTTAAATCGCTAAAAATATGAAACTTTTGGATTTGTTTCGTAACCTTTTAAATGTTTGGTATTGTTTCGTAACTTTTGTAAACGTTTGGCTTAAATCGCTAAAAAGGTTAAACGTTTGGATTTGTTTCGTAACGTTTGTAAACATTTGGATTCAATTACTAAAAAGGTGAAACACTTGGATTTGTTTCGTAACGTTTGTAAACGTTTGGCTTATATTGCTAAAAAGGTGAAACGAGTGGTTTGGTTTTGTAACGTTTGTAAAGGTTTGGCTTAAATCGCTAAAAATATGAAACGTTTGAATTTGTTTCGTAACCTTTTAAACGTTTTTTTTATTTCGTAACGTTTGTAAACGTTCGACTTAAATCCCTAAAAAGGTGAAACATTTGGAATTGTTTTGTAACATTTGTAAACGATTGGCTTAAATCGCGAAAAAGGGGAAACGTTTAGATTTGTTTCGTAGCGTTTGTAAACGTTTGGCATATATTGCTAAAAATATGGAACGCTTGGATTTGTTTTGAAACATTCTAAACGTTTTGTTTAAATTGCCAAAAAAGGTGAAACGCTTGGATTTGTTTCGTAAACTGTGTAAACGTTTGGCTTAAATCGCTAAAAACGTGAAACGTTTGGATTTGTTTCGTAACGTTTAGCTTAAATTGCTAAAAAGGTGAAACTTTTCATTTTGTTTCGTAACGTTTATAAACGTTCGGCTTAAATCGCTAAAAAGGTGAACGTTTCGATTTGTTTCGTAATGTTTGTAAACGTTTGGCTTAAATTGCTAAAAAGGTGAAACGCTTGGATTTGTTTCGTAACGTTTGTAAACATTTGGCTTAAATTACTAAAAAGGTGAAACACTTGGATTTGTTTCGGAACTATTGTAGACGTTTGGCTTAAATTGCTAAAAAGGTGAAAGGCTTGGATTTGTTTCGTAACGTTTGTAAACGTTTGGCTTAAATTGCTAAAAAGGTGAAACGCTTGGTTCTGTTTTGTAACGTTTGTAAGGGTTTGGCTTAAATCGCTAAAAATATGAAACGTTTGTATTTGTTTCGTAACCTTTTAAACGTTTGGTTTTGTTTCGTAACTTTTGTAAACGTTTGGCTTAAATTGCTTAAAAGGTTAAACGTTTGGATTTTATTCGTAACGTTTGTAAACGTTTGGCTTAAATTGCTAAAAAGGAGAATCGTTTGGATTTGTTTCCTAACATTTTGAAACATTTGTCATAAATCATAAAAAAGGAGAAACGTTTTGATTTAATTCGTAACGTTTGTAAGTGTTTGGCTTAAATCGCTAAAAAGGTGAAAAGTGTGAATTTGTTTTGTAGCGTTTGTTAACGTTTGGCGTAAATCGCTAAAAAGGTGAAACGTTTTGATTTATTTCGTAACGTTTGGCTTAAATCGCTAAAAAGGGAAAACGTTTGGATTTATTTCGTAACGTTTGCAAACGTTTGGCTTAAATCGCTAAAAAAGTAAAACATTTGGATTTGTTTCGTAACGTTTGTAAACGTTTTGCTTACACTTCTAAAAAGGTTACATGTTTGGATGTGTTTCATAAACTTTATAAACGTTTTGCTTAAATCGCTAAAAAGGAGAAACGTTTGGATTTGTTTCGTAACGTTTGAAAATGTTTGGCTTAAATCGCTAAAAAGGTGAAACATTTGGATTTGTTTCCTAACGTTTGTAAATGTTTGGCTTAAATCGCTAAAAAGGTGAAACGTTTGGATTTGTTCTGTAATGTTTGAAAACGTTTGGCTTAAATCGCAAAAAAGGTGAAACGTTTGGTTTTTGTTTCGTAACGTTTGTAAACGTTCGGTTTAAATCGCTAAAAAGGCGAAACGTTTGGAATTGTTTTGTAACATTTGTAAACGTTTGGCTTAAATCGCTAAAAAGGTGAAACGTTCAGATTTGTTTCGTAACGTTTGTAAACGTTTGGCATAAATTGCTAAATATATGGAACGCTTGGATTTGTTTCAGAATATTCTAAATGTTTGGTTTAAATTGCTAAAAAGGTGATATGCCTTGATTTGATTCGTAATGTGTGTAAACGTTTGGCTTAAATTGCAAAAAAGTTGAAACGCTTGGATTTGTTTCGTAACGTTTGTAAACGTTTGGCTTAAATTGCTAAAAATTTGATACGTTTGGATTTGTTTCGTAACGTTTGGCTTAAATTGCTAAAAAGGTGAAACATTTCATATCGTTTCGTAACGTTTATAAACGTTCGGCTTAAATCGCTAAAAAGGCGAAACGTTTGGATTTGTTTCGTAATGTTTGTAAACTTTTGGCTTAAATTACTAAAAAGGTGAAACGCTTGGATTTGTTTCGTAACATTTGCAAACGTTTAGCTTAAATAACTAAAAAGATGAAACGCTTGGATTTGTTTAGTTGCGTTTGTAAACGTTTGGCTTAAATTGCTAAAAAGGTGAAACGCTTGGATTTGTTTCATAACGTTTGTAAACGTTTGGTTTAAATCGCTAAAAAAGGTGAAAGTTTGGATTTGTTTCCTAACCTTTTTAAACGATTGGCTTAAATTGCTAAAAAGATGAAATGTTTGGTTTTGTTTCGTAACGTTTGGAAACGTTCGGCTTAAATCGCCAAAATGATGAAACTTTTGGATTTGTTTCGTAACGTTTGTAAACGTTTGGCATAAATTGCTAAAAATGTGGAACGCTTGGATTTATTATAAAACATTCTAAACGTTTTGTTTAAATTTCTAAAAAGTGAAACGCTTGGATTTGTTTCGTAACGTGTGTAAACGTTTGGCTTAAATTGCTAAAAAGTTGAAACGCTTGGATTTGTTTCGTAACGTTTGTAAACGTTTGGCTTAAATCGCTAAAAACGTGAAACGTTTGGATTTGTTTCGTAACGTTTAGCTTAAATTGCTAAAAAGGTGAAAAATTTCAATTCGTTTCGTGACGTTTATAAAGGTTCGGCTTAAATCGCTAAAAAGGTGAAACGTTTCGATTTGTTTCGTAATGTTTGTAAACGTTTGGCTTAAATTGCTAAAAAGGTGAAACGCTTGGATTTTTTTCGTAACGTTTGTAAACATTTGGCTTAAATTACTAAAAAGGTGAAATACTTGGATTTGTTTCGGAACGATTGGAGACGTTTGGCTTAAATTGTTAAAAAGGTGAAACGATTGGATTTGTTTCGTAACGCTTGTAAACGTTTGGCTTAAATTGCTAAAAAGGTGAAACGCTTGGTTCTATTTTGTAACGTTTGTAAAGGTTTGGCTTAAATTGCTAAAAATATGAAATGTTTGGATTTTCTTCGTAACCTTTTAAACGTTTGGTTTTGTTTCGTAACTTTTGTAAACGTTTGGCTTAAATTGCTAAAAAGGTGAAACGTTTGGATTTGTTTCGTAACGTTTGTAAACGTTTGGCATAAATTGCTAAATATGTGGAACGCTTGGATTTGTTTCGGAACATTCTAAACGTTTGGTTTAAATTGCTAAAAAGGTGAAACGCTTGGATTTGTTTCGTAACTTTTATAAACGTTTGGCTTAAATTGCTAAAAAGAAGAAACGTTTGGATTTGTTTCGTAACATTTTGAAACATTTGGCATAAATCATAAAAAAGGAGAAACGTTTTGATTTAATTCGTAACGTTTGTAAAGATTTGGCTTAAATCGCTAAAAAGGTGAAAAGTGTGAATTCGTTTAGTAGCGTTTGTAAACGTTTGACTTAAATTGCTAAAAAGGTGAAACGTTTTTATTTATTTCGTAATGTTTGGCTTAAATCGCTAAAAAGGGGGAACGTTTGGATTTGTTTCATAACGTTTGCAAACGTTTGGCTTAAATCGCTAAAAAGGTGAAATATTTGGATTTGTTTCGTAACGTTTGTAAACGTTTTGCTTACATTGCTAAAAAGGTTACACGTTTGGATGTGTTTCTTAACCTTTATAAACGTTTTGCTTAAATCGCTAAAAAGGCGAAACGTTTGGATTTGTTTCGTAACGTTTGAAAATGTTTGGATTAAATCGCTAAAAAGGTGAAACATTTGGATTTGTTTCCTAACGTTTGTAAATGTTTGGCTTAAATCGCTAAAAAGGTGAAACGTTTGGATTTATTCTGTAACGTTTGAAAACGTTTGGCTTAAATCGCAAAAAAGGTGAAACGTTTGGTTTTGTTTCGTAACGTTTGTAAACGTTCGGCTTAAATCGCTAAAAGGGTGAAACGTTTGGAATTGTTTTGTAACTTTTGTAAACGCTTGGCTTAAATCGCAGAAACGGTGAAACGTTTAGATTTGTTTCGTAACGTTTGTAAATGTTTGGCATAAATTGCTAAATATGTGGAACGCTTGGATTTGTTTCGGAACATTCTAAACGTTTGGTTTAAATTGCTAAAAAGGTGAAACGCTTGGATTTGTTTCGTAACGTATGTAAACGTTTGGCTTAAATTGCAAAAAAGTTGAAACGCTTGGATTTGTTTCGTAACTTTTGTAAATGTTTGTCTTAAATTGCTAAAAATGTGATACGTTTGGATTTGTTTCGTAACGTTTGGCTTAAATTGCTAAAAAGGTGAAACATTTCATATCGTTTCGTAACGTTTATAAATGTTCGGCTTAAATCGCTAAAAAGGCGAAACGTTTGGATTGTTTCGTAATGTTTGTAAACGTTTGGCTTAAATTGCTAAAAAGGTGAAACGCTTGGATTTGTTTCGTAACGTTTAGCTTAAATAACTAAAAAGGTAAAACGCTTGGATTTGTTTCGTAGCGTTTGTAAACTTTTGGCTTAAATTTCTAAAAAGGTGAAATTCTTGGATTTGTTTCATAACGTTTGTAAACGTTTGGCTTAAATCGCTAAAAAAGGTGAAATGTTTGGATTTGTTTCCTAAACTTTTTAAACGATTGGCTTAAATTGCTAAAAAGGTGAAATGTTTGGTTTTGTTTCGTAACGTTTGGAAACGTTCGGCTTAAATCGCCAAAATGATGAAACATTTGGATTTGTTTCGTAACGTTTGTAAACGTTTGGCATAAATTGCTAAAAAGATGAAACGCTTGGATTTGTTTCGTAACGTTTGTAAACGTTTGGTTTAATTTACTAAAAAGGTGAAACTCTTGAATTTGTTTCGGAACGTTTGTAAATGTTTGGCTTAAATTGCTAAAAAGGTGAAACGCTTGGATTTGTTCCGTAACGTTTGCAAACCTTTGGCATAAATTACTAAAAAGGTGAAACTCTTGGTTTTGTTTCGTAACGTTTGTAAGGGTTTGGCTTAAATCGCTAAAACTGTGAAAAGTTTGGTTTTGTTCGTAACGTTCGTAAACGTTTAGCTTAAATTGCTAAAAAGGTGAAACGTTTGGATTTGTTTCGTAACGTTGGTAAACGTTTGACTTAAATTGCTGAAAAGGGAAAATGTTTTGATTTTGTTTCGTAACGTTTGTAAACGTTTGGCTTAAATCTAAAAAGGTTAAACGTTTGGATTTGTTTTGTAACGTTTGTAAACGTTTGGCTTAAATCGCTAAAAAGGTGAAACGTTTGAAATTTTGTAACGTTTGTAAACGTTTGGCTTAAATTTCTAAAAAGCTGAAACTCTTGGATTTGCTTCGTAACGTTTGTAAACATTTGGCTTAAATTGATAAAAAGGGAACACATTTGTTTTTGTCTCGTAACGTTTGTAAACGTATGGCTTATATCGCTAAAAACGTGAAACGTTTGGCTTAAATTGCTAAAAAGGTGACACGTTTGGATTTGTTTCGTAACCTTTGTAAACGTTTGTCTAAAATCACTAAAATGGTGAAACGTTTTGTTTTATTTCATAACCTTTGTAAACGTTTTGCTTAAATCACTAAAAAGGTGACTCGTTTGGATTTGTTTCGTAAGGTTTGTAAATGTTTGGCATAAATCGCTAAAAGGGTGAAACGTTTGAATTTGTTTCGTAAAGTTTCTAAACGTTTGGCTTAAATCGCTAAAAAGGTGAAGCGTTTGGATTTGTTTCCTAACGTTTGTAAACGTTTGGTTTAAATCGGTAAAAAGGTGAAATGTTTGGTTTTGTGCCGTAACGTTTGAAAACGTTTGGCTTAAGTCGCAGAAAAAGGCGAAACGTTTGTTTTTGTTTCATAACGTTTGTAAACGTTCGGCTTAAATCGCTAAAAAGGTGAAACGTTTGGATTTGTTTTCTAACGTTTGTAAACTTTTGAGTTAAATCTCTAAAAAGGGGAAACGTTTAGATTTGTTTCGTAACTTTTGTAAACGTTTGGCTTAAATTGCTAAAAAGGTGAAACGTTTGGATTTGTTTCGTAACGTTTGTAAACGTTTTTCTTAAATCGCTGAAAAGGTTAAACGTTTGAAATTTCATAACGTTTGTAAACGTTTGGCTTAAACTGCTAAAAAGGTGAAACTCTTGGATTTGTTTCGTAATGTTTGTTATTGTTTGGCTTAAATTGCTGAAAAAAGGTGAAACGTTTGTATATGTTTTGTAACGTTCGTAAATGTATGGCTTATATCGCTAAATAGGTGAAACGCTTGGATTTGTTTCGTAACGTTTGTAAACGTTTGGTTTAATTTAATAAAAATGTGAAACGCTTAAATTTGTTTCGGAACGTTTGTTAATATTTGGCTTAAATTGCTAAAAAGGTGAAACGCTTAGATTTGTTTCGTAACGTTTGCAAACATTTGGCATAAATTGCTAAAAAAAGTGAAACGCTTGGTTTTGTTTTGTAACGTTTGTAAGGGTGTGGCTTAAATCTCTAAAACTGTGAAACGTTTGGATTTGTTTCGTAACATTTTAAACTTTTTTTTTTGTTTTATTACGTTTGTAAACGTTTAGCTTAAATTGCTAAAAAGGTAAAACATTTGGATTTGTTTCGTAATGTTTGTAAAATTTTGGCTTAAATTGTTAAAAAGGCAGAATGTTTTGATTTGTTTCGTAACGTTTTGTAAACGTTTGCCTTAAATCGCTAAAAACGTGAAACGTTTGGATTTGTTTTATAACGTTTGGAAACGTTCGGCTTAAATCGCTAAAATGATGAAATGTTTGGCTTAAATCGCTAAAAAGGTGAAATGTTTGGCATAAATTGCTAAAAAGGTGACACGTTTGGATTTGTTTCATAACCTTTGTAAACGTTTGGCTTAAATTGCTAAAAATGTGAAACGTTTTGTTTTTATCATAACCTTTATAAACGTTTGACTTAAATCGCTAAAAAGGTGAAACATTTGGATTTGTTTCATAACGTTTGTAAATGTTTTGTTTAAATCGCTAAAAAGGTGACACGTTTGGATTTGTTTCGTAACGTTTGTAAACGTTAGGCTTAAATCGCTAAAAAGGTGAAACGTTTGGATTTGTTTCCTAACGTTTGTAAACGTTTGGCTTAAATCGCTAAAAAGGTGAAACGTTTGGATTTGTTTCTTAACGTTTGTAAATGTTTGCCTTAAATCGCTAAAAAGGTGAAACGTTTGGATTTGTGCTGTAACGTTTGAAAATGTTTGGCTTAAATCGTAAAAAAAGGTGAAACATTTGGTTTTGTTTCGTAACGTTTGTAAACGTTCGGCTTAAATCACCTAAAAAGGTGAAACGTTTGGATTTGTTTTGTAATGTTTGTAAACCTTTGGCTTAAATCGCTAAAAAGGTGAAACATTTTGATTTGTTTCGTAACTTTGGTAAACGTTTGGCTTAAATTGCTAAAAATATGAAACGTTTGGATTTGTTTCGTAACTTATTAAATGTTTGGCTTAAATTTCTAAAAAGGTGAAAGGCTTGGATTTGTTTCGTAACGTTTGTAAACGTTTGGCTTAAATTGCTAAAAAGTTGAAACGCTTGGATTTATTTCGTAACGTTTGTAAACGTTTGGCTTAAATCGCTAAAAAGGGGAAACATTTGTATTTGTTTCGTAACATTTTGCTTAAATTGCTAAAAAGGTGAAACGGTTATATTCATTTCATAATGTTTTAAACGTTTTGATTTGTTTCAGAACGTTTGAATTTGTTTCGTAAGGTTTGTAAACGTTTGGCTTCAATCACTAAAAAGGTGAAATGTTTGGATTTGTTTCGTAACGTTTGTAAACGTTTGTCTTAAATCACTAAAAATGTGAAACATTTGGATTTGTTTCCTAACGTTTATAAACGTTTAGCTTCAATTGCTAAAATGGGGAAACCTTTGGTGTTGTTTAGTAACGTTTGTAAACGTTTGTATTAGTTTCGTAACGTTTTAAACGTTTGTTTTTGTTTCGTAACGTTTTTAAACGTTTGGCTTAAATCGCTAAAAAGGTGAAACGTATGGCTTTGTTTCGTAACGTTTGTAAACGTTTGGTATAAACTGTTAAAAAGGTGAAACGTTTGGATTTGTTTCGTAACGTTTGTAAACGTTTGGCTTAAATCGCTAAAAACGTTTGGATTTGTTTAGTAACGTTTGTAAAGTATGGCTTAAATCGCTAAAAAGGAGAAACGTTTGGTTTTGTTTCGAAACCTTTGTAAACGTTCGGCTTAAATCGCTAAAAATATGAAAAGGTTGGATTTATTTCGTAACTTTTTAAACGTTTGGAATTGTTTCGAAACGTTTGGATTTGTTTCGTATCTCTTGTAGATGTTTGGCTTCAATCACTAAAAAGGTTAAACATTTGGATTTGTTTCGTAACGTTTGTAAACGATTGGCTTAAATCACTAAAAATGTTAAACGTTTGGATTTGTTTCGTAACCTTTGTAAACGTTGGCTTAAATCGCTTAAAAGGTGAAACGGTTGGATTTGTGTCGTAACCGTTTAAACGTTTGGATTTGTTTTGTAACATTTTTAAATGTTTGGTTTCAATCACTAAAAAGGTGAAACGTTTGGATTTGTTTCGTAACATTTGTAAACGTATGGCTTAAATCGCTAAAAAGGTGAAACGTTTTGTTTTGTTTTGTAACGTTTGTAATTGTTTGGCTTAAATCACTAAAAAGGTGAGTTGTTTGGTTTTGTTTCATAACGTTTGTAAACTTTTGGATTTATTTCGTAACGTTTGTTTTGTAACATTTTAAACATTTGGTTTTGTTTCTTAACGTTTGTAAACGTTTGACATAAATTGCTAAAAAGGTGAAATGTTTGGTTTTGTTTCGTAACGTTTGTAAACGTTTGGCTTCAATCGATAAAAAGGTGAAACGTTTGGATTTGTTTCGTAGCGTTTGTAAACGTTTGGCTTAAATCGCTAAAAATATGAAACGTTTGGTTTTGTTCCGTAACGTTAGTAACGTTTGTCTTAAATTGCTAAAAAGGTGAAACGCTTGGATTTGTTTCATAACGTTTGTAAACGTTTGGCTTAAATCGCTAAAAAGGTGAAAGGTTTCGTTTTGTTTCATACCGTTTGTAAACGTTTGGCTTAAATTGCTATATAGATGAAACACATGGATTTCTGTTGTAACTTTTGTAAACGTTTGGCTTTTTTTCATAACGTTTGTAAACGTTTGGCTTATATCTCTAAAAAGGTGAAACGTTTGAATTTGCTTCGTTACATTTTAAACGTTTGGATTTGTTTCGAAACGTTTGGATTTGTTTCGTAATATTTGTAAATGTTTGGCTCCAATCACTAAAAAGGTTAAACGTTAGGATTTGTTTCGTAACATTTGTAAACGTGTGGCTTAAATTGCTAAAAAGATGAAACGCTTGGATTTGTTTCGTAACGTTTGTAAACGTTTGGCTTAAATTTCTCAAAAGGTGAAGCATTTGGATTTGTTTCATAACCTTTGTAAACGTTTGACTTCAATCGCTAAAAAGGTGAAACATTTGGATTTTTTTTCATATCTTTGAAATGTTTGGCTTAAATAGCTTAAAAGGGGAAACGTTTAGATTTGTTTCGTAATGTTTGTAAACGTTTGGCACAAATTGCTAAAAAGATGAAATGCTTGGATTTATCTCGTAACGTTTGTAAACGTTTGGCTTATATTGCTAAAAAGGTGAAACACTTGGATTTGTTTCGTAATGTTTGTAAACGTTTGGCTTAAATTGCTAAAAAGGTGAAACGTTTAATTTTATTTCGTAACGTTTGTAAACGTTTGGCTTAAATGGATAAAAATGTGAAACGTTTGGATTTGTTTCGTAACGTTATAAAGGTTTGGTTTTGTTTCGTAACGTTTGTTAACGTTTGGCTTAAATCGCTTAAAAGGTGAAACGTTTTGATTTTTTTCGTAATGTTTGTAAACGTTTGGCTTAAATCGCTAAAAAGGTGAAACATTTTAATTTGTTTTGTAACATTTGTAAACGTTTGGCTTAAATTGCTAAAAAGGTGAAATGTTTGCATTTGTTTCATAACGTTTGTAAATGTTTGGCTTAAATCATTAAATAGGTGAAATGTTTGGATTTGTTTTGTAACGTTTGTAAACGTTTGGCTTAAATCGGTTAAAAGGTCAAACGTTTGGATTTGTTTCGTAACGTTTGTAAACGTTTGGCTTAAATCGGTAAAAAGGTGAAACGTTTGGATTTGTTTCATAACGTTTGTAAACGTAATGCTTAAATGTCTAAAAAGGTGAAACGTTTGGTTTTGTTTCTAAACCTTTGTAAGCGTTCGGCTTAAATCGTTGAAAAGGTGAAACGTTTGGATTTGTTTCGTAATATTTGTAAATGTTTGGCTCCAATCACTAAAAAGGTTAAACGTTAGGATTTGTTTCGTAACATTTGTAAACGTGTGGCTTAAATTGCTAAAAAGATGAAACGCTTGGATTTGTTTCGTAACGTTTGTAAACGTTTGGCTTAAATTTCTCAAAAGGTGAAGCATTTGGATTTGTTTCATAACCTTTGTAAACGTTTGACTTCAATCGCTAAAAAGGTGAAACATTTGGATTTTTTTTCATATCTTTGAAATGTTTGGCTTAAATAGCTTAAAAGGGGAAACGTTTAGATTTGTTTCGTAATGTTTGTAAACGTTTGGCACAAATTGCTAAAAAGATGAAATGCTTGGATTTATCTCGTAACGTTTGTAAACGTTTGGCTTATATTGCTAAAAAGGTGAAACGCTTGGATTTGTTTCGTAATGTTTGTAAACGTTTGGCTTAAATTGCTAAAAAGGTGAAACGTTTAATTTTATTTCGTAACGTTTGTAAACGTTTGGCTTAAATGGATAAAAATGTGAAACGTTTGGATTTGTTTCGTAACGTTATAAAGGTTTGGTTTTGTTTCGTAACGTTTGTTAACGTTTGGCTTAAATCGCTTAAAAGGTGAAACGTTTTGATTTGTTTCGTAATGTTTGTAAACGTTTGGCTTAAATCGCTAAAAAGGTGAAACATTTTAATTTGTTTTGTAACATTTGTAAACGTTTGGCTTAAATTGCTAAAAAGGTGAAATGTTTGCATTTCTTTCATAACGTTTGTAAATGTTTGGCTTAAATCATTAAATAGGTGAAATGTTTGGATTTGTTTTGTAACGTTTGTAAACGTTTGGCTTAAATCGGTTAAAAGGTCAAACGTTTGGATTTGTTTCGTAACGTTTGTAAACGTTTGGCTTAAATCGGTAAAAAGGTGAAACGTTTGGATTTGTTTCATAACGTTTGTAAACGTAATGCTTAAATGTCTAAAAAGGTGAAACGTTTGGTTTTGTTTCTAAACCTTTGTAAGCGTTCGGCTTAAATCGTTGAAAAGGTGAAACGGTTGGATTTGTTTCGTAACGTTTTAAACGTTTGGATTTGTTTCGTAACGTTTGTAAATGTTTGGCTTCAATCACTAATAAGGTAAAACGTTTGTATTTGTTTTGTAACATTTGTAAACGTTTGGCTTAAATCACTAAAAATGGGAAACATTTGGATTTGTTTCGTAACCTTTGTAAACGTTCGGCTTAAATCGCTAAAACGATGAAACAATTGGATTTATTTTGTAACGTTTTAAACGTTTGGATTTGTTTCGTAACATTTGTAAACGTTTGATTTCAATCACTAAAAAGGTGAAACGTTTGGATTTGTTTCGTAACGTTGGTAAATGTTTGGCTTAAATTGTAACACCCACATTCGAATATCATATAGTTATGCTCATGCATTTCATTCATTTTTATGATTAAGAGTAAGCGACATTCATTAGCATTTACGGAAGCATTACACGTATGATTGATATTCATTTACATAGGAAATATGGAAGTTTGATTAATGCTATAACTATTCAATTGATTAAGAGTTAGTATAACGAGAAAAAAATATATTCAAACTAAATTAGAATGAAAGTATATCAGTTAATTAGGGTTATTTGGTTATTATGAAAACAAATAAACTAGAAGGTTTAAGTTATACTTAAAGGATATTTCAAGGACTATATGAGATATTTTAATGGTAAATGACTCCATAAAAGCATTCCTATTTTAGTTAGATGGCATCTTAGCTAAAGGTTAAATAACACCTCTTAAGTATTTCTTCTTGATATATCAAAGAGAGAAAAGAAGAGAAGAGTAAGGAATTCATGAAAACCTAACCCTAGCTGCACATATCCGAAAATTTTATCTCTGTTGTTTATATCATAAACCGAGTTATAAAACTCCAAATTGATCGATTCTTAATACTATGGAAACTATAGCCAGTCTACTACAATTGTTATTTTTCATCATTTGAAATCGTTATGATAGCCTAATAGTCCATACCATTTTGTTGCTCTATCTGCCTATACAGCCTGATAGGATGTCACTAAAACATGAATATCTCATTGTTTAGAGATCTAATTGAGTTGGTTCTTTTTGTTATATTTTTAGACTCGTATAGCTATAACTACACCGAAGGGTATTGTCAAATTGTGTTTATATTGATGTGTGGATCAATTGCAAGATAGGGTATATGTTCTGCCTACTTTGTAGAACTATGGCTGCAACATTAGCTACTTGTGAAATTGATACAATGAGTTATGCACGTCAAAATGATGCCATTCTTGTTTCTGTGGATTCATTAGGATGTTAACTAAAACTTTTTTGTTTTGACAAAAGACTAATTCTGTCATTTAGATTGTGAATAAGGAAGAAACATTTAATTGTATATACTTTGTCTAGACAGTTTAACCTAGTGGTGTTGTAATGTGCATAATCTGATTTATTCTAATCCAATTGATGTACTTCCAATTGGATATGAAACTAGACTCAAATATACAGGACTCTTATCAATATTTTGTATAAATGATGTTTGAGTTAGGAGTAGTACCTATTTGAAGTCATTACACATAATCTGCCTAGAAAAAGGGGTTATGGTTACTAGTTTATTTCTTTATGTAAATTGAGGAAATAGTTATACCTTGTGAATGAATTGAGATTATATATATGTGAATAGGTACTTATCGACCAAAAGGGAATACGACGGACAAGCCTGGAACTTCACGGGTTTGAGACTCGGTGAATTGAGTAACTGAATAGATAGTGTTATACTTGGTATATACGTTTGTTTGCAATTGCAAGTATGAATTGATTTGAGACGTAAATGCGCTTGTGAATCATGGTTGAATTGTTGACGTGAGTCATGTTTTGGTTTTGAGAATCATGTCATGCTTATGTTTTGATAGTCAATGAGAATTTAGATAGTCGTTGGTTGCCTAAAATGGCGATTCGGGCCAACGACGTGAGATTGAGTTATTGGTTGCCTAAAGGGCGATTTGGGCCAATAACGTATGTTGGTTGCCTATATGGCGATTTGGGCCAACATGAGAATTATGCGCATGATTGAATATCCTTCTGTAAGCTTGATGTTGATTGGAAATGTGAGAATATGTTTGCTTTGAATTGAACATTGGACTACTACATTTGTTATGGTTATTGTTTATGTTGATTGGATCATTGCTCGAGTTATATATTAGTTACTTGAAATGCTTATGAATGTGTATATTTAGTATGCATATATCTATTTGCTTATTGAGTTGCAGGCTCACCCCTCTACGTTATTTTTTTTTTCAAGGATACAAAGAGTTGCATTGAGTCGACATTTGCATCTGATAAAGGTTTCAGGTGGGCCAATGGAGAGTTCATTCCACGTGCATATTTGAAGTGTTTATGTGTATAAGATAGAAAACAAAGCTTTTGTACTAAGAGTTTTTGTATAAAGTTATGTCTAAGTGTTTGATGTGAGATAGTTTGAATGTTACGGTTATGCGATAAGTTAAAACTTTTGTGTCGAAACATAACATATATTAAATGGATTTTGTGATGTTTGTTATAAATGTTTGAGTATATAATGTTTTAAATTGAGGGTGTCACATTTAGTGGCATCAGAGCAGGGATTAGATTCCCTAGGGCATAGAATTGTGATGCATATTGTCATAATATGCATAACATGATAAACATCTAATTCATGTAGTACATCTTCTATAGGATGGATGAGCATGGAGATGATCCCATTGGCCCAGAAATGTCTGTAGAGTCTGTGCATGGTCCTGAAAATGCATCTTTTAATGAACAGAAATAGTCTGAGGATAATGCTCCACCGCAAGATGAAAATCATTTGCTGCGACAATTTATTGAAATGTTGCAAAGAATAGCAGCACCTCCGCACCATCGAGCACAGGAACCAGAAATTGACAAAAACTATGAGAGAGTTAGGAAACAAGGGGCAAAGACATTTGGAGGTACTACAGATCCTGCAGAAGCTGAAGAATGGTTGAGAGATACAGAGAGGGTTTTAGACAAAATTGAATGCGCTCCTCAGCAGAAGCTGGAATATGCAGTGTCATTATTTGAGAAGGATGCTTTGGATTGGTGGGAAACAGTTCCAAGAAGCGGAAATATGCCATTGACTTTAACCTGGGATGATTTCCTCAGAGAATTTGGTGAGAAATACATGCCACCAGTGTATTGTGATAAAAAGAAAATTGAATTCATGGAACTGAAGTAGAATGAGTTATCAGTGGCTGAATATGAACTTCAATTTATCAGATTATCAAAGTATGCACCTGAAGAGATAACTATTGAGGAAAGGAAAAGAAGTAAATTTGAAAGCGGTTTGAACCTTGATATTCGAGAGAAAATTGCTGTTAAGACTCCTACTTATAGTGCATTGATTGAAGCCGCTTTGAGGGCTGAAGAAATACTAGTTGAAAATGACTGGGACTTTTAATGCTCCTTCAAGACATAGTAGTTCCTTTTCTTTTAGAGGATCAGGTTCAAGTACTAGTGGTTATAGAGGAAAGGGAAGAGGTCAGTCGAGTAGGCCAGCCTCAATGTCCTCTGGCAGAGGTGGATATATATCTACTTGGTTTGATAATAGACAATGACCAACAAGGTCAGTTAGTGTAGGATCCACTCCAGTGTGTGCAAATTGTGGTAGAGTACATTCAGAGGAGTGTTGGGGAAGAAACCCTATTGTGTGTTATAATTTTCGTCAACCTGGCCATATTGTTAGAGATTGTCCACTCAGGCGAGGTTTACTTGAAGAATCTAAAGCTATGGGTCAGAGTAGTGTGGGTGAAAATATACACCAAGTGGGTGTAGGCCGAGGAAAAGGGAAAGGTTATAGAGGTGGAGGAACATATTCAGCTATACAGTCTGGATATAAAGGCCAACCTTATACCCAAGACAGAGTATTTGCAGTGACGAGGCAAGATGCACCTATTGCACCTGATGTGATTTTCTATCTGTAACTGTGATGCACATGTGTTAATTGATCCTGGATCTACATGTTAATTCATATCACATGGGTTTGCATTACGTGTGCATGGCATATTATATCCATTGGGAAATGATATATATGTTTCTCTGCATGCTGGGGGTGTTATTATTGTAAATACTATGATAAAATCTTGTCATATGATTGTGGATGGTATTACCTTACAGGCTGATATGGTGGTTATTCATTTGAGAGAGTTTGATGTTATATTGGGTATGGATTGGTTGTCAAAACATCATGCCATTATTGATTGTCAAACTAAAGAAGTAGTTATGGAAATTCAAGGGCAAATGAAAACGATGATTGTTGGGGAAAGGAAAACAGTGCCTAATTGTTTAATCTCTACTGTTACTGCGTTTCATTTGATTAAAGATGGATGTCAAGCATATTTGGCTAGTGGAATAGATATGACTAAAGTTAGTCCAGGGGTTTCAGAAATTCAAGTAGTGAGAGACTTTCCAGATGTGTTTCTTGATGAATTGCCTGGTTTGCCACCATATAGGGAGGTTGATTTTGAAATTGAAACTATACATGGGTCAGCTCCTATTTCTATAGCACCATATAGAATGGCTCCACTAGAATTGAAAGAACTGAAGAAACAGTTAGAAGAACTACTTGATAAGGGATTCATCAGGCCAAGTATTTCTCCCTGGGGCGCACCTGTGTTATTTGTGAAGAAGAAAGATGGTAGTATGCGATTATGCATTGATTATAGGCAATTGAATAGAATTACTGTGAAGAATAAATATCCATTGCCAAGAATCGATGATTTACTTGATCAATTGAGAGGTGCCATGGTATTTTCAAAAATTAATTTGCGGTCAGGATATTGGCAACTTCGAGTTGATGAGAAGTCCATTCCTAAAACTGCATTTAGAACTAGGTATGGTCATTATGAGTTTATTATGATGCCATTTGGATTGACGAATGCTCCAGCTGCTTTTATCTCATTAATGAACAAAACATTTCAGCAATATTTGGATAAGTTTGTGATTGTGTTTATTGATGATATTCTGATTTATTCTCGAAGCCATGAAGAACATGAACAACATTTGAGAATTGTCTTACAAGTTTTAAAAGACAAACAACTTTATGCCAAGTTTAGTAAATGTGAATTCTGGTAGGTAGAAATAGACTTTTTGGGACATATTGTTTCTAAACATGGTGTACAGCTAGATCCATAAAAGATTAAAGCTATTCTTGAATGGGTGTCACCAAAGAATGTTACAGAAGTTCGAAGTTTTCTGGGTCTTGCAGGATATTACAGAAGATTTGTGAAAGAGTTTTCTATTATTGCAAAACCGTTGACAAATTTGCTGAAAAAGAATGCAATTTTCAAGTGGAATGACACATGTGAGAAAAGCTTTGTGGAATTAAAGAAAAGGCTTACTTCAGAACCAATACTTTCCTTACCATCTGAAAATGGAGGTTATGTGGTTTACACTTATGCATTAAAACAAGGCTTTGGATGTGTATTAATGCAACATGGAAAGGTTATTGCTTATGCTTCTAGACAACTACGACCTCATGAAGTGAATTATCCTACACATGATCTAGAACTTGGTTCCATTGTGCATGCATTGAAGACATGGAGACATTACTTATATGGTGAGACGTTTCAAGTCTTCACAAATCACAAAAGCTTGAAATATATTCCTACACAGAAAGAGTTGAATTTAAGGCAAAGAAGATGGATTGAGTTACTGAAAGATTATGATGGTACTATTGATTACCATCCTGGAGAAGCCAATGTTGTTGCAGATGCCTTGAGTCGAAAGGTTGTGGATCGTATGGCAGGTATGCTTTGTTATGATGTTGACTACTTAATTTCACTTAGAGGTATGAATACTTGGTTGGACACAAATGATGATATCTTATTAGCCACCTTACAAGTGAAGCCTTCTATTGAAGATAAAATTAAAGAAACTCAGTTTGAAGATCCTTATTTACAGAAGATGAGAAGAAAGGTTGAACAAGGAAAACATGATCAATTTGTTCTGAGAGATGATGCTCTTTTGTTAAATGGCAGTCGTGTTTGTGTTCCAAATGTGGAAAACTTGAGGGAGGATATATTAGAAGAAGCTCATAATGCACCCTATAGTATGCACCCTAGAAGTACTAAAATGTACAGAAATATGAAGCCTTTTTATTGGTGGCCAACAATGAAGAAAGATGTGTCAGAATTTGTGGCTAAATGCTTAACATGTCAACAAGTGAAACCAGAACATCAGGCACCTGCAGGTAAACTTCATTCTTTAGCTATACCAGAGTGGAAATGGGAGAAAATAATTATGGATTTTGTTGTTGGGTTGCCACGTACATTCAGAAAGCATGATTCTATTTGGGTTATTGTTGATAGACTCACTAAATCTGCTCTTTTCTTACCTGTTCAACAAACTGATTTTCTAAATAAATTGGCTACATTATATGTTTCTGAGATTGTTAGATTGCATGGTGTGCCTATTTCAATTGTGTCTGATAAAGATCCACGGTTTACTATTCAGACTTTGGAGGACATGATGAGAGCTTGTGCACTAGAGTTCAAAGGGAATTGGGATGATCATTTACCTTTGATGGAATTTGCCTACAATAATAGTTTTCATTCTAGTATAGGTATGGCTCCATATGAAGCACTACATGGAAGAAAGTGTCGAAGTCCAGTGTGTTGGGATATTGAAGGAATGCGACAACTTAAAGGCCTTGAAATAGTTCAAGAAACTATGGATAAGATATAAACAGTCAAACAGTGTTTGAAAGCATAACAAGATCGGCAAAAGAGTTACACTGATAGACATCGTAGGGAAATGAAATATGAAGTGGGTGAGAAAGTATTCTTGAAAGTATCTCCGTGGAAAGGAATTCTGAGATTTGGCAAGCAAGGAAAGTTTAGTCCAAGATATATTGGACCATATGAAATCATTGAGCGAATTGGACCACTAGCTTATCGACTTGCATTACCGGGAGAGTTATCAAAAATACATGATGTGTTCCATGTTTCCATGTTACGAAGATATAGATCTGATCCTAGTCATGTGATAGAAGAACCAGAGGTAGAACTCATAGAAAAATTGGTATACACAGAGGATCCTATGGAAATACTAGGAACAAAGGTAAAGAAATTGAGGAATAAAGAGATACTGATGCTTAAAGTAAGATGTAGTCGTCATTCTCCAAAGGAAGCTACATGAGAGGTGGAAGAACACATGAGAATGAAATATCCTTATCTTTTTCATGATGGTGGTAAGTTCTTCAATTTCGATACGAAATTTTCTAAGGTGGGGAGAGTTGTAACACCCACATTCGAATATCATATAGTTATGCTCATGCATTTCATTCATTTTTATGATTAAGAGTAAGTGACATTCATTACCATTTACGGAAGCATTACACGTATGATTGATATTCATTTTCATAGGAAATATGGAAGTTTGATTAATGCTATAACTATTCAATTGATTAAGAGTTAGTATACGAGAAATAAATATATTCAAACTAAATTGGAATGAAAGTATATCGGTTAATTAGGGTTATTTGGTTATTATGAAAACAAATAAACTAGAAGGTTTAAGTTATACTTAAAGTATATTTCAAGGACTATATGAGATATTTTAATGGTAAATGACTCCATAAAAGCATTCCTATTTTAGCTAGATGGAATCTTAGCAAAAGGTTAAATAACACCTCTTAAGTATTTCTTCTTGATATATCAAAGAGAGAAAAGAAGAGAAGAGTAAGGAATTCATGAAAACCTAACCCTAGCTTCAGCCATAACATCAAGTACGCCTTAAATTAAAGCTTGGATCAAGAAAAGGAGATATTTGGTAAGTAATTTAAGTGTTTTGGTTGATTAGGTTAGAGTTCATCATCTTTTTGAAGTCGTTATGATATTCTTTGGAAACTATAGCCAGTCTACTACAATTGTTATTCTTTGTGTTTCATCATTTGAAATCGTTATGATAGCCTAATAGTCCATACCATTTTGTTGCTCTGTCTGCCTATACAGCCTGATAGGATGTCACCAAAACATGAATATCTCATTGTTTAGAGATCTAATTGAGTTGGTTCTTTTTGTTATATTTTTAGACTCATATAACTATAACTACACCGAAGGGTATTGTTAAATTGTGTTTATATTAATGTGTGGATCAATTGCAAGATAGGGTATATGTTCTGCCTACTTTGTAGAACCATGGCTGCAACATTAGCTACTTGTGAAATTGATACAATGAGTTATACACGTCAAAATGATGCCATTCTTGTTTTTGTGGATTCATTAGGATGTTAACTAAAACTTTTTCATTTTGACAAAAGACTAATTCTGTCATTTAGATTGTGAATAAGGAAGAAACATTTAATTGTATAATCTGTCTAGACATTTTAACCTAGTGGTGTTGTAACGTGCATAATCTGATTTATACTAATCCAATTGATGTGCTTCCAATTGGATATGAAACTAGAATCAAATATACAGGACTCATATCAATATTTTGTATAAATGATGTTTGAGTTAGGAGTAGTACCTATTTGAAGTCATTACACATAATCTGCCTAGAAAAAGGGGTTATGGTTACTAGTTTATTTCTTTATGTAAATTGAGGAAATAGTTATACCTTGTGAATGAATTGATATTATATATATGTGAATAGGTACTTATCAACCAGAAGGGAATACGCCGGACAAGCCTGGAACTTCACGGGTTTGAGACTCGGTGAATTAAGTAACTGAATAGATAATGATATACTTGGTATATACGCTTGTTTTCAATTGCAAGTGTGAATTGATTTGAGACGTAAATGCGCTTGTGAATCATGGTTGAATTGTTGATGTGAGTCATGTTTTGGTTTTGAGAATCATGTCATGAAATTGTTATGGTTATTGTTTAGTTTGATTCGATCATTGCTTAAGTTATATATTAGTTACTTGAAATGCTTATGAATGTGTATATTTAGTATGCATATGTCTATTTGCTTATTGAGTTGCAGACTCGCCCCTCTGCGTTATTTTTTTTGTTCAGGATACAAAGAGTTGCATTGAGTCGACATTTGCATATGATAGAGGTTTCAGGTGGGCCAATGGAGAGTTCATTCCACGTGCATATTTGAAGTGTTTATGTGTATATGATAGATAACAAAGCTTTTCTACTAAGAGTTTTTGTATAAAGTTATGTATAAGTGTTTGATGTGAGATAGTTTGAATGTTACGGTTATGCGATAAGTTAAAACTTTTGTGTCGAAACATAAAATATATTAAATGGATTTTGTGATGTTTGTAATAAATGTTTGAGTATATAATGTTTTAATTTGAGGGTGTCACATAAATCATTAAAAATGTGAAACGTTTGGATTTGTTAACTAACTTTTACAAACGTTTGGTTTTGTTTCGTAACGTTTATAAACGTTTGGCTTAAATCGCTTAAATGGGGAAACGTTTGGAGTTGCTTTGTCACTTTTGCAAAAATTTGGATTTTTTTGTAACGTTTAAACATTTGGTTTTATTTCGTAACGTTTGTAAACGTTTGGCTTAAATCCCTAAAAAGGTGAAACGTTTGGTTTTGTTTCGTAACTTTTTTAAACGTTTGGCTTAAATCGCTAAAAAGGTGAACAATTTGGATTTGTTTCGTAATGTTTTAAACGTTTGGCTTAAATCGCTTAAAAGGTTAAACGTTTGGATTTGTTTCGTAACATTTGTAAATGTATGGCTTATATCGCTAAAAAGGTGAAGCGTTTAATTTTGTTTGGTAACGTTTGTAATTGTTTGGCTTAAATCACTAAAAAGGTGAGACATTTGGATTTATTTCGTAATGTATGTTTCGTAATGTTTTAAACGTTTGGTTTTGTTTCTTAACGTTTGTATACGTTTGGCTTAAATCGCTACAAAGGTGAAACGTTTGGTTTTGTTTCGTAACGTTTGGCTTAAATCGCTAAAAATGTGTAAACGTTTTTTTGTAACGTTTGTTTCGTAACGTTTTAAACGTTTGTTTTATTTCGAAACATTTGTAAACGTTTGCCTTAAATCACTAAAAAGGTGAAACTTTTGGTTTTGTTTCGTAATTTTTGTTAACGTTTGGGTTCAATCGCAAAAAAGGTGAAATGTTTGGATTTGTTTCGTAGCGTTTGTAAATGTTTGGCTTAAATCGCCAAAAATTTGAAACGTCTGGTTTTGTTCCGGAACGTTTGTAAACGTTTGGCTTAAATTACTAAAAAGGTGAAACTCTTGGATTTGTTTCGTAACGTTTGTGAACGTTTGGCTTTAATCGCTAAAAAGGTGAAACTTTTGGTTTTGTTTCGTAACGTTTGTAAATATTTGGATTTGTTTCGTAACATTTGTTTCGTAACGTTTTAAACGTTTGGATTTGTTATGCAACGTTTGTAAACGATTGGATTAAATTGCTAAAAAGGTGAAACGCTTGGATTTGTTTCGTAACGTTTATAAATGTTTGGCTTAAATTGCTAAAAGGTGAAACGCTTGGATTTGTTTCGTAACGTTTGTAAACGTTTGGCTAAAATTGCTAAAAAGATGAAACGCTTGGTTTTGTTTCGTAACATTTGAAAATATTTGGATTTGTTTTGTAACGGTTGTTTCGTAACGTTTTAAACGTTTGGTTTTGTTTCGTAACGTTTGTAAACGTTTGGCATAAATCTCTAAAATGGTGAAAAGTTTGGTTTTGTTTCGTAACATTTGTGAATGTTTGGCCTAAATCGCTAAAAAGGTGAAACGTTTGGTTCTGTTTCATAACGTTTGTAAACGTTTTGATTTGTTTCGTAAGGTTTGTTTCGTAACGTTTTAAATGTTTGGTTTGTTTTCGTTATGTTTGTAAACGTTTGGCTTAGATCGCTAAAAAGGTGAAACGTTTGGTTTTGTTTCGTAATTTTTGTTAATATTTGGCTTAAATCGCTAAAAAGGTGAAACGTTTGGATTTGTTTCGAAACGTTTGTAAACGTTTGGGTTCAATCGCTAAAAAGGTGAAACGTTTAGATTTGTTTCGTAGCGTTTGTCAAAGTTTGGCTTAAATCGCTAAAAATGTGAAACGTTTGGTTTTTTTCTGTAACGTTAGTAAACGTTTGTCTTAAATTGCTAAAAAGGTGAAACGCATTGATTTGTTTCGTGACGTTTGTAAACGTTTGGCATAAATCGCTAAAAAGGTGAAACGTTTGGTTTTGTTTCGTAACGTTTGTAAATGTTTGTAAACGTTTGGCTTAAATTGTTATAAAGGAGAAATGCTTTGATTTGTTTCGTAACGTTTGTAAACGTTTCGCTTTGTTTCATAACTTTTGTAAACGTTTTGCTTAAATCGCTAAAAGGTGAAACGTTTGAATTTGCTTCGTAATGTGATAAACGCTTGGATTTGTTTCGAAACGTTTAGATTTGTTTTGTAACATTTGGCTCCAATCACTAAAAAGGTGAAACGTTTGGATTTGTTTTGTAACGTTTGTAAACGTTTGGCTTAAATTGCTAAAAAGGTGAAACACTTGGATTTGTTTCGTAACGTTTGCAAACGTTCCGCTTACATTGCTAAAAAGGTGAAACGCTTGGATTTGTTTCATAACCTTTGTAAACGTCTGGCTTAAATCGCTAAAAAGGTGAAACATTTGGATTTTTTGGTAAAGTTTGTAATTGTTTGGCTTAAATAGCTAAAAAGGTTAAACGTTTGGATTTGTTTCGTAACGTTTGTAAACGTTTGGCCCAAATTGCTAATAAAAGGTGAAACTCTTGGATTTGTTTCGTAACGTTTGTAAACGTTTGGCTTAAATTACTAAAAAGGTGAAATGCTTGGATTTGTTTTGTAGCGTTTGTAAATGTTTTGCTTAAATTGCTAAAAAGGAGAAACATTTCATTTTGTTTCTTAACATTTGTAAACGTTTGGCTTAAATCGCTAAAAATGTGACACATTTGGATATGTTTCGTAACGTTTTAAACGTTTGGTTTTGTTTCGTAACGTTTGTAAATGTTTGGCTTAAATCGCTAAAAAGGTGAAACGTTTAGATTTGTTTCGTAATGTTTGTAAATGTTTGGCTTAAATCGTTAAAAAGGTGAAACGTTTGGATTTGTTTCGTAACATTTGTAAATGTTTGGCTTAAATCGCTAAAAAGGGAAAAAGTTTGGATTTGTTTCGTAACGTTTGTACACGTATGGCTAAAATCGCTAAAAAGGTTTGGATTTGTTTCGTAGCATTTTATATGTTTGGATTTGTTTCGAAACGTTTGGATTTGTTTCATAACGTTTTTAAACGTTTGGCTTCAATCACTAAAAAGGTGAAACATTTGGATTTGTTTCGTAACGTTTGTAAACGTTTGGCTTAAATCACTAAAAATGTGAAACGGTTGGATTTGTTTCGTAAAGTTTTAAACGTTTGGATTTGTTTCAAAACGTTTGGATTTGTTTAGTAACATTTGTAAACGTTTGGTTTCAATCACTAAAAAGGTGAAACATTTGGATTTGTTTCGTAATGTTTGTTAACATTTGGTTTAAATCACTAAAAATGTGAAACGTTTGGATTTGTTTCGTAACGTTTACAAACGTTTGGTTTTGTTTCATAACGCTTATAAACGTTTGGCTTAAATCGATAAAAAGGTGAAACTTTTTGTTTTGTTTCGTAACGTTTGTAAACGTTTGGCTTAAATCGCTAAAAAGGTGAAACGTTTGGATTTGTTTCGTAATGTTTTAAATGTTTGGCTTAAATCGCTAAAAAGGTGAAACATTTGGATTTGTTTCGTAACATTTGTAAACTTATGGCTTAAATCGCTAAAAAGGTGAAACGTTTGGTTTTGTTTCATAACATTTGTAATTGTTTGGCTTAAATCCCTATAAAGGTGAGACATTTAGTTTTGTTTTGTAACGTTTGTTTCATAACGTCTTAAACGTTTGGTTTTGTTTCTTAACGTTTGTAAACGTTTGGCTTGAATCGCTAAAAAGGTGAAATATTTGGTTTTGTTTCGTAACGTTTGTAAATGTTTTGCTTAAATTGCTAAAAAGGTGAAATGTTTGGTTTTGTTTCGTAACGTTTGTATACGTTTTTTTTCGTAATGTTTATTTCGTAACGTTTTAAACGTTTGGTTTTATCGAAACGTTTGTAAACGTTTAGCTTCAATTACAAAAAAGGTGAAACGTTTGGATTTATTTCGTAACGTTTTTAAACATTTAGCTTAGATCACCAAGAATGTGAAATGATTGGGTTTGTTTCGTAACCTTTGTAAACATTGGCTTAAAACGCTAAAAAGGTGACACAGTTGGATTTGTTTCGTAAAGTTTTAAACGTTTGGATTTGTTTCGAAACGTTTGGATTTGTTTCGTAACATTTGTAAACGTTTGGTTTCAATCAATAGTAAGGTGAAACATTTCGATTTGTTTCTTAATGTTTGTTAACGTTTGGCTTAAATCAGTAAAAATGTGAAACGTTTGGATTTGTTTCGTAACGATTACGAACGTTTGGTTTTGTTTTGTAACGTTTTTAAACGTTTGGCTTAAATAGCTAAAATAGGGAAATGGTTGGTGTTGTTTTGTAACGTTTGTAAACGTTTGGATTTGATTTGTAACATTTTAAACGTTTGGTTTTGTTTCGTAACGTTTGTATACGTTTGGCTTAAATCGCTAAAAAGGTGAAACGTTTTGTTTTGTTTCGTAACGTTTGTAAACGTTTGGCTTAAATCGCTAAAAAGGAGAAACGTTTGGATTTGTTTCGTAACGTTTTAAACGTTTGGCTTATATCGCTAAAATGGTGAAACGTTTGGATTTGTTACTTAATATTTGTAAAGGTATGGCTTAATTCGCTAAAAAAGTGAAACGTTTGGTTTTGTTTCGTAACGTTTGTAATTGTTTGGGTTAAATCACTAAAAAGGTGAGACAATTGGTTTTGTTTCGTAGCGTGTGTAAACGTTTAGATTTATTTTGTAACGTTTGCTTCGTAACGTCTTAAAAGTTTGGTTTTATTTCTTAACGTTAAACGTTTGGCTTAAATTGCTAAAAAGGTGAAATATTTGGTATTGTTTCGTAACGTTTGTAAATGTTTGGCTTAAATTGCTAAAAAGGTGAAACGCTTGGTTTTATTTCGTAACGTTTGTAAACCTTTTTTTTTTGTAACGTTTGTTTCGTAACGTTTTAAACGTTTGGTTTTATTTCGAAACGTTTGTAAACGTTCGGCTTAAATCGCTAAAAAGGTGAAACTTTTGGTTTTGTTTCGTAATTGTTTTAAACGTTTGGGTTCAATCGCTAAAAAGGTGAAACGTTTGGATTTGTTTCGTAGCGTTTGTAAACGTTTGGCTTAAATCGTTAAAAATGTGACACGTTTGGCTTCGTTACGTAACATTAGTAAACGTTTGGCTTAAATTGCTAAAAAGGTGAAACGCATGGATTTGTTTCATAATGTTTGTAAACGTTTGGCTTAAATCGTTAAAAATGTGAAACGTTTGGTTTTGTTTCGTAACGCTTGTAAACATTTGGCTTAAATTGCTATAAAGGTGAAACGCTTGGATTTGTTTCGTAATGTTTGTAAACGTTTGGCTTTGTTTCAAAACGTTTGTAAACGTTTGGATTAAATTACTAAAAAGGTGAAACGTTTGAGTTTGCTTCGTAGCGTTTTAAACGTTTGGATTTGTTTCGAAACGTTTGGATTTGTTTCGTAACATTTGTAAACGTTTGGCTCCAATCACTAAAAAGTTTAAACGTTTGGATTTGTTTCGTAACATTTTTAAACGTTTGGCTTAAATTGCTAAAAAGGTGAAACTCTTGGATTAATTTTATAACGTTTGTAAACGTTTGGCTTAAATTGATAAAAAGGTGAAACATTTTGATTTTTTTCATAACCTTTGCATACGTTTGGCTTAAATCGCTAAAAAGGTGAAACGCTTGGATTTGTTTCATAACATTTGTAAACGTTTGGCCTAAATTGCTAAAAAGGGGAAACGTTTAATTTTGTTTCGTAACGTTTGTAAATGTTTGGCTTAAATCTCTAAAAAAGTGAAATGTTTGGATTTGTTTCGTAATATTTTAAACGTTTGGCTTTGTTTCGTACCGTTTGTAAACGTTTGGCTTAAATCGATAAAAAGGTGAAACGTTTGGATTTGTTTCGTAATGTTTGTAAAAGTTTGGCCTAAATCGCTAAAAAGATAAAACGTTTGGATTTGTTTTGCAATGTTTGTAAACGTTTGGCTTTTATCGCTAAAAAGGTGAAACGTCTGGATTTGTTTCGTAACGTTTGTAAGCGTTTTCCTCAACTCACTAAAAAGATTCAACGTTTGCTGTAAACGTTTGGCTTAAATCGAGAAAAAGGTAAAACGTTTGGATTTGTTTCGTAACGTTTATAAACGTTTGGCTTAAATTGCTAAAAACGTGAAACGCTTGGATTTGTTTCGTACGTTTGGAAACATTTGGATTAAATTGCTAAAAAGGTGAAAAATTTGGATTTGTTTCGTAACCTTTCTAAACGTTTAGCTTAAATTGCTAAAAAGGTGAAACGTATGGGTTTGTTTAATACGTTTGTAAACGTTTGGCTTATATCGTTAAAAAGGTTAAATGTTTGGATTTGTTTCGTAACGTTTGTAAACGTTTGGCTTATATTGCTAAAAAGGTGAAACGCATGGATTTGTTTCGTAACGTTTCTAAACGTTTGGCTTAAATTGCTAAAAAGGTGAAACGCTTGGATTTGTTTCGTAACGTTTCTAAACGTTTGGCTTGAATTGCTAAAAAGGTAAAACACTTGGTTTTGCTTCGCAACGTTTGTAAACGTTTGGATTTGATTCGTAATGTTTTAAATGTTTGGTTTTTTTTCGTAACATTTGTAAACGTTAGGCTTAAATCGCTAAAAAGATGAAACATTTGGTTTTGTTTTAAAATGTTTGTAAACGTTTGGCTTAAATTGCTAAAAAGGTGAAACGGTTAGTTTTGTTTTGTAAAATTTATAAACGTTTGACTTAAATCGCTAAAAAGGCGAAACGTTTGGATTTGTTTCGTAACGTTTGGGTTCAATTGCTAAAAAGGTGAAACATTTGGATTTGTTTCGTAGCATTTGTAAACATTTGGCTTAAATCTCTAAAAATGTGAATCATTTGGTTTCGTTTCGTAACGTTTTTAGACGTTTGGCTTAAATTACATAAAAGGTGAAACGATTAGATTTTTTTCGTACCGTTTGTAAACGTTTGACATAAATCGCTAAAAAGGGGAGACGTTTGGTTTTGTTTCGTAACATTTGTAAACGTTTGGCTAAAATTGCTATAAAGGTGAAACGCTTGGATTTGTTTCGTAACGTTTGTAAACGTTTGGCTTAGTTTCATAACGTTTGTAAACATTTAGCTTATTTTGCTAAAAAGGTGAAACATTTCAATTTGCTTCGTAACCTTTTAAACGTTTGGATTTGTGTTGAAACGCTTGGATTTGTTTCGTAACATTTGTAAACGTTTGGCTCCAATCACTAAAAAGGTGAAGCGTTTGGATTTGTTTCGTAACGTTTGTAAACGTTTGGCTTAAATTGCTAAAAAGGTGATACGCTTGGATTTTTTTCGTAACGTTTGTAAACGTTTGGCTTAAATTGCTAAAACGGTGAAAAATATGGATTTGTTTCGTAACCTTTGTAAACGTTTGGATTTGTTTCATACATGTTTAAACGTTTGGCTTAAATCGCTAAAAAAGTGAAATGTTTGGATTTGTTTCGTAACGTTTGTGAATGTTTGGCTTAAATTGCTAAAAAAGGTGAAACGCTTGGAATGTTTTGTAACGTTTGTAAACGTTTGGCTTAAATCGCTAAAAAGGTGAAACGCTTGGATTTGTTTCGAACGTTTGTAAACGTTTGGCTTAAATTGCTAAAAATGTAAAATGCTTGGATTTGTTTCGTATAGTTTATAAACGTTTGGCTTAAATCGCCAAAAAGGTGAAACGTTTGGTTTTGTTTCGTAACGTTTGTAAATGTTTGGCTTATATAGCTAAAAAGGTGAAACATTTAGATTTCTTTTGTAACGTTTGTAAACATTTGGCTTAAATTGCTAAAAAGGTGAAACATTTGGATTTGTTTCATAACGTTTGTAAACGTTTGGCTAATACCATTAGGAAGGGCAAATGTTTGGATTTGTTTCGTAACGTTTCGCTTAAATCGTTAAAAAGGTGAAATATTTGTATTTGTTTTGTAACATTTGTAAACTTTTGTATACGTTTGGCTTAAATCGCTAAAAAGGGGAAACATTTGAATTTGTTTCGTAACGTGTGCATACGTATGGCTTAAATCGCTAAAAAGGTTAAACATTTGGTTTTGTTTCGAAACCTTTGTAAACATCCGCCTTATATCGCTAAAAAGGTGAAACAATTGGATTTGTTTCGTAGCGTTTTAAACATTTTGATTTCTTTTGAAACGTTTGGATTTATTTCGTAACATTTGTAAACATTATGCTAGAATAACAAAAAAGATGAAACGTTTGGATTTGTTTCGAAAAGTTTGTAAATTTTTCGCTTAAATCACTAAAAATGTGGAACGTTTAGATTTGTTTCGTAACCTTGGTAAACGTTCGGCTTAAATCGCTAAAAAAGGTGAAACGGTTGGATTTGTTTCGTAACGTTTTGAACGTTTGGATTTGTTTGAAATGTTTTGATTTGTTCGAAACGTTTGGATTTGTTTCGTAATGTTTTTAAATGTTTGGTTTCAATCACTGTAATATCCCGTAAAATTTTAAATTTATTTTGTTAATTTCCGACGTGGTTCCGGATGTGTTTTGAGTGGTATTTGAAGTTTCGTAAATTAATGGTGGTTCGATTCATCTTTGGTTCGGTTTAAAAAAAAAAAAATTCTTCTTTGGGTTGTGGTTCAACCGAAGTGGTTGAACCACTTTCGTTTGACTCAGGTCTCATTTGAGACCTGAGAAAAACGATGATTCTCGTTCGAGAATCCAAGGATTCTCGAACGAGAATCCATTGCAGGCCTGGTCTCGTTCGAGACCAGGCCCTTTCTCGAACGGGATCAGGCCAAAAATGGCCATTCCCGTTCGAGAACAGCATGTCCTTTTGGACCCCTTCGCCCAGCCCACTTCCAACCTGTTTTCGACCTACTTCCTCTCGTTATATCAGCTCGACTTCTAAACAGAAAATCTTCACCACTCATCACTGAAACCCTAGCCGTTTTCCTCTTGTCATTTCGCTGAATATCGAAGCTGTTATCATCTTCCAAAGATCGCTGTTCGGTAAGTTTTCTGATTCTTTTGATTTCCAGATTTTGCTCTTGAACGACTTTCAGTGTTTTTGATCGTTCTCTCTCGTTTGTAGATCGAAACTGATTCCATTTGATCTCAGACGTTCTAGACTCATATACCTTCGATTCCCCACCTCATTTTCGTTGAACGGTACGTGATCGACCTCGTTTCCATTCGCCGTACGGTTTCCGTTTTCTGTTTTGCCTATGTTCTGTTCTTGATTATTTGTTTCTGCCGATCTCTTCTTGGATGCTTGGTTATGATTTTGAGTATTAAATGATCCTAAACCATGTTCCCTTCATTGTTGATGGATTTAATCTTTGTTTTGGTCGTTTTGTGTTATGCCATGATGATTTAACCGCCGTACGGAGTCGTATGAAGTTTCTGCCATTGCTTCTCGTTTGGATGTCCTTTGACGTGTTATAGATCTTGATTAGGAGTCTAAGCTTTGGATGTTTATGATTAAGGTTGCCTTGATGTCATGAAAATTTTGGTGAGTTTAAGTTTATGTATATGATCAGTAGCAAGGCATGGTTGTTTGATGTTAGTTTGGGCATGGCGGGTTCTGTTCCTTTCATTTAGGAGGATGATTGGTCAAATAATCACTTTAATCACCAAAGACTTAAACCTTAATCAACTTAATACCTTAAGTTAGTTATACCTAATGGAATGGATTTCTTTTTGATTTATAACTAATAAGTTGTTAACGATTATTAATTATGAATTAATTTAATATAATTACTCGGGTAATTATAATTGCCTACAACTGTCGTTTTGTCAAAAGTGGGCTAAATTACAATTTAGCCCCTAAACTTATTTTATCACTTAATTAAGTGGATTTTTGATTAATAACTTTATAGTTGGTTTTAATTATAAAGAAAAGCAATTAAATTGATTTCGGATATCAAATTGACTAAAGTACAATTTAGTCCCTATTTGGCAAAAGTACAGTTTAGCCCCTAATTGGTTAAAGTACGATTTAGTCCCTAAACTTTTATTAACTTAAAATGTTTAAGTTTTTGATTTGTAACTTGGGTTACTTAGAATTGAAGTTATTGAGTTCCGCTTTTAAAATGGATTAATATTTTGTTAAATTGTTTTATAAATATAAACTCGGGTTTATATTTGATAAACGTTTTGAGACGGATTAGACTTGGGTCATCCGACAAGTGAGGTTAACTTGGTAGTTATTGGTAACTCGGCAAACCCACTATTTGTAAATTATTTATTATTTAAAGTTATTAAATAATATTTATAAATTGGATTTTAAAGTGAGAACTCAATAGACTTATATTAATTGGGCTTTATTACCTTTTGGATATATTTGTGTTACTTTGGATTGTTTATTTACTACGTGTTAATTGTGCTAGTCTTATGTGGTGTCTAGTACTCTCTAGAGTTAGGGTCTGATTTTAATAATTATTTTATTTGTCTAGACTCGTCTACTGTTCGTGCTTCAGAGGCGAACCAGAGTTAGTTGCTTGCCGGTATTTCACGCGGATTAGCAAGCTGTGAGTTTATATTTACTATTTACCGCTTTATTAAGTAAATTGTTATTTTAATATTAAATATATATACTGTACGTATATTTCGAACTGTTTTTATATTATGGCTCTTAGTTGGAACATGCTACCTAATGGGCATCATTAGGACTGCGTGCGCACCGGTATTGATCTGGGTAAGGTATATATGGAAATGTGGTAACTCGGTGTGAGCATAGCTCTCGGGACCAGGTAGAGTAACTCGGTGTAGCTCAGCTCTCGGGACTCTGGTATAAGTGTGGTCAGTGGTAACTCGGTGTAGCTCAGCTCTGGGGACCAGACCTATTGGATTATGATTATTAATTAGGATTGTGGATTAGGGTTCCAACTACTATCTGTAATATCGTTATTTAATGTTTTAAACGTTTTAAAGGTTTTCCACTTAATAAATGTAGATAGTGGTATGAACTCATCTCAGTATATCTGACCCCGTTGTTTTCCCAATTTTTCCCAGGGTTATGATCTGAGAGAGTCTGGTGATCTCCGCATTTACTTTTCTTCGGAGGTTCCATTTATTTTGATAAACTGTCAAACTATTTTATTCTTAGACCGCAGTTGTTGACTAGACGTCTTTATTATTATTACAGTTGTTTGTCGGATTGATCTGACTAGTTATATTGCTCTGGCATGTTATGTAGTTATTTCGGATTATTTATGTTATGCCTATTTTTAGACTCGGAATTGGATAGGCATGTTATATTATCTGTTGAATATTATATCTGCTAGATTTAGGCTGAAGTCTCGGTTGCCCCCGAGCATTGGTTTTCTGCAGGTTTATGTATTTATGTGTTAAATGATAGGCTAGCTACGGGTTTCGGTACTACATTACCCATACCCTAGCGCCGGTCGCGATTCATGAAAATGGGTCGTGACAAACTTGGTATCAGAGCTTTGGTTTCAAACCAAGGCCAATTGCTTGCTATGTGTTTACTCTGTTAAGTATGGTTGTGTCATAGGAACTACTGCGGATATAGGATTCTGTCATGTCTTTAAAAACGTCATCTTTTGATTTTAAAAACATTCTGCCTACACCAATAGGATTGCGTCGAGTCAGTCATTGTATGTTGATTTGATGTTGTTAAATGTTAATTTTATTTCACTTGGGTGAACATTTTTATTGCTGTTGAATTCTTGGGAAATCCTATATGTTGCTTGTTTTGTTCATACTTGGGTATGAAATATCTGTTATTTAAATTGTTGTTGTTCAATCTTAGGATATGGACAATGTTATTCGTACTCGTGCTCGTGCTGCGGCAGAGCAAGAAGCTATGGCTGATGATGCGATTTCCATGGAAGTCGATCAGAACGTACCACCTGTTCAGGCTAATGCTGGACGTGGTCGAGGTGGAGGTGCTGGCAGAGGTAGAGGTGCTGGTAGAGGCAGAGGAGCTGGTGCTGGTAGAGGTGGAGCTAGAGGACGCGGTGCAGCAGGTGTTCAGGCACCGAATGTGCAGCAGGCACCAGAGGTGCAACAAGCACCAAATATGCAAGCGTTCGACTTCACTACTTTCTTGGCTGACGTTGTCGAGATGCAGAACAATCAGGCTCTACTGCAGAATCAGTGTAATATACTGGGTCAGTTAGCGCAGCAACAGCAACCTCAGGTTGGTGCTGTAGCTGGTATTGGTGGACTTGCTGGTGTCGGTCATGTTCCAACAGACAGAGAGTTGGTGATGACCTACCTGAAGTTGAATCCGACTTCTTTTGATAGTACTGGGGATGCTCTTGACTTTTTGGAAGAATTTGAGTACAACAGTCAGAGGATTCAAGCTTCTGATCGTCAATCAGTGATGCTTGTGGAGATGTCGCTGAAGGGTCCAGCTAAGGACTGGTATCGTGATAACATCAGACCAGTTATGGATACCTTGTCTTGGGATGATTTTGTGATCAGGTTCAGAGGTTACTATCTACCCTTCTCTGTTACTGAGAGTTTCAGAGAAAAGCTGCTAAATTTGAAGAAGGGGGATAGATCAGTGACAGACTACACTACTGAGTTTGTGCGTTTGGGGCGGTTTGCTACAGATCTTCAGGGTGATCAAGAGCGAGTGAACGACCGTTATGTTAGGGGTTTAGGCTCGGAGTTTCTTCCTTTGCTGATAGGGACAAACATGGAGTTTGCCCGGTTATTGGATAGTGTGCGACGGATGGAGAATTCGATGGTTCAGTTTGGAACGATCTCTGACCCTTTCCAGAATCAAAAGGGAAAGAGTGACCTTCCTAGTGGGGGGCAGCAGGCCCCAGTGCAGCATAGTAGTGGGAATTACTACAGTGGCTCTTCTCAGGCCAACAGGGGGAGTCGACGGACTCACAACAAAGGGAGGCATAGTGCCAGGAGTGCTCCGTACAGTTCCAGTAGCAGTGGGAGCAACCGTGGTTCAGGACGCGGGTACAGTGGTGGATCGAACATTCCGTTCTGCCAGAATTGCAGACGTAGGCATTATGGTCAGTGCCAGTTAGCTCCTGGAGGTTGTTTCACTTGTGGCCAGCCGGGTCATTTTTCTAGGGAGTGTCCGACATCTGGGCAGCAGATGTCTAACTCCAGTGTGGCGCAGTCATCTTATCAGCAGCAGAGACCTGCGTTTACACAGTCTGTAGGGTACTCTCAACCTGCAGCATCTTTTGGTGGCCAGCGGGGCCGTGGTTCTGGTGGCAGAGGTTTTGGTGGCCGTGGTAACGGCGGTAGAGGTTCCAACGGTTATGGTACTTGACAGAGTTCGCAGCAGCAGCCGCAGGGTCAGGCCAGAGTGTTCGCACTTACTCCTAAGGATGCGCGTGCATCAAATGCTGTGGTGCAAGGTACCATTCCGATTTCTTTTATAGATGCTTTAGTGTTATTTGATGCGGGTGCAACCCATTCGTTTGTATCTACATGTTTTGCTGGGAAATTGGGTAGAGCACCATCTGTTTTGGGTGAACCTCTAGCTGTGTCTACACCTATGTCTGAAGGTGTAGTAGTGGACGTCGTCTATCCTTCTTGTCCTGTGGTTATTCAGGGTAGAGAATTATGTGCTGATTTGATTGTACTTGACGTTCTTTCTTTTGATGTTATCTTGGGGATGGACTGGTTGTCACGCCATTATGCTTCTATTGACTGTCGAGGGAAGTCAGTCGAGTTCAGGATTCCAGGTGATCTACCTTTTTCCTTTCAGGGAGAAAAGGCAGAGACACCTAAGAATCTGATTTCCGCCATCAAGGCGAAGCGGATGTTAGGCAAGGGTTGCCAGGGTTTTCTTGCTGTGGTTCGTGATTTGGAGACTAGTAGTGGTGATATGCATAGTGTTCCGATAGTGAATGAGTTCACTGATGTATTTCCAGAGGAATTGCCTGGATTACCACCTGATCGTGATATTGAGTTTTGCATTGATGTGGTTTCTGGTACAGCTCCGATTTCGATACCGCCGTATCGGATGGCTCCTGCAGAGCTGAAAGAGTTGAAGGACCAGTTACAAGAGTAGTTGGATAGCGGGTTCATCAGACCGAGTACTTCTCCATGGGGTGCTCCAGTTCTGTTTGTGAAGAAGAAAGACGGTTCCTTTCGACTCTGTATCGACTACAGACAGTTGAACAAGGTTACTGTCAAGAACAGATATCCTCTTCCTCGCATCGATGATTTGTTTGACCAGTTACAGGGTGCGAAGTGTTTTTCCAAGATTGATTTGAGGTCTGGGTATCATCAGCTTCGGATCCGTGATGCTGATGTGCCTAAGACTGCTTTTCGGACTCGTTATGGACATTTTGAGTTTCTGGTTATGTCCTTTGGTCTGACGAACGCACCAGCAGCGTTTATGGATATGATGAACAGGGTGTTCAAGCCGTTTTTGGATCAGTTTGTTATCGTATTCATTGATGACATTTTGATCTATTCTCGGAATGAGGAGGAGCATGCTTATCATTTGAGGACTATACTACAGACGTTGCGTGAGCATCAGTTGTACGCTAAGTTCTCAAAATGTGAGTTCTGGTTGGATCAGGTTACCTTTCTAGGACACGTGGTGTCGAAAGATGGGATCAAGGTTGATCCGAAGAAGATTGAGGCGGTCATGGATTGACAAAGGCCAAGGTCAGTTACCGAGATCAGAAGTTTTCTGGGTTTAGCTGGCTACTATCGTCGGTTCGTGCAAGATTTCTCCAGAATATCTGCACCTTTGACTAAACTGACACAGAAGGGTGTCAAGTTTGAGTGGACTGACAAGTGCGAAGCGAGCTTTGAGAAACTCAAGGAGATTTTGACTACAGCTCCGGTTTTGGCATTGCCTTCTGGCATTGATGGGTTCACAGTGTATTGTGATGCGTCTCGGATTGGTTTGGGTTGCGTTCTGATGCAACATGGACAGGTGATTGCCTATGCTTCCAGACAGTTGAAGAAGCATGAGGTGAATTACCCTACTCATGATTTAGAGTTGGCAGATGTGGTTTTTGCGCTGAAAATCTGGAGGCATTATTTGTATGGTGCTACTTGTGAGATTTTCTCTGATCATAAGAGTCTGAAATATATCTTTGATCAGAGAGAGTTGAACTTGAGACAGAGGAGGTGGTTAGAGTTGCTGAAAGACTACGACTGTACTATTCAGTACCATCCTGGTAAGGCTAATGTGGTAGCCGATGCGTTGAGTCGCAAGTCTTCGGGCAGCTTGGCTCATATTTCTGAGATTGGGCGTAGACCCATGGTTAGAGAGTGGCACAGTTTGATAGCTTCAGGCTATGGTTTTCAGATTTCTCATACTGGATGTTTGTTAGCACAGCTACAAGTGCAACCTGTTTTGATTGATCGGATCAAAGCTTTACAAGCTGAGGATCCACAGTTGAAACGGATTATTGAGGAGATTCAGCAGGATAGTAATTCTGAGTTTACTTTTGTGGATGGAGTTCTGAGACATGGTACGAGATTGTGTGTTCCGGATTCAGATGGTTTGAGAGACCAGATTCTGGAAGAAGCGCACAAGTCTGCTTATAGTGTTCATCCGGGTTCTACCAAGATGTACCATGATCTAAAGGGTACCTACTGGTGGAGCGGAATGAAGAAGGATGTCGCTGAGTATGTTTCTAAGTGTCTGACTTGCCAGCAGGTGAAGCTGGAGCATCAGAGACCATTTGGCTATTTGCAACCACTACCTATTCCAGAGTGGAAGTGGGAGCGGATTGCTATGGATTTTGTGGTTGGTTTACCACGTACTCGACAGGGATACGATTCCATCTGGGTGATAGTTGACCGTATGACCAAGTCAGCTCATTTCCTTCCGATTAAGGTTTCGTATACTGCTTCGAGGTTGGCTCAGTTGTACATCGACAGGATTGTCAGTTTGCATGGTGTACCGGTTTCTATTATTTCAGACAGAGGTTCTGTGTTTACTTCGAGGTTCTGGAAAGCGTTACAGGAATCCTTGGGTTCTCGGTTGGATTTCAGTACAGCTTTTCATCCTCAGACTGACGGAGGGGACTATTCAGACGTTGGAGGATATGCTCAGGATGTGTGTTCTCAATTTTCAGGGTAGCTGGGATACTCATTTGCCGTTGATTGAGTTTTCTTATAACAACAGTTACCACGCGAGTATCGAGATGGCGCCGTATGAGGCTTTGTACGGGCGCAAGTGTAGATCTCCTATCTGTTGGGAGGAGGTCGGAGAGCGTAAACTCTCGGGAGCGGAGATCATTCAAATTACCTCAGAGAAGGTACCGTTGATTAAGCGGAGGTTAGAGACTGCTTTTAGTCGGCATAAGAGTTATGCTGATCCGAAGAGGAAAGACATTGAGTTCCAGGTTGGTGATTTCGTATTTCTTCGGGTTTCGCCTATGAAAGGCGTGGTTCGTTTTGGTGTCAAGGGAAAGTTGGCACCGAGGTATATTGGTCCTTATGAGATTTCGGAGAGGATTGGAGCTGTGGCTTATCGTCTGGTTCTACCGCCAGACATGTCTTTAGTACATCCGGTGTTTCACGTTTCTATGTTGAGAAAGTGTATTTCTGATCCTTCCCACGTGATTGTGCCTCAGAGTGTTGAGATTGACCAGGAGCTGTCCTATGAGGAACAGCCAGTTGAGATTGTTGATACGCAGGTGCGTAAATTGCGGAACAAGGAGATTCCGATGGTCAAAGTTCTCTGGCGCAATCATTCTGTAGAGGAGTGTACTTGGGAGACCGAGTTGGATATGCGGAATCGCTATCCTTTTCTTTTTCCGTGAGGTACGATATCTTGATTTCTGTGACTTTTACGATTTTTAAATTGTTTTACGTGTTGTTCTGGTGGTAATTGCTTATCGTGTTAAATTCGAGGACGAATTTTTAATTAGTTGGGGAGAATGTAATATCCCGTAAAATTTTAAATTTATTTTGTTAATTTCCGACGTGGTTCCGGATGTGTTTTGAGGGGTATTTGAAGTTTCGTAAATTAATGGTGGTTCGATTCATCTTTGGTTCGGTTTAAAAAAAAAAAAAAATTTCTTCTTTGGGTTGTGGTTCAACCGAAGTGGTTGAACCACTTTCGTTTGACTCAGGTCTCATTTGAGACCTGAGAAAAACGATGATTCTCGTTCGAGAATCCAAGGATTCTCGAACGAGAATCCATTGCAGGCCTGGTCTCGTTCGAGACCAGGCCCTTTCTCGAACGGGATCAGGCCAAAAATGGCCATTCCCGTTCGAGAACAGCATGTCCTTTTGGACCCCTTCGCCCAGCCCACTTCCAACCTGTTTTCGACCTACTTCCTCTCGTTATATCAGCTCGACTTCTAAACAGAAAATCTTCACCACTCATCACTGAAACCCTAGCCGTTTTCCTCTTGTCATTTCGCTGAATATCGAAGCTGTTATCATCTTCCAAAGATCGCTGTTCGGTAAGTTTTCTGATTCTTTTGATTTCCAGATTTTGCTCTTGAACGACTTTCAGTGTTTTTGATCGTTCTCTCTCGTTTCTAGATCGAAACTGATTCCATTTGATCTCAGACGTTCTAGACTCATATACCTTCGATTCCCCACCTCATTTTCGTTGAACGGTACGTGATCGACCTCGTTTCCATTCGCCGTACGGTTTCCGTTTTCTGTTTTGCCTATGTTCTGTTCTTGATTATTTGTTTCTGCCGATCTCTTCTTGGATGCTTGGTTATGATTTTGAGTATTAAATGATCCTAAACCATGTTCCCTTCATTGTTGATGGATTTAATCTTTGTTTTGGTCGTTTTGTGTTATGCCATGATGATTTAACCGCCGTACGGAGTCGTATGAAGTTTCTGCCATTGCTTCTCGTTTGGATGTCCTTTGACGTGTTATAGATCTTGATTAGGAGTCTAAGCTTTGGATGTTTATGATTAAGGTTGCCTTGATGTCATGAAAATTTTGGTGAGTTTAAGTTTATGTATATGATCAGTAGCAAGGCATGGTTGTTTGATGTTAGTTTGGGCATGGCGGGTTCTGTTCCTTTCATTTAGGAGGATGATTGGTCAAATAATCACTTTAATCACCAAAGACTTAAACCTTAATCAACTTAATACCTTAAGTTAGTTATACCTAATGGAATGGATTTCTTTTTGATTTATAACTAATAAGTTGTTAACGATTATTAATTATGAATTAATTTAATATAATTACTCGGGTAATTATAATTGCCTACAACTGTCGTTTTGTCAAAAGTGGGCTAAATTACAATTTAGCCCCTAAACTTATTTTATCACTTAATTAAGTGGATTTTTGATTAATAACTTTATAGTTGGTTTTAATTATAAAGAAAAGCAATTAATTTGATTTCGGATATCAAATTGACTAAAGTACAATTTAGTCCCTATTTGGCAAAAGTACAGTTTAGCCCCTAATTGGTTAAAGTACGATTTAGTCCCTAAACTTTTATTAACTTAAAATGTTTAAGTTTTTGATTTGTAACTTGGGTTACTTAGAATTGAAGTTATTGAGTTCCGCTTTTAAAATGGATTAATATTTTGTTAAATTGTTTTATAAATATAAACTCGGGTTTATATTTGATAAACGTTTTGAGACGGATTAGACTTGGGTCATCCGACAAGTGAGGTTAACTTGGTAGTTATTGGTAACTCGGCAAACCCACTATTTGTAAATTATTTATTATTTAAAGTTATTAAATAATATTTATAAATTGGATTTTAAAGTGAGAACTCAATAGACTTATATTAATTGGGCTTTATTACCTTTTGGATATATTTGTGTTACTTTGGATTGTTTATTTACTACGTGTTAATTGTGCTAGTCTTATGTGGTGTCTAGTACTCTCTAGAGTTAGGGTCTGATTTTAATAATTATTTTATTTGTCTAGACTCGTCTACTGTTCGTGCTTCAGAGGCGAACCAGAGTTAGTTGCTTGCCGGTATTTCACGCGGATTAGCAAGCTGTGAGTTTATATTTACTACTTACCGCTTTATTAAGTAAATTGTTATTTTAATATTAAATATATATACTGTACGTATATTTCGAACTGTTTTTATATTATGGCTCTTAGTTGGAACATGCTACCTAATGGGCATCATTAGGACTGCGTGCGCACCGGTATTGATCTGGGTAAGGTATATATGGAAATGTGGTAACTCGGTGTGAGCATAGCTCTCGGGACCAGGTAGAGTAACTCGGTGTAGCTCAGCTCTCGGGACTCTGGTATAAGTGTGGTCAGTGGTAACTCGGTGTAGCTCAGCTCTCGGGACCAGACCTATTGGATTATGATTATTAATTAGGATTGTGGATTAGGGTTCCAACTACTATCTGTAATATCGTTATTTAATGTTTTAAACGTTTTAAAGGTTTTCCACTTAATAAATGTAGATAGTGGTATGAACTCATCTCAGTATATCTGACCCCGTTGTTTTCCCAATTTTTCCCAGGGTTATGATCTGAGAGAGTCTGGTGATCTCCGCATTTACTTTTCTTCGGAGGTTCCATTTATTTTGATAAACTGTCAAACTATTTTATTCTTAGACCGCAGTAGTTGACAAGACGTCTTTATTATTATTACAGTTGTTTGTCGGATTGATCTGACTAGTTATATTGCTCTGGCATGTTATGTAGTTATTTCGGATTATTTATGTTATGCCTATTTTTAGACTCGGAATTGGATAAGCATGTTATATTATCTGTTGAATATTATATCTGCTAGATTTAGGCTGAAGTCTCGGTTGCCCCCGAGCATTGGTTTTCTGCAGGTTTATGTATTTATGTGTTAAATGATAGGCTAGCTACGGGTTTCGGTACTACATTACCCATACCCTAGCGCCGGTCGCGATTCATGAAAATGGGTCGTGACAATCACTAAAAAGGTGAAACATTTGGATTTGTCTCGTAACGTTTGTAAACGTTTGGCTTAATTCACTAAAAACGTGAAACGTTTGGATTTGTTTCGTAAAGTTTACAAACGTTTGGTTTTGTTTCGTAACATTTATAAACATTTGGTTTAAATCGCTAAAATGGGGAAACGTTTGCTGTTGTTTTGTAACGTTTGTAAACCTTTCGATTTGTTTTGTATCATTTTAAACGTTTGGTTTTGTTTCATAACGTTTGACTTAAATCGCTAAAAAGGTGAAACTTTTGGTTTTGTTTCGTAACGTTTGTAAACGTTTGGCTTAAATCGCTAAAAATGTTAAACGTTTGGATTTTTTTGGTAACGTTTTAAACCTTTGGCTTAAATCGCTAAAAAGGTGAAACGTTTGGATTTGTTTCGTAATACTGGTAAATGTATGGCTTAAATCGCTAAATAGGTGAAACGTTTGGTTTTTTTCGTAATATTTGTAATTGTTTGGCTTAAATCACTAAAAAGGTGAGACGTTTGGTTTTGTTTCGTAACGTTTGTAAACGTTTGGATTTATTTCGTAACGTTTGTTTTGTAACGTATTAAACGTTCGGTTTTGCTTCTTAGCGTTTGTAAACGTTTGGCTTAAATCGCTAAAAAGGTGAAACGTTTGGTTTTGTTTCGTAACGTTGGTAAACGTTTGGCTTAAATCGCTAAAAAGGTGAAACGTTTGGTTTTGTTTCGTAACGTTTGTTAACGTTTTTTTTCGTAACGTTTGTTTCGTAACGTTTTAAACGTTTGGTTTGATTTCGAAACGTTTGTAAACGTTTGGCTTAAATCACTAAAAAGGTGAAAGTTTTGGTTTTGTTTCGTAACTTTTGTAAATTTTTGGGTTCAATCGCTAAATAGGTGAATCACTTGGATTTGTTTCGTAACGTTTGTAAACATTTGGCTTAAATCGCTAAAAAGTTGAAACGTTTGGTTTCGTTTCGTAACGTTTGTAAACATTTGGCTTAAATTGCTATAAAGGTGAAACTCTTGGATTTGTTTCGTAACGTTTGTAAACGTTTGGCTTATATCGCTAAAAAGGTTAAACGTTTGAATTTGCTTTGTAACGTTTTAAACGTTTGGATTTGTTTCGAAACGTTTGGATTTGTTTCGTAACATTTGTAAACGTTTGGCTCCAATCACTAAAAAGGTTAAATGTTTGGATTTGTTTCGTAACAATTGTAAACATTTGGCTTAAATTGCTAAAAAGGTGAAACGCTTTGATTTATTTCGTAATGTTTGTAATCGTTTGGCTTAAATTGTTAAAAAGTTAAAACGTTTTGATTTGTTTCATAACCTTTGTAAACGTTTGGCTTAAATCGCTAAAAAGGTGAAACACTTGGATTAGTTTCGTAACGTTTGTAACCGTTTGGCTTAAAATGCTAAAAAAGTGAAACGTTTAATTTTGTTTCGTAACAATTGTAAACGTTTGGCTTAAATCTCTAAAAAAGTGAAACGTTTGGATTTGTTTCGTAACGTTTCAAACGTTCGGTTTTGTTTCGTACCGTTTGTAAACGTTTGGCATAAATCGATAAAAAGGTGAAATCTTTGGATTTGTTTCGTACTGTTTGTAAACGTTTGGCTAAAATCGCTAAAAAGGTGAAACATTTGGATTTGTTTTGTAACGTTTGTAAACGTTTGGCTTTTATCTCTAAAAAGGTGAAACGTTTGGATTTGTTTCGTAACGTTTGTAAACGTTTTGCTTAAATAAGTAAAAGATGAAATGTTTGGATTTGTTTCGTAACGTTTGTAAACGTTTGGCTTAAATCGATAAAAAGGTAAAACGTTTGGATTTTTTCGTAACATTTGTAAACGTTTGGCTTAACTAGCTAAAAACGTGAAACCCTTGGATTTGTTTTGTAAAGTTTGTAAACATTTGGCTTAAATTGCTAAAAAGGTGAAACGCTTGGATTTGTTTCGTAACGTTTGTAAACGTTTGGCTTAAATTGCTAGAAAGGTGAAAAATTTGGATTTGTTTCGTAACCTTTCTAAACGTTTGGCTTAAATCGCTAAAAAGGTGAAACGTTTGGGTTTGTTTAATACGTTTGTAAACTGTTGGCTTAAATCGCTGAAAAGGTTAAATGTTTGGATTTGTTTCGTAACGTTTGAAAACGTTTGCCTTATATTGCTAAAAAGGTGAAACACTTAGATTCGTTTCGTAACGTTTATAAACGTTTGGCTTAAATTACTAAAAAGGTCAAACGCTTGGATTTGTTTCGTAACGTTTGTAAACGTTTGGCTTAAATTGCTAAAAATGTGAAATGCTTGGTTTTGTTTCGTAATGTTTGTAAACATTTGGATTTGTTTCGTAATGTTTTAAATGTTTGGTTTTTTTGTAACGTTTGTAAACGTTTGGCTTAGATCGCTAAAAAGAGGAAACGTTTGGTTTTGTTTTGTAGCTTTAGTAAACGTTTGGCTTAAATTGCTAAAAAGGGGAAACAGTTGGTTTTGTTTCGTAACGTTCGTAAACGTTAGTCTTAAATCGCTAAAAAGCCGAAACGTTTGGTATATGTTTCGTAACGTTTGGGTTCAATTGCGAAAAAGGTGAAACATTTGGATTGGTTTCGTAGCATTTGTAAACATTTGGCTTAAATCGCTAAAAATGTGAATCGTTTGGTTTTGTTTCGTAACATTTGTAGACGTTTGGCTTAAATTACATAAAAGGTGAAACGATTGGATTTGTTTCGTAACGTTTGTAAACGTTTGGCTTAAATCGCTAAAAAGGTGAAACGTTTGGTTTTGTTTCGTAACGTTTGTTAACGTTTTTTTTCTTAACGTTTGTTTCGTAACGTTTTAAACGTTTGGTTTGATTTCGAAACGTTTGTAAACGTTTGGCTTAAATCACTAAAAAGGTGAAAGTTTTGGTTTTGTTTCGTAACTTTTGTAAATTTTTGGGTTCAATCGCTAAATAGGTGAATCACTTGGATTTGTTTCATAACGTTTGTAAACATTTGGCTTAAATCGCTAAAAAGGTGAAACGTTTGGTTTCGTTTCGTAACGTTTGTAAACATTTGGCTTAAATTGCTATAAAGGTGAAACTCTTGGATTTGTTTCGTAATGTTTGTAAACGTTTGGCTTAAATCGCTAAAAAGGTTAAACGTTTGAATTTGCTTTGTAACGTTTTAAACGTTTGGATTTGTTTCGAAACGTTTGGATTTGTTTCGTAACATTTGTAAACGTTTGGCTCCAATCACTAAAAAGGTTAAACGTTTGGATTTGTTTCGTAACAATTGTAAACGTTTGGCTTATATTGCTAAAAAGGTGAAACGCTTTGATTTATTTCGTAATGTTTGTAATCGTTTGGCTTAAATTGTTAAAAAGTTGAAACGTTTTGATTTGTTTCATAACCTTTGTAAACGTTTGGCTTAAATCGCTAAAAAGGTGAAACACTTGGATTTGTTTCGTAACGTTTGTAACCGTTTGGCTTAAAATGCTAAAAAAGTGAAACGTTTAATTTTGTTTCGTAACGTTTGTAAACGTTTGGCTTAAATCTCTAAAAAAGTGAAACGTTTGGATTTGTTTCGTAACATTTTAAACGTTCGGTTTTGTTTCGTACCGTTTGTAAACATTTGGCATAAATCGATAAAAAGGTGAAATCTTTGGATTTGTTTCGTACTGTTTGTAAACGTTTGGCTAAAATCGCTAAAAAGGTGAAATATTTGAATTTGTTTTGTAACGTTTGTAAACGTTTGGCTTTTATCTCTAAAAAGGTGAAACGTTTGGATTTGTTTCGTAATGTTTGTAAACGTTTTGCTTAAATCAGTAAAAAGATGAAACGTTTGGATTTGTTTCGTAACGTTTGTAAACGTTTGGCTTAAATCGCTAAAAAGGTGAAACGTTTGGCTTTGTTTCGTAACGTTTGTTCACGTTTTTTTCGTAACGTTTGTTTCGTAACGTTTTAAACGTTTGGTTTGATTTCGAAACGTTTGTAAACGTTTGGCTTAAATCACTAAAAAGGTGAAAGTTTTGGTTTTGTTTCGTAACTTTTGTAAATTTTTGGGTTCAATCGCTAAATAGGTGAATCACTTGGATTTGTTTCGTAACATTTGTAAACGTTTGGCTTAAATCGCTAAAAAGGTTAAACGTTTGAATTTGCTTTGTAACGTTTTAAACGTTTGGATTTTTTTCGAAACGTTTGGATTTGTTTCGTAACATTTGTAAACGTTTGGCTCCAATCACTAAAAAGGTTAAACGTTTGGATTTGTTTCGTAACAATTGTAAACATTTGGCTTAAATTGCTAAAAAGGCGAAACGCTTTGATTTATTTCGTAATGTTTGTAATCGTTTGGCTTAAATTGTTAAAAAGTTGAAACGTTTTGATTTGTTTCATAACCTTTGTAAACGTTTGGCTTAAATCGCTAAAAAGGTGAAACACTTGGATTTGTTTCGTAACGTTTGTAACCGTTTGGCTTAAAATGCTAAAAAAGTGAAACGTTTAATTTTGTTTCGTAACGTTTGTAAACGTTTGGCTTAAATCTCTAAAAAAGTGAAACGTTTGGATTTGTTTCGTATCGTTTTAAACGTTCGGTTTTGTTTCGTACCGTTTGTAAACGTTTGGCATAAATCGATAAAAAGGTGAAATCTTTGGATTTGTTTCGTACTGTATGTAAACGTTTGGCTAAAATCGCTAAAAAGGTGAAACATTTGGATTTGTTTTGTAACGTTTGTAAACCTTTGGCTTTTATCTCTAAAAAGGTGAAACGTTTGGATTTGTTTCGTAACGTTTGTAAACATTTTGCTTAAATCAGTAAAAAGATGAAACGTTTGGATTTGTTTCGTAACGTTTGTAAACGTTTCGCTTAAATCGATAAAAAGGTAAAACGTTTGGATTTTTTTCGTAACATTTGTAAACGTTTGGCTTAACTAGCTAAAAACGTGAAACCCTTGGATTTGTTTCGTAAAGTTTGTAAACATTTGGCTTAAATTGCTAAAAAGGTGAAACGCTTGGATTTGTTTCGTAACGTTTGTAAACGTTTGGCTTAAATTGCTAAAAAGGTGAAAAATTTGGATTTGTTTCGTAACCTTTCTAAACGTTTGGCATAAATCGCTAAAAAGGTGAAACGTTTGGGTTTGTTTAATACGTTTGTAAACTGTTGGCTTAAATCACAGAAAAGGTTAAATGTTTGGATTTGTTTCGTAACGTTTGAAAACGTTTGCCTTATATTGCTAAAAAGGTGAAACACTTAGATTCGTTTCGTAACGTTTATAAACGTTTGGCTTAAATTACTAAAAAGGTGAAATGCTTGGATTTGTTTCGTAACGTTTGTAAACGTTTGGCTTAAATTGCTAAAAAGGTGAAATGCTTGGTTTTGTTTCGTAATGTCTGTAAACATTTGGATTTGTTTCGTAATGTTTTAAACGTTTAGTTTTTTTGTAACGTTTGTAAACGTTTGGCTTAGATCGCTAAAAAGAGGAAACGTTTGGTTTTGTTTTGTAGCGTTAGTAAACGTTTGGCTTAAATTGCTAAAAAGGGGAAACAGTTGGTTTTGTTTCGTAACGTTTGTAAATGTTAGTCTTAAATCACTAAAAAGCCGAAACGTTTGGTATTTGTTTCGTAACGTTTGGGTTCAATTGCGAAAAAGGTGAAACATTTGGATTGGTTTCGTAGCATTTGTAAACATTTGGCTTAAATCGCTAAAAATGTGAATCGTTTGGTTTTGTTTCGTAACGTTTGTAGACGTTTGGCTTAAATTACATAAAAGGTGAAACGATTGGATTTGTTTCGTAACGTTTGTAAACGTTTGACATAAATATGTAAAAAGGTGAGACGTTTGGTTTTGCTTCGTAACGTTTGTAAACGTTTGGCTTAAATTGCCATAAAGGTGAAATGCTTGGATTTGTTTCGTAACGTTTGTAAACGTTTGGCTTAGTTTCATAACGTTTGTAAATGTTTAGCTTAAATCGCTAAAAAGGTAAAACGTTTGAATTTGCTTCGTAACATTTTAAACGTTTGGATTTGTTTCGTAACATTTGTGAACGTTTGGCTCCAATCATTAAAAAGGTGAAACGTTAGGATTTGTTTCGTAACGTTTGTAAACGTTTAGCTTAAATTGCTAAAAAGGTGATACGCTTGGATTTGTTTCGTAACGTATGTTAACGTTTGGCTTAAATTGCTAAAACGGTGAAAAAATTAGATTTGTTTCATAACCTTTGTAAACGTTTGGCTTAAATCGCTAAAAAGGGGAAACGTTTCTATTTGATTCATACGTTTGTAAACGTTTGGCTTAAATCGCTAAAAAGGTGAAATGTTTGGATTTGTTTCGTAACGTTTGTAAACGTTTGGCTTAAATTGCTAAAAAGGTGAAACGCTTGGATTGTTTCGTAACGTTTATACCAGTTTGGCTTAAATTGCTAAAAAGGTGAAACGCTTGGATTTGTTTCCAACGTTTGTAAACGTTTGGCTTAAATTGCTAAAAAGGTGAAACGCTTGGTTTTGTTTCGTAACGTTTGTAAACGTTTTGATTTGTTTCGTAACGTTTGTTTCGTAACGTTTTAAACGTTTGGTTTTGTTTCGTAACGTTTGTAAATGTTTGGCTTAAATCGCTAAAAAGGTGAAACGTTTGGTTTTGTTTCGCAATGTTTGTAAACGTTTGACTTAAATTGCTATAAAGGTGAAACGTTGTAAACGTTTCGATTTGTTTCGTAAGGTTTATTTCGTAACGTTTTAAACGTTTGGTTTGTTTTCATAACGTTTATAAATGTTTGACTTAAATCACTAAAAAGGTAAAACGTTTGGTTTTGTTTCGTAACTTTTTTAAACGTTTGGCTTAAATCGATAAAAAGGTGAAACGTTTGGATTTTTTTCGCAATGTTTGTAAACGTTTGACTTAAATTGCTAAAAAGGAGAAACATTTGGATTTATTTCGTAGTATTTGTAAACGTTTGGCTTCAATCACTAAAACGGTGAAACATTTGGATTTGTTTCGTAACGTTTGTAAACGTTTGGCTTAAATCACTAAAAATGTGAAACGTTTGGATTTGTTTCGCAACCTTTGTTAACGTTCGGCTTAAATCGCTAAAAAGGTGATACGGTTTGATTTGTTTCGTAAAGTTTTAAACGTTTGGATTTGTTTCAAAACGTTTGGATTTGTTTCGTAACATTTGTAAACGTTTGGTTTCAATCACTAAAAAGGTGAAACATTTGGATTTGTTTTGTAATGTTTGTTAACATTTGGTTTAAATCACTAAAAATATGAAACGTTTGGATTTGTTTCGTAACGTTTACAAACGTTTGGTTTTGTTTCGTAACGTTTATAAACGTTTGGCTTAAATCGATAAAAAGGTGAAACGTTTTGTTTTGTTTCGTAACGTTTGTAAACGTTTGGCTTAAATCGCTAAAAAGGTGAAACGTTTAAATTTGTTTCGTAATGTTTTAAACGTTTGGCTTAAATCGCTAAAAAGGTGAAACGTTTGGATTTGTTTCGTAACATTTGTAAACTTATGGCTTAAATCGCTAAAAAGGTGAAACGTTTGGTTTTGTTTCGTAACATTTGTAATTGTTTGGCTTAAATCCCTAAAAAGGTGAGACGTTTGGTTTTGTTTCGCAACGTTTGTAAAGGTTTCGATTTATTTTGTAACGTTTGTTTCGTAACGTCTTAAACGTTTGGTTTTGTTTCTTAACGTTTGTAAACGTTTGGCTTAAATCGCTAAAAAGGTGAAATATTTGGTTTTGTTTCGTAACGTTTGTAAATGTTTTGCTTAAATTGCTAAAAAGGTGAAATGTTTGGTTTTGTTTCGTAACGTTTGTATACGTTTTTTTTCGTAACGTTTGTTTCGTAACGTTTTAAACGTTTGGTTTTATTTCGAAACGTTTGTAAACGATTGGCTTCAATTACAAAAAAGGTGAAACGTTTGGATTTGTTCCGTAACATTTTTAAACGTTTAGCTTAGATCACTAAGAATGTGAAACGTTTGGATTTGTTTCGTAACCTTTGTATACGTTCGGCTTCAATCGCTAAAAAGGTAACACAGTTGGATTTGTTTCGTAAAGTTTTAAACGTTTGGATTTGTTTCGAAACGTTTGGATTTGTTTCGTAACATTTGTAAACGTTTGGTTTCAATCACTAATAAGGTGAAACATTTCGATTTGTTTCTTATGTTTGTTAACGTTTGGCTTAAATCACTAAAAATGTGAAACGTTTGGATTTGTTTCGTAACGATTACAAACGTTTGGTTTTGTTTTGTAACGTTTATAAACGTTTGGCTTAAATAGCTAAAATGGGGAAATGGTTGGTGTTGTTTTGTAACGTTTGTAAACGTTTGGATTTGATTTGTAACATTTTAAACGTTTGGTTTTATTTCGTAACGTTTGTAAACGTTTGCCTTAAATCGCTAAAAAGGAGAAACGTTTGGATTTGTTTCGTTACGTTTTAAACGTTTGGCTTAAATCGCAAAAATGGTGAAACGTTGGAGTTTTTTGGTAATATTTGTAAACGTATGGCTTAATTCGCTAAAAAAGTGAAACGTTTGGTTTTGTTTCGTAACTTTTGTAATTGTTTGGGTTAAATCAATAAGAAAGGTGAGACATTTGGTTTTGTTTCGTAACGTTTGTAAACGTTTAGATTTATTTTGTAACGTTTGTTTCGTAACGTCTTAAAAGTTTGGTTTTATTTCTTAACGTTTCTAAACGTTTGGCTTAAATTGCTAAAAAGGTGAAATATTTGGTATTGTTTCGTAACGTTTGTGTCACGACCCAATTTCATGGATCGCGACCGGCACTAGGGTATGGGTATGGTCGTACCAAAACCCGTAGCAAGCCTCGCGGAAAACCATATAATCAAAATAAACCTGCAAGAAAACCAATGCTCGGGGGCAACCGAGACTCCAACCTAAGTCTAACAACTTATATAACAATTCTTTTACAACCAATTGATAATATTCCGAAACTAGAAGCATGCCTCATAAATCAATAATCCAATGTAACATGTCAACGTATAAATAACATAACAGTCGTACCACAACGACAGACCAAAGTATAATAATAAAGACAACTAGCTCTACTGCGGTCTAAGAAGTGAAACAGTTGACTAGTCTGATAATATAAAAAGACCTCTGAGGAACCAAAAGATCGGAGATGACCAACGCTCTCAAAATCATAAACCTGGAAAAGTTTGGAAAGCAACGGGGTCAGATATACTGAGATGAGTTCATAATGTTATTTACATTTATTAAGATTAAAACCTTAAAACAAATCCTTTTATACTAATATATATATATATTTGATTATGGAAGACAGTATTGAAATGAAATCCCAAAGTAGGTGTGACGTATCATCACCAAATCCCAAAGTAGACGGGAACAAATCCTCGTCGATCCCAAAGTAGGCTAGACATTAGTCTGCCGATCCCAAGGTACTTACCGGTGCACACAGTCTCGATACAAGCCTATCGAGTAGCTCGTTTCAATCCAGATCCATAATCCTTAAAACAGTTCACAAACATTTGATATACTAAAATAATTTGCGGTACTTAATAAAGCGGTAAATAACACTATAAACTCACTGCTTGCGTATCCACGTGAATATCTTGGCAAACAGCTAACCCTGAGCGGACTCCGAAGCACGAACAGACGACGGGTCTAAAACAAGGTATAAGTTAAAATCCATTCAACCCCTAACTCTAAGATTACTAGACACCACATAGGACTAGTATCTCAAACACAACCAAACACAACCAAAGTAATCAAACATAACCAACGTATTATCATAACCAAAGTATACCATATAACAAGTTAGGCAATTAAGCTTAGGTGAGTTCTTATCTTTAAAACAAAACCAAAGTCCTTTCATAGCTTAAATACTTTATTTAAAATAAAGAGATTTCCCAAAGTAGTGTGTTAGCCTCAACTGCAGTATAGCTCAACAACACATGTCGGAAGACCACGTCTAACCCGACCCATCCATAAACCAAAGTTTAAAACCAAAGTCTTAAATAAATCCTTAAATGAAACCAAAGTATTTTTAAATAAGAACTCATACCTAACTTAATACTACCACGAACACCAAAGTAACAAATCAATTACCTTGCCAACACTTGACAAGTACACCCAAAGTATAATCAAATATGTCACCTTAAATAGAATTAAAATGATTCAACAATTAACAAGTATCAACTTGAGAATAAAATCACTCAATCAAAACCTTACATAACGTATAACACCTTATATGCCTCATATTGTTTAAACAAGTTAATCCACAACCTAAGATAATAATAACATCCTTGAAATAAGTTCAAACCATTTTATAAACAAAGTTTCCCGTTCTTTAAAACAAGATCAAACCACCCTAAGTAGGCATTTAACAAAGCCACAATCTTTGATTAAAATCATTAACCATAAAATACCAATTAACCTTTGAAATACCAAACTTATCTTTTGTAAATGATTCCCATTAATACAATCATTTCAAAACATTGATTCAACCCTTTAGAAATCCATATTAAACATATAAATTATCTTTAAACATTTGTCTCAAATCACCCAAAGTATAGTTGTTGAAATCAACCTTCTTTAACATCACAAATAAATTTCCAGCTTTTAATTAATTACTCAAAACAGTTTTAACTCAAATACTTAATCCATTTGTTATACTAAATCAATTAGGCAATTTACCCAAACCATTTAAAGTAACATTAGACATCTAACAACCTATGATTCATATTTATAAAATTTCCAGATTTTAATAAAGTTTGAAAACAGAATTTGTAATCCAAAATAACTAGAAATTTGATAAGTTTTTAATTCAAAACAAACATTCCAATCCACCCAATGTATTGATAGTTATAAAACAACCTTAGATTAACTTAACAAAATTTCCAGATTTTATATCATAAGAAAAACAGAATTTAAATTCATTTATAAACCAATTCTTTCATGCCATTAATCGAAACCACCAATCTCAAAGCCATCTAGAATAATCATCCAAGGTATAACAATCACAACACCATAGAATGAAATCTCAGATTATAAACAATCACAAAACAGAATATAATCACAAACCACCCAAAGTATCGATTTCAAATCGAGCCACAATAATCACAACACACAAATATAAGGGATTAATCCACTAACCTCTTGAGATAGATTAAGGACAACAATCAATGGAAAACCCAGAGAATATAATTCCAAAATCAGCCTACAAACAAACCATACGATAGCTAAAGATCACACAACTCAATTATAAGATAAAACACTAATTAAACCTTAAGGAAATGATTAGAATACTTACTAATGATCACCAATGGATTAGGAATAGCTAGGATATGAATTTCAGAGAGTATAGGCCGTTCTAGGGTTTTAGAAAACGAGAGAAATGAATTTAGGTCGCTTAAGGGGTCTATTTATAGAAATCAGCGAACTGAACAGTGCACGAGTCGCGCCCGCTACACTTCCATCGCGCCCGTGAAACATGAACGATACATACATTGCGCCCGCTACACATCCTTCGCGCCCGCGAAACATGAATCGCGCCCGTGATGAATGAATCATCGCGCCCGTGAAAAGCTACTGCCTCCGATGAAAAATTGAGATTTTGAAAATGAAATCGAAAACGTTTCAAACTCCAAGGTTACTTCTAATACACCTTAAAACACATTTTAAAAGGTTTGGAACATTCGAACCGCGAACCGAAGTGGTCGAACCACTCAAACGAACCCAAAGTACCGTTTAGGCCTAACGAAACTAGTCGGAAAAATACGGGATGTTACATTCTCCCCAACTTAAAAACAAAATCGTCCTCGATTTTAAAACAACGAAACTAAGCCCAAACTCAAGTAAACACACCAAAGTAACTCATATAAAATATGCCCAAGGTATAACACAATCAATTTCCCAAGGTAGTAACACAACTCAAAACACAAAATAACCACAAACCCAACGTACCTCAAAGAAAAAGGAAAGGATAACGATCACGCATATCGGACTCCGTCTCCCAAGTGCATTCTTCGACCGAGTGATTTCGCCACAGAACCTTGACCATCGGAATCTCCTTGTTCCGCAACTTACGCACTTGCGTATCAACAATTTCGACAGGCTGTTCCTCATAAGACAGCTCTTGGTCAATCTCGACACTCTGTGGTACTATCACTTGCGAAGGATCCGAAACGCACTTCCGCAACATTGAGATATGGAATACCGGATGCACCAACGACATATCTGGCGGCAAAGCCAAACGATAAGAAACTGCTCCAACTCTCTCTATGATCTCATAAGGACCAACGAACCTCGGTGCCAACTTTCCCTTAACACCAAAACGCACAACGCCCTTCATAGGCGAAACTCGAAGAAACACAAAATCGCCAACTTGAAACTCGAAATCCTTCCGCTTAAGATCAGCATAACTTTTGTGCCGACTGAAAGCAGTCTCAAGCCTACGCTTGATCAAAGGTACCTTCTCAGAGGTAATCTGGATGATCTCAGCTCCAGAAACTTTACGCTCGCCGACCTCTTCCCAACAAATAGGAGATCGACACTTGCGCCCATACAATGCCTCATATGGTGCCATCTCGATACTAGCGTGGTAACTGTTATTATAGGAAAACTCAATCAAAGGAAAATGAGTATCCCAGCTACCCTGAAAATCCAGAACACACATTCTGAGCATATCCTCCAAAGTCTGAATCGTCCTCTCAGACTGACCGTCAGTCTGAGGATGAAATGCAGTACTGAAATCCAACCTCGTGCCCAAAGATTCCTGCATCGCCTTCCAAAATCGAGAGGTGAAAACTGAACCTCTGTCCGAAACTATCGACACTGGTACACCATGGAGACTAACAATCCGATCGATGTACAATTGTGCCAACTTCGAAGCCTGATATGAAACCTTGATCGGTAAGAAGTGAGCTGACTTGGTCAAACGGTCAACTATCACCCAAATCGAATCATACCCCTGCCGGGTACGTGGTAAACCAACCACAAAATCCATAGCGATCCGCTCCCATTTCCACTCTGGAATAGGTAGCGGTTGCAGATATCCAAACGGTCTCTGATGTTCTAACTTTACTTGCTGGCAAGTCAAACACTTAGACACAAACTCTGCAACATCCTTTTTCATACCGCTCCACCAGTACGTACCTTTGAGATCATGATACATCTTGGTAGAACCCGGATGAACACTGTAAGCTGACTTGTGCGCTTCCTCCAGAATCTGGTCTCTCAAACCATCCGAATCTGGAACACACAGTCGAGAACCGTACCTGAGAATTCCATCCGCCAGAACAAACTCGGAATTTCCATTCAGATGGATCTCATCCATAATCCGTTTCAATTGTGGATCCTCAGCTTGTGAAGCTTTGATCCTATCAATCAAAACTGGTTGCACTTGCAACTGTGCCAACAAACAACCTTTCTGCGAAACCTGAAATCGGTATCCCGAAGCTAACAGACTATGCCACTCACGAACCATGGGTCTCCGCCCAACCTCAGAAATATGGGCCAAACTGCCCGAAGATTTGCGACTCAACGCATCGGCTACCACATTAGCCTTACCCGGATGGTACTGAATAGAACAATCGTAGTCTTTCAGTAACTCCAACCATCTCCGCTGCCTTAGATTCAACTCCCGCTGATCAAAGATGTACTTCAGACTCTTATGATCAGTAAAGATCTCGCAAGTCGCACCGTACAAATAATGCCTCCAAATCTTGAGAGCAAAAACCACAGCTGCCAACTCCAGATCATGAGTAGGATAATTCACCTCATGCTTCTTCAGCTGGCGAGAAGCATAGGCAATCACCTTACCATGTTGCATCAGAACACAACCCAAACCGATACGAGAAGCATCACAATACACAGTGAATCCCTCGATGCCAGATGGCAAAGCCAACACAGGAGCTGTAGTTAAAATCTCTTTGAGCTTCTCGAAGCTCGCCTCACACTTATCAGTCCATTCAAACTTAACACCTTTCTGTGTCAGTTTAGTCATCGGTGCAGATATTCTGGAGAAATCTTGCACGAACCGACGATAGTAGCCAGCTAACCCAAGAAAACTTCTGATCTCGGTAACTGATCTCGGCCTCTGCCAATCCATGACTGCCTCAATTTTCTTCGGATCAACCTTGATTCCATCCTTAGACACCACGTGTCCTAAGAAAGTAACATGATCCAGCCAGAATTCACACTTCGAGAACTTAGCATACAGTTGATGCTCACGCAAAGTCTGCAGTATTGTTCTCAAGTGAAAAGCATGCTCCTCCTCACTCCGAGAGTAAATCAATATGTCATCAATAAACACAATGACAAACTGGTCCAGAAAAGGCTTGAACACCCGGTTCATCATATCCATAAACGCTGCTGGTGCGTTAGTCAACCCAAAAGACATGACCAGAAATTCGAAATGCCCATAACGCGTTCTGAAAGCAGTCTTAGGCACATCGACGTCTCGAATCCGAAGTTGATGATATCCGGATCTCAAGTCAATCTTGGAAAAACATTTCGCCCCTTGCAATTGATCGAACAAATCATCAATGCGAGGAAGAGGGTATCTATTCTTGATAGTAACTTTGTTCAGCTGTCTGTAATCAATACACAACCGAAAAGACCCATCCTTCTTCTTGACAAACAACACCGGAGCACCCCACGGGGAAGTACTTGGTCTGATAAAACCACAATCCAGCAATTCCTGTAACTGCTCTTTCAACTCTTTCAGCTCAGCAGGAGCCATTCGATACGGAGGTATCGAAATAGGAGCTGTTCCAGGAGCAACATCGATACAGAACTCAATGTCTCGATCAGGTGGTAATCCAGGTAACTCCTCTGGAAACACATCAGTGAACTCATTCACTATCGGAACACTATGCACATCACCACAGCCACCTTCTAAATCACGAACCACCGCTAAGAAAGCCTGGCAACCCTTGCCCATCATACGCTTGGCCTTGATCGCTGAAATTAGATTCTTAGGTGTTTCCGTCTTCTCCCCTTGGAAGGAAAAAGGCGTCTCACCAGGAATCCCGAACAATACCGACTTCCCTCGACAGTCGATAGAAGCAAAATGGCGTGAAAGCCAATCCATCCCCAAGATGACATCAAAAGATAACACATCAAGAACAATCAAATCAGCCCTAAGGTCTCTACCATGAATAATCACAGAACAAGAAGGATACACCACATCCACCACAACACAGTCAGACAAAGGCGTAGATACAGATAAAGGCTCTAACAACCTAGATGGTGTCACACCCAACTTAGCAGCAAAACTCGACGAAACAAAAGAATGGGTTGCACCCGCATCAAATAAAACCAATGCATCTACAAATGAAATGGGAATAGTACCTTGCACCACTGCGTTTGATGCACGAGCATCCTGAGGAGTCAGAGCAAACACTCTAGCCTGACCCTGCCCTTGCTGCGGTGCCTGAGAAGAACTGTAACTACCCGAGCCTCTACCACCGTTTCCACGGCCACCAAAACCACGTCCCCCTGAACCACGGCCCTGCTGGCCACCAAACGAAGCGGTAGGTTGGGAATACCCTGCCGAAGGAGTAAAAGCAGTTCTCTGCTGCTGAAAAGACGGCTGAGCAACACTAGCCGACGACACTCGCTGTCCAGATGTCTGACACTCTCTCGCGAAATGGCCCGGTTGGCCACAAGCATAGCAGCTACCCGGTGCTACTGCACAAGCTCCAAAGTGCCTGCGCCTACAGTTCTGACAGAAAGGAACACTGGATGCTCCACTGCTACCCTGCCCAGAACTACGGCTACCACTGCTGTAACTAGCACCATGGGAATACGGTTGGTATCCCCTCCGCTCACCTCCTTTCTTACTCTTGAACTGAGAAGACTTGGAATGATAGCTGCTGCTACCACTCTGCTGCACACTACCCTGCGCAACACCGCTCGCCTTTTTGGTCTCAGACATTTTTCCAAAGTGCAGTAAACTAGTCTCCATTCGACGAGCACTGTCTACTACATCCGAAAACTCCTTGTTCGACTCAGTCAGAAGGCTAATAAAATCAGCGCCTAAACCCTTCACGTACCTGTCATTCACCCTTTGCTGTTCAGTCAGCAGTTCTGGGGCAAAACGACACAGCCTCACAAATTCAGTAGTGTACTCGTTCACCGACCTATCTCCCCTTTTCAAAACCAGCAATCTGTCTCTATGACCTTCGGTCACTGAAAAAGGTAAGTAAAAGTTCTTGAACCGAGTCACAAAATCCTCCCAAGAAATAGTAGCCATCTCAGCACGAATGGCACTACGAAACCAATCACTTGCAGAGCCCTTCAAGGACATCTCCACCAACATAACAGTCTGCCTCTCCGAAGCCTGCAACCTCTGAGCATTTCGCTCAACTTCCTCCAGAAAATCTAGGGCATCGCCATCGCCCGAAAACTCTGTCGACTTAAGCCTCGCATAAGCCAACACCAAATCCTTGTCAGTGGTCCCGCCACCACCAACTGCATTACCACCAGCCTGAGGTGCCTGTTGCTGAATAATCTGACCCAGCATAGCATACTGGTTCTGCATGGCAATCTGTCCTGCCTGCAGTTGCACCTGATTATTCTGAAGTGCAGTGATCCCAGCCAAAAACGTCGTGAAATCGAATGGATCGAGATGAATGCCTGCACCACCTCGTCCCCTACCTCTGCCTCCCCGACCTCTGCCAGCCTGACCTCTGCCGGCTAGGCCTCGGCCGGCCGGAACTCCGCCTGCACGACCCCCACCAACTTGAACCTCTGGTTCATGCTGGTCAATCTCAATCGACATAGCGTCATCAGCCTCAGCCTCAGCCTGAGCTGCAGCACGCCTACGAGTATTCATTCCTAAGAATGAAACAAACAATTCTCAAAACAAAGCCCTCAAGGCAACACCCAAAGTAAATTTAAATAGCTCAAACATCAAAATTGCAACCAAAGTAATAACAATAATATTCCAAAGTAAGCATAAACTTCAAAAGTAACATTAGTAACACGTAAGACCGACTCAACATCCCTAAAGGTGAAGGTAGAAAGTTTTGAAAACAAATGATGACGTTTCAAAAGACAAAACTTGAATCCTAATTTCCGCAGTAGACACTAAGACATAACAGTAACACTTAGCATGCCTTAAAGCAGTAAACACATAACATGCAAAAATTTGGCCTTAGTTCGAAACTAAAGCTCTGATACCAACTTTGTCACGACCCAATCTCATGGATCGCGACCGGCACTAGGGTATGGGTATGGTCGTACCAAAACCCGTAGCAAGCCTCGCGGAAAACCATATAATCAAAATAAACCTGCAAGAAAACCAATGCTCGGGGGCAACCGAGACTCCAACCTAAGTCTAACAACTTATATAACAATTCTTTTACAACCAATTGATAATATTCCGAAACTAGAAGCATGCCTCATAAATCAATAATCCAATGTAACATGTCAACGTATAAATAACATAACAGTCGTACCACAACGACAGACCAAAGTATAATAATAAAGACAACTAGCTCTACTGCGGTCTAAGAAGTGAAACAGTTGACTAGTCTGATAATATAAAAAGACCTCTGAGGAACCAAAAGATCGGAGATGACCAACGCTCTCAAAATCATAAACCTGGAAAAGTTTGGAAAGCAACGGGGTCAGATATACTGAGATGAGTTCATAATGTTATTTACATTTATTAAGATTAAAACCTTAAAACAAATCCTTTTATACTAATATATATATATTTGATTATGGAAGACAGTATTGAAATGAAATCCTAAAGTAGGTGTGACGTATCATCACCAAATCCCAAAGTAGACGGGAACAAATCCTCGTCGATCCCAAAGTAGGCTAGACATTAGTCTGCCGATCCCAAGGTACTTACCGGTGCACACAGTCTCGATACAAGCCTATCGAGTAGCTCGTTTCAATCCAGATCCATAATCCTTAAAACAGTTCACAAACATTTGATATACTAAAATAATTTGCGGTACTTAATAAAGCGGTAAATAACACTATAAACTCACTGCTTGCGTATCCACGTGAATATCTTGGCAAACAGCTAACCCTGAGCGGACTCCGAAGCACGAACAGACGACGGGTCTAAAACAAGGTATAAGTTAAAATCCATTCAACCCCTAACTCTAAGATTACTAGACACCACATAGGACTAGTATCTCAAACACAACCAAACACAACCAAAGTAATCAAACATAACCAACGTATTATCATAACCAAAGTATACCATATAACCAGTTAGGCAAATTAAGCTTAGGTGAGTTCTTATCTTTAAAACAAAACCAAAGTCCTTTCATAGCTTAAATACTTTATTTAAAATAAAGAGATTTCCCAAAGTAGTGTGTTAGCCTCAACTGCAGTATAGCTCAACAACACATGTCGGAAGACCACGTCTAACCCGACCCATCCATAAACCAAAGTTTAAAACCAAAGTCTTAAATAAATCCTTAAATGAAACCAAAGTATTTTTAAATAAGAACTCATACCTAACTTAATACTACCACGAACACCAAAGTAACAAATCAATTACCTTGCCAACACTTGACAAGTACACCCAAAGTATAATCAAATATGTCACCTTAAATAGAATTAAAATGATTCAACAATTAACAAGTATCAACTTGAGAATAAAATCACTCAATCAAAACCTTACATAACGTATAACACCTTATATGCCTCATATTGTTTAAACAAGTTAATCCACAACCTAAGATAATAATAACATCCTTGAAATAAGTTCAAACCATTTTATAAACAAAGTTTCCCGTTCTTTAAAACAAGATCAAACCACCCTAAGTAGGCATTTAACAAAGCCACAATCTTTGATTAAAATCATTAACCATAAAATACCAATTAACCTTTGAAATACCAAACTTATCTTTTGTAAATGATTCCCATTAATACAATCATTTCAAAACATTGATTCAACCCTTTAGAAATCCATATTAAACATATAAATTATCTTTAAACATTTGTCTCAAATCACCCAAAGTATAGTTGTTGAAATCAACCTTCTTTAACATCACAAATAAATTTCCAGCTTTTAATTAATTACTCAAAACAGTTTTAACTCAAATACTTAATCCATTTGTTATACTAAATCAATTAGGCAATTTACCCAAACCATTTAAAGTAACATTAGACATCTAACAACCTATGATTCATATTTATAAAATTTCCAGATTTTAATAAAGTTTGAAAACAGAATTTGTAATCCAAAATAACTAGAAATTTGATAAGTTTTTAATTCAAAACAAACATTCCAATCCACCCAATGTATTGATAGTTATAAAACAACCTTAGATTAACTTAACAAAATTTCCAGATTTTATATCATAAGAAAAACAGAATTTAAATTCATTTATAAACCAATTCTTTCATGCCATTAATCGAAACCACCAATCTCAAAGCCATCTAGAATAATCATCCAAGGTATAACAATCACAACACCATAGAATGAAATCTCAGATTATAAACAATCACAAAACAGAATATAATCACAAACCACCCAAAGTATCGATTTCAAATCGAGCCACAATAATCACAACACACAAATATAAGGGATTAATCCACTAACCTCTTGAGATAGATTAAGGACAACAATCAATGGAAAACCCAGAGAATATAATTCCAAAATCAGCCTACAAACAAACCATACGATAGCTAAAGATCACACAACTCAATTATAAGATAAAACACTAATTAAACCTTAAGGAAATGATTAGAATACTTACTAATGATCACCAATGGATTAGGAATAGCTAGGATATGAATTTCAGAGAGTATAGGCCGTTCTAGGGTTTTAGAAAACGAGAGAAATGAATTTAGGTCGCTTAAGGGGTCTATTTATAGAAATCAGCGAACTGAACAGTGCACGAGTCGCGCCCGCTACACTTCCATCGCGCCCGTGAAACATGAACGATACATACATTACGCCCGCTACACATCCTTCGCGCCCGCGAAACATGAATCGCGCCCGTGATGAATGAATCATCGCGCCCGTGAAAAGCTACTGCCTCCGATGAAAAATTGAGATTTTGAAAATGAAATCGAAAACGTTTCAAACTCCAAGGTTACTTCTAATACACCTTAAAACACATTTTAAAAGGTTTGGAACATTCGAACCGCGAACCGAAGTGGTCGAACCACTCAAACGAACCCAAAGTACCGTTTAGGCCTAACGAAACTAGTCGGAAAAATACGGGATGTTACAGTTTGTAAATGTTTGGCTTAAATTGCTAAAAAGGTGAAACGCTTGGTTTTGTTTCGTAACGTTTGTAAACCTTTTTTTTCGTAACGTTTGTTTCGTAACGTTTTAAACGTTTGGTTTTATTTCGAAAATTTTGTAAACGTTCGGCTTAAATCGCTAAAAAGGTGAAACGTTTGGTTTTGTTTCGTAATTTTTGTAATTGTTTGGGTTAAATCACTAAAAAGGTGAGACATTTGGTTTTGTTTCGTAACGTTTGTAAACATTTGGATTTATTTTGTAACGTTTGTTTCGTAACGTCTTAAAAGTTTAGTTTTATTTCTTAACGTTTGGCTTAAATTGCTAAAAAGGTGAAATATTTGGTATTGTTTCGTAACGTTTGTAAATGTTTGGCTTAAATTGTTAAAAAGGTGAAACGCTTGGTTTTGTTTCGTAACGTTTGTAAACCTTTTTTTTTCGTAACGTTTGTTTCGTAACGTTTTAAACGTTTGGTTTTATTTCGAAACGTTTGTAAACGTCCAGCTTAAATCTTTAAAAAGGTGAAACGTTTGGTTTTGTTTCGTAATTTTTTTAAACGTTTGGGTTCAATCACTAATAAGGTGAAACGTTTGGATTTGTTTCGTAGCGTTTGTAAACGTTTGGCTCAAATCGTTAAAAATGTGACACGTTTGGCTTTGTTACGTAACGTTAGTAAACGTTTGGCTTAAATTGCTAAAAAGGTGAAACGCATGGATTTGTTTCATAATGTTTGTAAAAGTTTGGCTTAAATCGTTAAAAAGGTGAAACGTTTGGTTTTGTTTCGTAAAGCTTGTAAACGTTTGGCTTAAATTGCTATAAAGGTGAAACGCTTGGATTTGTTTCGTAATGTTTGTAAACGTTTGGCTTTGTTTCAAAACGTTTGTAAACGTTTGGCTTAAATTGCTAAAAAGGTGAAACGTTTAAGTTTGCTTCGTAGCGTTTTAAACGTTTGGATTTGTTTCGAAACGTTTGAATTTGTTTCGTAATTTTTGTAAATGTTTGTCTCCAATCACTAAAGAGTTTAAACGTTTGGATTTGTTTCGTAACATTTTTTAACTTTTGGCTTAAATTGCTAAAAAGGTGAAACGCTTGGATTTATTTCATAACGTTTGTTAATGTTTGGCTTAAATTGCTAAAAAGGTGAAACATTTTGATTTTTTTCATAACCTTTGCAAACGTTTGGCTTAAATCGCTAAAAAGGTGAAACGCTTGGATTTGTTTCATAACATCTGTAAATGTTTGGCCTAAATTGCTAAAAAGGGGAAACGTTTAATTTTGTTTCGTAACGTTTGTAAATGTTTGGTTTAAATCTCTAAAAAAGTGAAATGTTTGGATTTGTTTCGTAATATTTTAAACGTTTGGTTTTGTTTCGTACCGTTTGTAAACGTTTGGCTTAAATCGATAAAAAGGTGAAACGTTTGGATTTGTTTCGTAATGTTTGTAAACGTTTGGCCTAATCGCTAAAAATGTGAAACATTTGGGTTTGTTTTGTAACGTTTGTAAACGTTTGGCTTTTATCGCTAAAAAGATGAAACGTCTGGATTTGTTTCGTAACGTTTGTAAACGTTTTCCTCAACTCACTTAAGAGATTCAACGTTTGGATTTGTTTCGTAACGTTTGTAAACGTTTGGCTTAAATCGATAAAAAGGTAAAACGTTTGGATTTGTTTCGTTACGTTTATAAACGTTTGGCTTAAATTGCTAAAAACGTGAAACTCTTGGATTTGTTTCGTAACGGTTGTAAACGTTTGGCTTAAATTACTAAAAAGGTGAAAAATTTGGATTTGTTTCGTAACCTTTCTAAACGTTTAGCTTAAATTGCAAAAAAGGTGAAACGTATGGGTTTGTTTTATACATTTGTAAACGTGTGGCTTAAATCGTTAAAAAGGTGTAATGTTTGGATTTGTTTCGTAAGTTTGTAAACGTTTGGCTTATATTGCTAAAAAGGTGAAACGCTTGGATTTGTTTCGTAACGTTTCAAAACGTTTGGCATAAATTGCTAAAAAGGTGAAACGCTTATATTTATTTCGTAACGTTTCTAAACGTTTGTCTTGAATTGCTAAAAAGGTGAAACTCTTGGTTTTGTTTCGCAATGTTTGTAAACGATTGGAGTTGATTCGTATTGTTTTAAATGTTTGGTTTTTTTTCGTAACATTTGTAAACGTTAGGCTTAAATCGCTAAAAAGATGAAACATTTGGTTTTGTTTTAAAATGTTTGTAAACGTTTGGCTTAAATTGCTAAAAAGGTGAAACGGTTGGTTTTGTTTTGTAAAATTTATAAACGTTTGGCTTAAATCGCTAAAAAGGAGACACGTTTGGATTTGTTTCGTAACGTTTGGGTTCAATTGCTAAAAAGGTGAAACATTTGGATTTGTTTCGTAGCATTTGTAAACATTTAGCTTAAATCTCTAAAAATGTGAATCGTTTGGTTTTGTTTCGTAACGTTTGTAGATGTTTGGCTTAAATTACATAAAAGGTGAAACGATTAGATTTGTTTCGTAACGTTTGTAAACGTTTGACTTAAATTGCTAAAAAGGTGAGACGTTTGGTTTTGTTTCGTAACGTTTGTAGACGTTTGGCTTAAATTACATAAAAGGTGAAACGCTTGGATTTGTTTCGTAACGTTTCTAAACGTTTGGCTTAGTTTCATAACGTTTGTAAACATTTAGGTTATTTCGCTAAAAAGGTGAAACATTTCAATTTGCTTCGTAACCTTTTAAACGTTTGGATTTGTGTGGAAACGCTTGGATTTGTTTCGTAACATTTGTAAACGTTTGGCTCCAATCACTAAAAAGGTGAAGCGTTAGGATTTGTTTCGTAATGTTTGTAAACGTTTGGCTTAAATTGCTAAAAAGGTGATACGCTTGGATTTGTTTCGTAACGTTTGTAAACGTTTGGCTTAAATTGCTAAAACGGTGAAAAATATGGATTTGTTTCGTAACCTTTGTAAACGTTTGGCTTAAATTGCTAAAACGGTGAAAAATATGGATTTGTTTCGTAACCTTTGTAAACGTTTGGCTTAAATCGCTAAAAAGGGGAAACATTTGGATTTGTTTCATACGTTTGTAAACGTTTGGCTTAAATCGCTAAAAAAGTGAAATGTTTGGATTTGTTTCGTAACGTTTGTAAATGTTTGGCTTAAATTGCTAAAAAAGGTGAAACGCTTTGAATGTTTCGTAACGTTTGTAAACGTTTGGCTTAAATCGCTAAAAAGGTGAAACACTTGGATTTGTTTCGAACGTTTGTAAACGTTTGGCTTAAATTGCTAAAAATGTGAAACGCTTGGATTTGTTTCGTATACTTTATAAACGTTTGGCTTAAATCGCCAAAAAGGTGAAACGTTTGGTTTTGTTTCGTAACGTTTGTAAATGTTTGGCTTATATAGCTAAAAAGGGTGAAACATTTGGATTTCTTTTGTAACGTTTGTAAACATTTGGCTTAAATTGCTAAAAAGGTGAAACATTTGGATTTGTTTCATAACGTTTGTAAACATTTGGCTAATACCACTAAAAGGGCAAATGTTTGGATTTGTTTTGTAACGTTTGGCTTATATCGTTAAAAAATTGAAATGTTTGTATTTGTTTTGTAACATTTGTAAACGTTTGTATACGTTTGGCTTAAATCGCTAAAAAGGGGAAACGTTTGAATTTGTTTCGTAACGTGTGTATACGTATGGCTTAAATCCCTAAAAAGTTTAAACATTTGGTTTTGTTTCAAAACCTTTGTAAACATCCGCCTTATTCGCTAAAAAGGTGAAACAGTTGGATTTGTTTCGTAGCGTTTTAAACGTTTTGATTTCTTTCGAAAAGTTTGGATTTGTTTCGTAACGTTTGTAAACATTATGCTAGAATAACTAAAAAGGTGAAACGTTTGGATTTGATGCGAAAAGTTTGTAAATTTTTGGCTTAAATCACTAAAAATGTGAAACGTTTAGATTTGTTCCGTAACCTTTGTAAACGTTCGGCATAAATTGCTAAAAAAGGTGAAACGGTTGGATTTGTTTCGTAACGTTTTAAACGTTTGGATTTGTTTGAAATGTTTTGATTTGTTCGAAATGTTTTGATTTGTTTCGTAATGTTTTTAAATGTTTGGTTTCAATCACTAAAAAGGTGAAACATTTGGATTTGTCTCGTAACTTTTGTAAACGTTTGGCTTAATTCACTAAAAATGTGAAACGTTTGGATTTGTTTCGTAAAGTTTACAAACGTTTGGTTTTGTTTCGTAACGTTTATAAACATTTGGTTTAAATCGCTACAATGGGGAAACGTTTGCTGTTGTTTTGTAACGTTTGTAAACCTTTGGATTTGTTTTGTATCGTTTTAAACGTTTGGTTTTGTTTTATAACGTTTGACATAAATCACTAAAAAGGTGAAACTTTTGGTTTTGTTTCGTAACGTTTGTAAACGTTTGGCTTAAATCGCTAAAAATGTTAAATGTTTGGATTTGTTCCGTAACGTTTTAAACCTTTGGCTTAAATCGCTAAAAAGGTGAAACGTTTGGATTTGTTTCGTAATACTGGTAAATGTATGGCTTAAATCGCTAAAAAGGTGAAACGTTTGGTTTTGTTTCGTAATATTTGTAATTGTTTGGCTTAAATCACTAAAAAGGTGAGACGTTTGGTTTTGTTTCCTAACGTTTATAAACGTTTGGATTTATTTCGTAACGTTTGTTTTGTAACGTTTTAAACGTTCGGTTTTGCTTCTTAACGTTTGTAAACGTTTGGCTTAAATCGCTAAAAAGGTGAAACATTTTGTTTTGTTTCGTAACGTTTGTAAACGTTTGGCTTAAATCGCTAAAAAAGTTAAACGTTTGGATTTGTTCCGTAACGTTTTAAACCTTTGGCTTAAATCGCTAAAAAGGTGAAACGTTTGGATTTGTTTCGTAATACTGGTAAATGTATGGCTTAAATCGCTTAAAAGGTGAAACGTTTGGTTTTGTTTCGTAATATTTGTAATTGTTTGGCTTAAATCACTAAAAAGGTGAGACGTTTGGTTTTGTTTCGTAACGTTTATAAACGTTTGGATTTGTTTCGTAACGTTTGTTTTGTAACGTTTTAAACGTTGGGTTTTGCTTCTTAACGTTTGTAAACGTTTGGCTTAAATCGCTAAAAAGGTGAAAATTTTGTCTTGTTTCGTAACGTTTGTAAACGTTTGGCTTAAATTGCTAAAAAGGTGAAACGTTTGGTTTTGTTTCGTAACGTTTGTTCACGTTTTTTTTCGTAACGTTTGTTTCGTAACGTTTTAAACGTTTGGTTTTATTTCGAAACGTTTGTAAACGTTTGGCTTAAATCACTAAAAAGGTGAAAGTTTTGGTTTTGTTTCGTAACTTTTGTAAATTTTTGGGTTCAATCGCTAAATAGGTGAATCGCTTGGATTTGTTTCGTAACGTTTGTAAACATTTGGCTTAAATCGCTAAAAAGGTGAAACGTTTGGTTTCGTTTCGTAATGTTTGTAAACATTTGGCTTAAATTGCTATAAAGGTGAAACTCTTGGATTTGTTTCGTAACGTTTGTAAATGTTTGGCTTTGTTTCATAACGTTTGTAAACGTTTGGCTTAAATCGCTAAAAAGGTTAAACGTTTGAATTTGCTTTGTAACGTTTAAAACGTTTGGATTTGTTTCGAAACGTTTGGATTTGTTTCGTAACATTTGTAAACGTTTGGCTCCAATCACTAAAAAGGTTAAACGTTTGGATTTGTTTCGTAACAATTGTAAATGTTTGGCTTAAATTTCTAAAAAGGTGAAACGCTTGGATTTATTTCGTAATGTTTGTAAACGTTTGGCTTAAATTGTTAAAAAGGTGAAACGTTTTGATTTGTTTCATAACCTTTGTAAACCTTTGGCTTAAATCGCTAAAAAGGTGAAACGCTTGGATTTTTTTCGTAACGTTTGTAAATGTTTGGCTTAAAATGCTAAAAAAGTGAAATGTTTAATTTTGTTTCGTAACGTTTGTAAATGTTTGGCTTAAATCTCTAAAAAAGTGAAACGTTTGGATTTGTTTCGTAACGTTTTAAACGTTCGGTTTTGTTTCGTACCGTTTGTAAACGTTTGGCATAAATCGATAAAAAGGTGAAACCTTTGGATTTGTTTCGTTATGTTTTTAAACGTTTGACTTAAATCGCTAAAAAGGTGAAACATTTGGATTTGTTTTATAACGTTTGTAAACGTTTGGCTTTTATCTCTAAAAAGGTGAAACGTTTGGATTTGTTTCGTAACGTTTGTAAACGTTTTGCTTAAATCAGTAAAAAGATGAAACATTTGGATTTGTTTCGCAACGTTTGTAAACGTTTGGCTTAAATCGATAAAAAGGTAAAACGTTTGGATTTTTTTCGAAACATTTGTAAACGTTTGGCTTAACTAGCTAAAAACGTGAAACCCTTAGATTTGTTTCGTAAAGTTTGTAAACATTTGGCTTAAATTGCTAAAAAGGTGAAACGCTTGGATTTGTTTCGTAACGTTTGTAAACGTTTGGCTTAAATTGCTAAAAAGGTGAAAAATTTGGATTTGTTTCGTAACCTTTCTAAATGTTTAGCTTAAATAGCTAAAAAGGTGAAACGTTTGGGTTTGTTTAATACGTTTGTAAACTGTTGTCTTAAATCGCTGAAAAGGTTAAATGTTTGGATTTGTTTTGTAACGTTTGAAAACATTTGCCTTATATTGCTAAAAAGGTGAAACACTTAGATTCGTTTCGAAATGTTTATAAACGTTTGGCTTAAATTGCTAAAAAGGTGAAACGCTTGGATTTGTTTCGTAACGTTTGTAAACGTTTGGCTTAAATTGCTAAAAAGGTGAAATGCTTGGTTTTGTTTCGTAATGTTTGTAAACATTTGGATTTGTTTCGTAATGTTTTAAACGTTTGGTTTTTTTTGTAACGTTTGTAAAGGTTTGGCTTAGATCGCTAAAAAGATGAAACGTTTGGTTTTGTTTTGTAGCGTTAGTAAACGTTTGGCTTAAATTGCTAAAAAGGGGAAACAGTTGGTTTTGTTTCTTAACGTTTGTAAACGTTAGGCTTAAATCGCTAAAAAGCCAAAACGTTTGGTATTTGTTTCGTAACGTTTGGGTTCAATTGCTAAAAAAGTGTAACATTTGGATTGGTTTCGTAGCATTTGTAAACATTTTGATTGGTTTCGTAGCATTTGTAAACATTTGACTTAAATCGCTAAAAATGTGAATCGTTTGGTTTTGTTTCGTAACGTTTGTAGACGTTTGGCTTAAATTACATAAAAGGTGAAATGATTGGATTTGTTTCGTAACGTTTGTAAACGTTTGACATAAATCTGTAAAAAGGTGAGACGTTTGGTTTTGCTTTGTAACGTTTGTAAACGTTTGGCTTAAATTGCCATAAAGGTGAAATGCTTGGATTTGTTTCGTAACGTTTGTAAACGTTTGGCTTAGTTTCATAACGTTTGTAAACGTTTAGCTTAAATCGCTAAAAAGGTAAAACGTTTAAATTTTCTTCGTAACATTTTACACGTTTGGATTTGTTTCGTAACATTTGTGAACGTTTGGCTCCAATCACTAAAAAGGTGAAACGTTAGGATTTGTTTCGTAACGTTTGTAAACGTTTAGCTTAAATTGCTAAAAAGGTGATACGCTTGGATTTGTTTCGTAACGTATGTAAACGCTTGGCTTAAATTGTTAAGACGGTGAAAAATTTAGATTTGTTTCATAACCTTTGTAAGCGTTTGGCTTAAATCGCTAAAAACGGGAAACGTTTCTATTTGATTCATACGTTTGTAAACGTTTGGCTTAAATCGCTAAAAAGGTGAAATGTTTGGATTTGTTTCGTAACGTTTGTAAACGTTTGGCTTTTATTTCTAAAAAGGTGAATCGCTTAGATTGTTTCGTAACATTTATAAACGTTTGGCTTAAATTGCTAAAAATGTGAAACGCTTGGATTTTTTTCGAACGTTTGTAAACGTTTGGCTTAAATTGCTAAAAAGGTGAAACGCTTGGTTTTGTTTCGTAACGTTTGTTAACGTTTGGATTTGTTTCGTAACGTTTTAAACGTTTGGTTTTATTTCGTAACGTTTGTAAATGTTTGGCTTAAATCGCTAAAAAGGTGAAATGTTTGGTTTTGTTTCGCAACGTTTGTAAACGTTTGATTTAAATCGCTATAAAGGTGAAACGTTTGGTTTTGTTTCGTAACGTTTGTAAACGTTTCGATTTGTTTCGTAAGGTTTGTTTCGTAACGTTTTAAACGTTTGGTTTGTTTTCGTAACGTTTGTAAACGTTTGACTAAAATCACTAAAAAGGTAAAACTTTTGGTTTTGTTTCGTAACTATTTTAAACGTTTGGCTTAAATCGCTAAAAAGGAGAAATGTTTGGATTTTTTTTCGTAACGTTTGTAAACGTTTGGGTTTAATCTCTAAAAAAGAGAAACGTTTGGATTTATTTCTTAGTATTTGTCAACGTTTGGCTTAAATCGCTAAAAATATGAAACGTTTGGTTTTGTTCAGTAACTTTAGTAAACAATTGACTTAAATTGCTAAAAATGTGAAACGCTTGGATTTGTTTCGTAACGTTTGTCTTAAATCGCTAAAAAGGTGAAACGTTTGGTTTCATTTCGTAACGTTTGTCAACGTTTGGCTTACATTGCTATGAAGGTGAAACGCTTGGATTTGTTTCGTAACGTTTGTAAACGTTTGGCTTTGTTTCATAGCCTTTGTAAACGTTTGTCTTAAATCGCTAAAAAGGTGAAACGTTTGAATTTTTTTCGTAACGTCTTAAACATTTGTAAAATAGCCATTGTAAACGTTTGGCTCCAATCACTAAAAAGGTGAAACTTTTGGATTTGTGTCGTAACGTTTGTAAACGTTTTGCTTAAATTGCTATGACATTGAAATGCTTGAATTTGTTTCTTAACGTTTTTAAACGTTTGGCTTAAATTGCTAAAAAGGTGAAACACTTGGTTTTGTTTCGTAACTTTTGTAAATGTTTGGCTTAAATCGCAAAAAATGTGAAACGTTTGGATTTGTTTCTTAACGTTTTAAACGTTTGGATTTGTTTCGTAACGTTTTAAACGTTTGGTTTTGTTTCGTAATGTTGGTAAACGTTTGGCTTAAATCGTTAAAAGGGTGAAACTTTTAGATATATTTTGTAGAGTTTGTAAACGTTTGGCTTAAATCGCTAAAAAGGTGAAACATTTGGATTTGTTTGGTAACGTTTGTAAACATTTGGCTTAAATCGCTAAAAAGGTGAAACGTTTGGATTTGTTTCGTAACGTTTGTAAACGTTTGGATTTGTTTTGTAACGTTTGTAAACGTTTGGCTTAAATCGCTAAAAAGGTGAAATGTTTGGATTTGTTTCGTAACGTTTGTAAATGTTTGGCTTAAATCGCTATGAAGGTGAAATGTTTGGATTTTTTCGTAGAGTTTGTATACGTTTGGCTTAAATCGCTAAAAAGGTAAAACGCTTCAATTTTTTCATAACGTTTTTAAACATCCGGCTTAATTCGCTAGAACTGTGAAACGCTTGGATTTGTTTCGTAATGTTTGTATACTTTTGTCTTAAATCGCTAAAAAGGTGAAACGTTTGGATTTGTTTCGTAAAGTTTGGATTAAATTGCTAAAATGGGGAAAAGGTTGGATTTGTTTCGTAATGGTTGTAAACGTTTGGCTGAAATCGCTAAAAAGGTGAAATGTTTCGATTTGTTTCGTAACGTTTGTAAACGTTTGGCATAAATAGCTAAAAGGGGAAACGTTTGGATTTCTTTCGTAACGTCTATAAACGTTTGTCTTAAATCGCTAAAAAGGTGAAACGTTTGGGTTTGTTTCGTAGCATTTGTCAACGTTTGCCTTAAATCGCTAAAAATGTGGAACGTTTGGTTTTATTCTATAACGTTTGTAAACATTTGACTTAAATTGCTAAAAAGGTGAAACACTTGGATTTGTTTCGAAACTTTTGTAAATGTTTGGGTTAAATCACTAAAAAGGTGAAACGTTTGGTTTTGTTTCGTAACGTTTGTAAACGTGTGGCTTAAATTGCTATAAAGGTGAAACGCTTGGATTTGTTTCGTAACGTTTGTAAACGTTGCTATGTTTCATAACCTTTGAAAACGTTTGGCTTAAATCGCTAAAAAGGTGAAACGTTTGAATTTGCTTCGTAACGTTTTAAACGTTTGGATTTGTTACGAAACGTTTGGATTTGTTTCATAATATTTGTAAACGTTTGGCTCCAATCACAAAAAAGGTGAAACATTTTGGATTTGTTTCGTAACGTTTATAAACGTTTGGCTTAAATAACTAAAAAGGTGAAACGTTTGGATTTGTTTCGTAACGTTTGTAAACGTTTGGCTTAAATGCTAAAAAGGTGAAACGTTTGGTTTTCTTTCATAACGTTTGTAAACGATTGGCTTAAATCAATAAAAAGTTGAAACGTTTGGATTTGTTTCGTAACGTTTGTAAAAGTTTGAATTAAATCGTTAAAAAGCTGAAATATTTGGATTTGTTTTGTAACGTTTGTAAACGTTTGGCTTAAATCGCTAAAAAGGTGAAATGTTTGGATTTGTTTCGTAACGTTTGTAAATGTTTGGCTTAAATCGCTATGAAGGTGAAATGTTTGGATTTTTTCGTAGAGTTTGTAAACGTTTGGCTTAAATCGCTAAAAAGGTAAAACGTTTCAATTTTTTCATAACGTTTTTAAACGTCTGGCTTAAATCGCTAGAAATGTGAAACGCTTGGATTTGTTTCGTAATGTTTGTATACTTTTGTCTTAAATCGCTAAAAAGGTGAAACGTTTGGATTTGTTTCGTAAAGTTTGGATTAAATTGCTAAAATGGGGAAAAGTTTGGATTTGTTTCGTAATGGTTGTAAACGTATGGCTGAAATCGCTAAAAAGGTGAAATGTTTCGATTTGTTTCGTAACGTTTGTAATTGTTTGGCATAAATAGCTAAAAGAGGAAATGTTTGGATTTCTTTCGTAACGTCTATAAACGTTTGTCTTAAATCGCTAAAAAGGTGAAACGTTTGGTTTTGTTTATAACGTTTGTCAATGATTGACTTAAATCTCTAAAAAGTTGAAACATTTGAATTTGTTTCGTAACGTTTGTAAACGTTTGATTTAAATCGCTAAAAAGGTGAAACATTTGGATTTGTTTCGTAACGTTTGTAAAAGTTTGGCTTAAATTGCTAAAAAGGGTTTCGTAACGTTTTAAATGTTTGGATTAGTTTCGTGACGTTTGTAAACGTTTCACTTAAATCGCTAAAAAGGTTAAACATTTGGATTTGTTTCTTAACGTTTGTAAACGTTTATCTTAAATCGCAAAAAAGGGGAAACGTTTGGGTTCAATCGCTAAAAAGGTGAAACGTTTGGATTTGTTTCGTAGCATTTGTCAACATTTGCCTTAAATCGGTAAAAATGTGGAACGTTTGGTTTTATTCTATAACGTTTGTAAACATTTGACTTAAATTGCTAAAAAGGTGAAACACTTGGGTTTGTTTCGAAACTTTTGTAAATGTTTGGGTTAAATCACTAAAAAGGTGAAACGTTTGGTTTTGTTTCGTAACGTTTGTAAACGTGTGGCTTAAATTGCTGTAAAGGTGAAACGCTTGGATTTGTTTCGTAACGTTTGTAAACGTTTGGCTATGTTTCATAACCTTTGTAAACGTTTGGCTTAAATCGCTAAAAAGGTGAAACGTTTGAATTTGCTTCGTAACGTTTTAAACGTTTGGATTTGTTACGAAACGTTTGGATTTGTTTCATAATATTTGTAAACGTTTGGCTTCAATCACTAAAAAGGTGAAACATTTTGGATTTGTTTCGTAACGTTTATAAACGTTTGGCTTAAATAACTAAAAAGGTGAAACGTTTGGATTTATTTCGTAACATTTGTAAACGTTTGGCTTAAATCGCTAAAAAGGTGAAACGTTTGGTTTTCTTTCATAACGTTTGTAAACAATTGGCTTAAATCAATTAAAAGTTGAAACGTTTGGATTTGTTTCGCAACGTTTGTAAAAGTTTGAATTAAATCGCTAAAAAGCTGAAACGTTTGGATTTGTTTCGTAACGTTTGTTAACGTTTGGCTTAAATTGCTAAAGAGGGTTTCGTAACGTTTTAAACGTTTGGATTTGTTTCGTACGTTTGTAAACGTTTCGCTTAAAAATCTAAAATTGTGAAACATTTGGATTTGTTTCGTAACGTTTGTAAAACGTTTGGCTTAAATCATTAAAAAGGGGAAATGTTTGGCATAAATCGCTAAAAAGGTGAAATGTTTGGATTTGTTTCGTATCGTTAGTAAACGTTAGGCTTAATTGCTAAAGAGGTGAAACATTTGGAATTAAATTGCTAAAAAGGGGAAACGTTTGGCTTAAATCGCTTAAAAGGAGAAACGTTTAGATTTGTTTCGTAACCTTTGTAAACATTTGTCGTAAATCGCTAAAAAGGTGAAACATTTGGTTTTGTTTCATAACGTTTGTAAATATTTGGTTTAAATTGCTAAAAAGGGGAAACGCTTGGATTTGTTTCGTAGCGTTTGTAAACATTAGGCTTATATCGCTAAAAAGGCGAAACGTTTGGATTTGTTTCGTAACGTTTGTAAACGTTCGGCTTAAATTGCTAAAAAGGTGAAATGTTTGGTTTTGTTTCGTAACTTTTGTAAACATTCGGCTTAAATAGCTAAATTTGTGAAATGTTTGGTTTTGTTTCTTAATGTTTGTAAATGTTCGGTTTAAATCGCTAAAAAGGGGAAACGATTGGATTTGTTTCGTAACGTTTGTAATTGTTTTGCTTAATTTGCTAAAAGAGGGGAAACGTTTGGATTTGTTTCGTAATGTTGGTAAACATTTAGCTTAAATCGCTAAAAATGTGAAACGTTTGGATTTGTTTTGTAACGTTTTAAACGTTTGGTTTTGTTTCGTATCGTTTTTAAACGTTTGTCCTAAATCGCTAAAAAGGCAAAATATTTGGATTTGTTTCGTAACATTTGTAAACGTTTGACTTAAATCGCTAAAAAGACAAAACGTTTGGATGTCTTTCGTAACGTTTTAAAGTTTGTCTGAAATCGCCAAAATGGGGAAACATTTGGATTTATTTCGTAACATTTGTAAACGTTTGACTTAAATCGATAACAAGGTGAAACGTTTGGGTTTGTTTCGTAACGTTTGTAAACGTTTGGCTAATATTGCTAAAAAGGTGAAACGCTTGGATTTGTTTCTTAACGTTTGTAATCGTTTGGCCTAAATCACTAAAAAGTTGAAATGTTTGGATTTGTTTCGTAATGTTTGTCAACGTTTGGCTTCAATCGCAAAAAAGGGAAAACGTTTGGATTTGCTTCGTAACATTTGTAAAAGTTTGGCTTAAATCGCTAAAATGGGGAAACGTTTGGATTTGTTTCGTAACATTTGTAAACATTTGGCTGAAATAGCTAAAAAGGGGAAATGTTTTAATTTGTTTGTAACGTTTGTAAACGTTTGGCTTAAATCGCTATGAAGGTGAAACGTTTGGATTTGTTTCGTAACGATTGTAAGCGTTTGGCTTAAATAGCTAAAAAGGTGAAATGTTTGGATTTGTTTCGTAACGTTTGTAAACGTTTGGCTTAAATTGCTATGAAGGCGAAACGTTTGGATTATTTTCGTAATGTTTGTAAATGTTTGGTTTAAATTGCTAAAAAGGTAAAACGTTTGTAAACGTTTGGCTTAAATTGCTAAAAAGGTAAAAGGCTTTGATTTGTTTCATAGCGTTTGTAAACGTTCGGCTTTGTTTCATAACGTTTGTAAACGTTTGGCTTAAATCGCTCAAATGGTGAAATGTTTGGATTTGTTTCGTAACGTTTATAAATGTTTTGCTTAAATCGCTAAAAAGGTGAAACGTTTGGATTTTTTTCACAACATTTTTAAACGTTTGGCTTAAATTCCTAAAAAGGTCGCTTGGATTTATTTCGTAACGTTTGTAAACTTTTCGCTTAAATCGCTAAAAAGGTGAAACGTTTGGATTTGTTTCGTAACGTTTGGCTTAAATCGCTAAAATATGGAAAGTTTGGATTTGTTTCGTAATGTTTGTAAACGTTTGGCAGAAATCGCTAAAAAGGTGAAATGTTTGGATTTGTTTCGTAACGTGTGTAAACGTTTGGCTTTAATTGCTAAAAAGGGGAAATGTTTGGATTTATTTCTTCACGTTTGTTAACGTTTGGCTTAAATCGCTAAAAAGGGTAAACGTTTGGTTTTGTTTCGTAACGTTTGTAAACGATTGGCTTAAATCTCTAAAAAATTGAAATGTTTGGATTTGTTTCGTAACGTTTGTAAACGTTTGGCTTAAATTGCTAAAAAGGGTTTCATAACGTTTTAAACGTTTGGATTAGTTTCGTAACGTTTGTAAACGTTTCGCTTAAATCGCTAAAATGGTGAAACATTTGGATTTGTTTCGTAACATTTGTAAACGTTTGGCTTAAATCACTAAAAAGGTGAAACATTTGGATTTGTTTCGTAACGTTTGTAAACGTTTGGGTTGAATTGCTAAAAAGGGGAAACGTTTGGTTTTGTTTCGTAGCATTTGTCAACGTTTGGCTTAAATCGCTAAAAATGTTAAACGTTTGGTTTTGTTCCATAACGTTAGTAAACATTTGACTTAAATTTCTAAAAAGGTGAAACGCTTGGATTTGTTTCGAAACGTTTGTAAACGTTTGGGTTAAATCGCTAAAAAGGTGAAATGTTTGGTTTTGTTTCGTAACGTTTGTAAATGTTTTGCTTAAATTACTATAAAGGTGAAACGCTTGGATTTGTTTCGTAGCGTTTGTATATGTTTGGCTTTGTTTCATAACCTTTGTAAACGTTTGGCTTAAATCGCTAAAAAGGTGAAATGTTTGAATTTGCTTCGTAACGTTTTAAACCTTTAGATTTGTTATGAAACGTTTGGATTTGTTTCGTAACATTTGTAAACGCTTGGCTCCAATCCCTAAAAAGGTGAAACGTTTGGATTTGTTTCGAAACATTTGTAAACTTTTGGCTTAAATTGCTAAAAAGGTGAAACGCTTGGATTTGTTTCGTAACGTTTTTTAAACGTTTGGCTTAAATTGCTAAAAAGGTGAAATGCTTGGTTTTGTTTCGTAAAATTTGTAAACGTTTGGCTTAAATCGCTAAAAATGTGAAGCGTTTGGATTTGTTTCGTAACGTTTTAAACGTTTGGTTTTGTTTCGTAACATTTCTAAACGTTTGGCTTAAATCGCTAAGAAGGTGAAACTTTTGGATTTGTCTAGTAATGTTTGTAAACGTTTGGCTTAAATCGCTAAAAAAGTGAAGCGTTTGGATTTGTTTGGTAGCGTTTGTAAACGTTTGGCTTAAATTGCTAAAAAAGTGAAACGTTTGGCTTTGTTTCGTAAGTTTGTAAACGTTTGGCTTAAATCGCTAAAAAGGTGGGACGTTTCGATATGTTTCGTAACGTTTGTAAATGTATGGCTTAAATCGCTATGAAGGTGAAACATTTGGATTTTTTCGTAACATTTGTAAACGTTTGTCTTAAATCGCCAAAAAGGTAAAACGTTTGGATTTGTTTCTTTACGTTTGTAAACATTTGGCTTAAATTGCTAAAGAGGTAAAACGCTTGGATTTGTTTCGTAATGTTTGTAAACGTTTGGCTTTGTTTTATAACGTTTGTAAACGTTTGGCTTAAATCGCTAAAAAGGCGAAACGTTTGGATTTGTTTCGTAACGTTGGTAAACGTTCGGCTTAAATCGCTAAAAAGTGGAAATGTTTGGATTTGTTTCGTAACGTGTGTAAATGTGTGGCTTAAATCGCTAAAAAAGGTGAAACGTGTGGATTTGTTTCGTTACATTTGTAAACGATTGGTTTTGTTTCGTAATGTTTGTAAACATTTAGCTTCAATCGTTAAAAATGTGAAACGTTTGGATTTGTTTTGTAACATTTTAAACGTTTGCTTTTTTTTCGTATCACTTTTAAACATTTGTCTTAAATCGCTAAAAAGGGGAAACATTTGGATTTGTTTCGTAATGTTTGTTAACGTTTCGCTTAAATTGCGAAAAAGATGAAACGTTTGGATTTGTTTCGTACGGTTTGTAAACGTTTGGCTTCAATCGCTAAAAACGCAAAACGTTTGGATTTGTTTTGTAAACTTTGTAAACGTTTGATTTAAATCGCTAAAATGAAGATATGTTTGGATTTGTTTCGTAACGTTTTAAACGTTTGGCTGAAATCGCTAAAATGGGGAAACATTTGGATTTGCTTCGTAACGTTTGTAAACGTTTGACTTAAATCGCTAAAAAGGTAAAACGTTTGGATTTGTTTCGTAACGTTTGTAAACGTTTGGCTTAAATCGCTAAAATAAGGAAACGTATTGATTTGTTTCGTAACGTTTGTAAACATTTAGATTTGTTTTGTAACGTTTGGTTTTGTTTCGCAATGTTTCTAAACGTTTGTCTTAAATCGCAAAACTGGGGAAATGTTTGGATTTGTTTCTAAACGTTTGGCTTCAATAGCTAAAAAGGGAAAACGTTTGGATTTGTTTCGTAACGTTTGTAAACGTTTGACTTAAATTGCTAAAAATGTGAAAAGTTTGTTTTTGTTCCGTAATGTTTGTAAATGCTTGGATTTGTTTCGTAACGTTTGTAAACGTTCGACTTAGATCGCTGAAAAGGTGAAATGTTTGGATTTATTTCGTAACGTTTGTAAACGTTTGGCTTAAATAGCTAAAATGGGGAAACGTTTGGATTTGTTTCGTAATGTTTGTAAACGTTTGGATTTGTTTCGTAACGTTTGTAAACGTTTGGTTTTGTTTCGTAACATTTATAAACGTTTGGCTTAAATCGCTAAAGTTGGGAAACGTTTGGATTTGTTTCGTAACATTTGTAAACATTTGGCTTAAATCGCTAAAATGGGGAAACATTTGGATTTGTTTCGTAACGTTTGTAAAAATTTGGATTTGTTTTGTAACGTTTGTAAACGTTTGGTTTTATTTCGTAACTTTTATAAACGTTTAGCTTAAATTGCAGAAATGGGGAAATGTTTGGATTTGTTTCTTAACGTTTGTAAACGTTTAGCTTCAATCGCTAAAAAAGTGAAACGTTTGGGTTTGTTTCGTAACGTTTGTAAACGTTTGGGTTGAATTGCTAAAAAGGGGAAACGTTTGGTTTTTGTTCCGTAATGTTAGTCAACGTTTGAATTTGTTTCGTAACGTTTGTACATGTTTGTAAACGTTTGGCTTAAGTAGCTAAAGAGGTGAAAAGTTTGGATTTGTTTCATAACATTTGTAAACGTTTGGCTTAAATCGCTAAAATGGGGAAACCTTTAGATTTATTTCGTAAATTTTGTAAACGTTTAGATTTGTTTTATAACGTTTGTAAACGTTTGGTTTAAATTGCTAGAATGGGGAAATTTTTGGATTTGTTTCGTAACGTTTGTATACGTTTGGCTTCAATCGCTAAAAAGGTGAAACGTTTGGAGTTGTTTCGTTATGTTTTAAACGTTTGGCTTATATCGCTAAAATGGGGAATCATTTGGATTTGTTTTGTAACGTTTATAAACGTTTGACTTAAATCGCTAAAAAGGTGAAACGTTTGGATTTGTTTCGCAACGTTTGTAAACGTTTGACATATATTGCTAAAAAGGTTAAAAACTTGGATTTATATCGCAACGTTTGTAAACGTTTGGCTTAAATCGCTAAAAAGGTGAAACGTTTGGATTTTTTTGTAACGTTTGTAAACGTTTGGCTTAAATCGCTAAAATGGGCTAACGTTTGGATTTATTTCGTAGCGTTTGTAAACTTTTGGCTTAAATCGCTAGAATGGTGAAACGTTTGGATTTGTTTCGTAACATTTGTAAACGTTTGTCTTATATCGCTAAAATGGGGAAATGTCTGGATTTGTTTTTAAACGTTAGTAAACGTTTGGCCTCAATCGCTAAAAAGGGGAAACGTTTGGATTTGTTTCGTAACGTCTGTAAACGTTTGGCTCAAATTGCAAAAAATGTGAAAAGTTTGTTTTTGTTCTGTAATGTTTGTAAATGTTTGGATTTGTTTCGTAAGGTTTGTAAATGTTTGTAAACGTTCGACTTAAATCGCTAAAAAGGTGAAACGTTTGGATTTATTTCGTTACTTTTATAAACGTTTGGCTTAAATCGCTAAAATAGGGAAACGTTTGGATTTGTTTCGTTATGTTTGTAAACGTTTGCATTTGTTTCGTAACGTTTGTAAACGTTTGCATTTGTTTCGTAACATTTGTAAACGTTTGGTTTTGTTTTATAACATTTATAAACATTTGGCTTAAATCGCTAAAATGTGGAAATGTTTGGATTTGTTTCGTAACGTTTGTAAACGTTTGGCAAAAATCGCTAAAAAGGAGAAAAGTTTGGATTTGTTTCATAATGTTTGTAAACGTTTGGCTTAAATCGCTAAAATGGGGAAACGTTTAGATTTGTTTCGTATAGTTTGTAAACGTTTGGATTTGTTTTGTAACGTTTGGTTTTGTTTCGTAGCGTTTGTAAACGTTTGGCTTAAATCGCTAAAATGGGGAAAAGTTTGGATTTTTTTCGTAACGTTTGTAAACGTTTGGCTTCAATCGATAAAAAGGTGAAACGTTTGTAGTTGTTTTGTAACGTTTTAAAAGTTTGGCTTATATCGCTAAAATGGGGAAATATTTGGATTTGTTTCGTAACGTTTGTAAACGTTAGACTTATATTGCTAAAATGGTGAAACACTTGGATTTACTTCATAGCGTTTGTAAACGTTTGGCTTAAATCGCTAAAAAGGGGAAACAGTTTGATTTTTTTATAACGTTTTCAAGTGTTTGGCTTAAATCGCTAAAAAGGCGAAACGTTTGGATTTGTTTCGTAACGTTTGTAAACGTTTGGCTGAAATCGCCAAAAAGGGGAAACTTTTGGATTTGTTTTGCAACGTGTGTAAACGATTGGCTTAAATCCCTAAAAAGGTGAAATATTTGGTTTTCTTTCGTAATCTTTGTAAACAATTGGCATAAATCACTAAAAAGTTGAAACGTTTGGATTTGTTTCGTAACGTTTGTAAACGTTTGATTTAAATCGCTAAAAAGTTGAAACATTTGGATTTGTTTCGTAACGTTTGTAAACGTTTGGCCTAAATTGCTACAAAGGGTTTCGTAACGTTTTAAACGTTTGGATTAGTTTCATAACGTTTGTAAACGTTTTGCTTAAATCGCTAAAATGGTGAAACATATGGATTTGTTTCGTAACGTTTGTAAACGTTTGGCTTAAATCGTTAAAAAGGTGAAACGTATGGCTTAAATCGCTAAAAAGATGAAATGTTTGATTTGTTTCGTAACGTTAGTACACGTTTGGCTTAAATCGCTAAAGAGGGGAAACGTTTGTATTTAAATCGCTAAAGAGGTGAAATGTTTGGATTTGTTTCGTAACATATGTAAACGTTTGGCTTAAATCGCTAAAAAGGTGAAACGTTTCGATTTGTTTCGTAACGTTTGTAAACATTTGTCGTAAATCGCTAAAAAGGTGAATAATTTGGTTTTGTTTCATAACGTTTGTAAACGTTTGGTTTAAATTGTTAAAAAGGTGAAACGCTTGGATTTGTTTCGTAGCGTTTGTAAACATTTGGCTTGCATCGCTAAAAAGGCGAAATGTTTGGATTTGTTTCGTAACGTTTGTAAACATTCGGATTAAATCGCTAAAAAGGTGAAATATTTGGTTTTGTTTCGTAACTTTTGTAAACGTTCGTCTTAAATAGCTAAAAAGGTGAAACGTTTGGTTTTGTTTCGAAATGTTTGTAAACGATCGGCTTAAATCGCTAAAAAGGGGAAACGTTTGGATTTGTTCTGTAACGTTTGTAAATGTTTGGCTTAAATCGCTAATAAAGGAGAAACGTTTGGATTTGTTTCGTTACATTTGTAAACGATTGGTTTTGTTTCGTAATGTTTGTAAACATTTAGCTTAAATCGTTAAAAATGTGAAATGTTTGCATTTGTTTCGTAACGTTTTAAACATTTGCATTTGTTTCGTAACGTTTTAAACGTTTGCTTTTGTTTCGTATCGTTTTAAAACATTTGGCTTAAATCGCTAAAAAGGGGAAACATTTTGGATTTGTTTCCTAATGTTTGTAAACGTTTGGCTTAAATTGCTAAAAAGATGAAACATTTGGATTTGTATCGTACCATTTGTAAATGTTTGGCTTCAATCGCTAAAAACACAATACGTTTGGATTTGTTTCGTAACGTTTGTAAACGTTTGACTTAAATCGCTAAAAAGAAGAAAGTTTTTGTTTCGTAACCTATTAAACGTTTGGCTGGAATCGCTAAAATGGGGAAACATTTGGATTTATTTTGTAACGTTTGTAAACGTTTGGCTTAAATCGCTAAAAAGGTATAATGCTTGGATTTGTTTCGTAACGTTTGTAAACTTTTGGCTTAAATTCCTAAAAAGATGAATCGCTTGGATTTGTTTCGGAACGTTTGTAATGTTTGTAAACGTTTGGCTTAATTCACTAAAAAGGTGAAAAGTTTTGATTTGTTTCGTAACGTTTGTAAACGTTTGGCTTAAATCGCTAAAATGGGGGCAACATTTAGATTTGTTTCGCAAAGTTTGTAAACGTTTGAATTTTTTTTGTAACGTTTGTAAACGTTTGGTTTTTTTTCGAAACGTTTGTAAACGTTTGGCTTAAATTGCTAAAATGGGGAAATGTTTGGATTTGTTTCGTAACGTTTGTAAATGTTTGGCTTCAATAGCCAAAAAGGTGAAACGTTTGGAGTTGTTTCAGAACTTTTTAAACGATTAGCTTATATCGCTAAAATGGGAAAACATTTGGATTTGTTTCGTAACGTTTATAAACGTTTGACTTAAATCGCTAAAAAGGTGAAACATTTGGATTTGTTTCGTAACGCTTGTAAACGTTTGACTTATATTGCTAAAAATGTTAAAAACTTGGATTTATTTCGTAGCGTTTGTAAACGTTTGGCTTAAATCGATAAAAAGGTGAAACGTTTGGATTAGTTTCGTAATGTTTGTAAACGTTTGGCTTAAATTGCTAAAAAGGTGAAACGCTTGGTTTTGTTTCGTAACGTTTGTTAACGTTTGGATTTGTTTCGTAACGTTTTAAACGTTTGGTTTTATTTCGTAGCGTTTGTATACGTTTGGCTTAAATCGCTAGAATGGTGAAACATTTAGATTTGTTTCGTAACGTTTGTAAACATTTGGATTTGTTTTGTAACGTTTGTAAACGTTTGGTTTTGTTTTGTAAGGTTTATAAACGTTTGGCTTAAATCGCAAAAATAGGCAAATGTTTGGATTTGTTTCTTAACGTTTGGCCTCAATCGCTAAAAAGGTGAAACGTTTGGATTTATTTCGTAACGTTTGTAAACGTTTGGCTTAAATTACAAAAAATGTAAAAAAGTTTGTTTTTTTTCCGTAATGTTTGTAAATGTTTGGATTTGTTTCGTAACGTTTGTAAATGTTTGTAAACGTTCGGCTTAAATCGCTAAAAAGGTGAAACATTTGGATTTATTTCGTTACGTTTGTAAACATTTGGCATAAATCGCTAAAATGGGGAAACGTTTGGATTTGTTTCGTAATGTCTGTTAACGTTTGGATTTGTTTTGTAACGTTTGTAAACGTTTGGTTTTGTTTCGTAACATTTATAAAAATTTGGTTTAAATAGCTAAAATGGAGAAATGTTTGGATTTGTTTCGTAACGTTTGTAAACGTTTGGCATAAATCGCTAAAAAGGTGAAAATTTTGGATTTGTTTCGTAACGTTTGTAAACGTTTGGCTTAAATCGCTAAAATGGGGAAACGTTTAGATTTGTTTCGTAAAGTTTGTAAACGTTTGGATTTGTGTTGTAACGTTTGTAAACGTTTGGTTTTGTTTCGTAACGTTTGTAAACGTTTGGCTTAAACCGCTAAAATGGGGAAACGTTTGGATTCGTTTCGTAACGTTTGTAAACGTTTTGCTTCAATTGCTAAAAAGGTGAAACGTTTGGAGTTGTTTCGTAACGTTTTAAACGTTTAACTTATATTGCTAGAATGGAGAAACATTTGGATTTGTTTCGTAACGTATATAAATGTTTGACTTAAATCGCTAAAAAGGTGAAACGTTTGCATTTGTTTCGACACGTTTGTAAACGTTTGACTTATATTCCTAAAAAGGTGAAACACTTGGATTTACTTCGTAACGTTTGTAAATGTTTGGCTTAAATCGCTAAAAAGGTGAAACGTTTGGATCTGTTTCATACTGTTTGTAAACGTTTGGCTTCAATCGCAAAAAAGGGGAAACGTTTGGATTTTTTGTAACGTTTGTAAACGTTTGGCTTAAATCGCTAAAATGGGGAAACGTTTGGATTTATTTCGTAACGTTTGTGAACGTTTGGCTTAAATCGCTAAAATGGTGAAACATTTGGATTTGTTTTGTAACGTTTGTAAACATTTGGCTTAAATCGCTAAACGTATTGATTTGTTTCGTAACGTTTGTAAACGTTTGGCTTCAATCGCCAAAAAGGTGAAACGTTTGGAGTTGTTTTGTAACGTTTTAAACGTTTGGCTTATATCGCTAAAATGGGGAAACATTTCGATTTGTTTTGTAACGTTTATAAACGTTTGACATAAATTGCTAAAAAGGTGAAACGTTTGGATTTGTTTCGTAGCGTTTGTAAACGTTTGACTTATATTGTTAAAAAGGTTAAAAACTTGGATTTATTTCGTAACGTTTGTAAACGTTTGGCTTAAATCGCTAAAAAGGTGAACCATTTGGATTTGTTTCGTAATCTTTGTAAACGTTTGGCTTCAATCGCAAAAAAGGAGAAACGTTTGGATTTTTTTGTAACGTTTGTAAACGTTTGGCTTAAATCACTAAAATGGGGAAACGTTTGGATTTATTTCGTAGCGTTTGTAAACGTTTGGCTAAAATTGCTAGAATGGTGAAACGTTTGGATTTGTTTCGTAATGTTTGTAAACGTTTGGGTTTGTTTTGTAACGTTTGTAAAGGTTTTGTTTTGTTTCGTAACGTTAATAAACGTTTGGCTTAAATCGCAAAAATGGGGAAATATTTGGATTTGTTTCTTAACGTTTGGAAACGTTTGGCCTCAATCGCTAAAAAGGGGAAACGTTTGGATTTGTTTCGTAACGTTTGTAAACGTTTGGCTTAAATTGCAAAAAATGTGAAAAGTTTGTTTTTATTCCATAATGTTTGTAAATGTTTGGATTTGTTTCGTAACGTTTATAAATGTTTGTAAACGTTCGGCTTAAATCGCTAAAAAGGTGAAACGTTTGGATTTATTTCGTTACGTTTGTAAACGTTTCGCATAAATCGCTAAAATAGGTAAACGTTTGAATTTGTTTCGTAATGTTTGTAAATGTTAGGATTTGTTTCGCAACGTTTGTAAATGTTTGGTTTTGTTTTGTAACATTTATAAACATTTGGCTTAAATCGCTAAAATGGGGAAAAGTTTGGATTTGTTCCGTAACGTTTGTAAATGTTTGGCTTAAATCGCTAAAATGGGGAAATGTTTAGATTTGTTTCGTAAAGTTTGTAAACGTTTGGATTTGTTTTGTAACGTTTGTAAACGTTTGGTTTTATTTCGTAACGTTTGGCTTAAACCGCTGAAATGGGGAAACGTTTGGATTCGTTTCGTAACGTTTGTAAACGTTTGGCTTCAATCGCTAAAAAGGTGAAACGTTTGGACTTGTTTCGTAACGTTTTAAACGTTTGGCTTATATAGCTAAATTGGGGAAACATTTGGATTTGTTTCGTAACGTATATAAATGTTTGACTTAAATCGCTAAAAAGGTGAAACGTTTGCACTTGTTTCGAAACGTTTGTAAACGTTTGACTTATATTGCTAAAAAGGTGAAACACTTTGATTTACTTCGTAACGTTTGTAAATATTTGGCTTAAATCGCTAAAAAGGTGAAACGTTTGGATCTGTTTCGTAATGTTTGTAAACGTTTGGCTTCAATCGCAAAAAAGGGGAAACGTTTGGATTTTTTTGTAATGTTTGTAAACGTTTGGCTTAAATCGCTAAAAGTTGGAAACGTTTGGATTTATTTCGTAACGTTTGTAAACGTTTGTCTTAAATCGCTAAAATGGTGAAACATTTAGATTTGGTTTGTAACGTTTGTAAAGGTTTGGCTTAAATCGCTAAAATGGGGAAACGTTTAGATTTGTTTCGTATAGTTTGTAAACGTTTAGATTTATTTTGTAACATTTGTAAACATATTGATTTGTTTCGTAACGTTTGTAAACATTTGGATTTTTTTGTAACGTTTGTAAACGTTTGGTTTTGTTTCGTAACATTTATAAACATTCGGCTTAAATCGCAAAAATGGGGAAATATTTGGATTTTTTTCTTAACGTTTGTAAACGTTTGGCTTCAATCGCTAAAAAGGTAAAACGTTTGGATTTGTTTCGTAACTTTTGGCTTAAATTGCAAAATATGTGAAAAGTTTGTTTTTGTTCCGTAATGTTTGTAAATGTTTGGATTTGTTTCGTAACGTTTGTAAACGTTCGGCTTAAATCGCTAAAAAGGTGAAACGTTTGGATTTATTTCGTAACGTTTGTAAACGTTTGTCTTAAATCTCTAAAATGGGGAAACGTTTGGATTTGTTTCGTAATGTTTGTAAATGTTTGGATTTATTTCGTAACGTTTGTAAACGTTTGGTTTTGTTTCGTAACATTTATAAACATTTGGCTTAAATCGCAAAAATGGGGAAACGTCTGAATTTGTTTTGTAACGTTTGTAAACGTATGGCTTCAATCGTTAAAAAGGCTAAACGTTTAGATTTCTTTCGTAACGTTTGTAAATATTTGGCTCAAATTGCTAAACATGTGAAACGTTTGTTTTTGTTCCGTAATGTTTGCAAACGTTTGGATTTATTTCGTAACGTTTTAAAGATTTGGCTTAAATCGCTAAAAAGTTTAACGTTTGGTTTGGTTTCGTAACGTTTGTAAACGTTTGGCTTAAATCGCTAAAAAGGTGAAACGTTTTGATTTGCTTCGAAACATTTGTAAACGTTTGGCTTAAATTGCTAAAAAGGTGAAACGCTTGGATTTTTTCCGTAACTTCTATAAAGGTTTGGCTTAAATCGCTAAAATGAGGAAACGCATTGATTTTCTTCGTAACGTTTGTAAACGTTTGGCTTAAATCGCTAAAAATATGAAACGTTTGGATTTGTTTTGTATCGTTTTAAACATTTGTAAACGATTGGCTTAAATCGTTAAAAAGGTGAAATGTTTGGATTTGTTTCGTGACGTTTGTAAACGTTCGGCTTAAATCGCTAAAATGGTGAAACTTTTGGATTTGTTTCGTAACGTTTGTAAATGTTTGGCTCAAATCGCTAAAAAGGTGAAAAATTTGGATTTGTTTCGTAACATTTGTAAACGTTTATCTTAAATTGCTAAAAAGGTGAAACGTTTGGATTTGTTTCGTAACATTAATAAACGTTTAGATTCAATCACTTAAAATTTGTAAACGTTTGGCTTAAATCACTAAAAAGGTGAAACGTTTGGATTTGTTTCGTAACGTTTGTAAATGTTTGGTTTAAATTGCTAAAAAGGTGAAACGCTTGGATTGGTTTCGTAACGTCTGTAAACGTTTGGCTTTGTTTGGTAGCGTTTATAAACATTTGGCTTCAATGTCTAAAAAGGTGAAAAGTTTGGATTTGTTTCGTAACATTTGTAAATGTTTGGCTAAAATCACTAAAAAATGGGGAACATTTGGATTTGTTTCATAACGTCTGTAAACGTTTGGCTTAAATAACTAAAAAGGTGAAATATTTGGATTTGTTTCATAACGTTTGTAAACGTTTGGCTTTGTTTCGTAACGTTTATAAACGTTTGGCTTCAATAGCTAAAAAGGTGAAAGGTTTGGATTTGTTTCGTAATGGTGGCAAACGTTTGGCTTAAATTGCTAAAAAGGTGAAACACTTGGATTTTTTAGCAATATTTTAAACGTTTTGCTAAAAATGCTCAAAAGGTGAAACGCTTGGATTTGTTTCGTAATGTTTGTAAAGGTTTGGCTTAAATTGCTAAAAAGGTGAAACGTTTGGATTTGTTTCGTAACATTTGTAAACGTTTGGCTTAAATTGCTAAAAAGGGAAAACGTTTGGATTCTTTTCGTAACATTTTAAATATTTGGCTTAATCGCTAAAATGGGGAAACGATTGAATTTGTTTCGTAGCGTTTGTAAAAGTTTTACTTTAATTGCTAAAAAGGCGAAACACCTGGATTTGTTTCGTAACGTTTGTAAACGTTTGGATTTGTTTCGTAACGTTTGTAAACTTTTGACTTTAATTGCTAAAAATGTGAAACGTTTTGATTTGTTTCATAACATTTTAAACGTTTGGTTTTGTTTCGTATCGTTTGTAAAAGTTTGGCTTAAATCGCTAAAAAGTTGAAACGCTTGGATTTGTTTTGTAATGTTTGTAAACGTTTGGTTTAAATTGCTAAAATGGGAAAACGTTTGGATTAGTTTCATAGCGTTTGTAAACGTTTGGCTAAAATCGCTAAAAAGGTGAAACTTTTTGATTTGTTTCGTAACGTTTGTAAATGTTTGGCTTAAATTGATGAAAAGGTGAAACACTTGGATTTGTTTCGTAACGTTTTAAACGTTTGGCTTAAATCGTCAAAAAGTTGAAACGTTAGCTTTTGTTAAGTAGCGTTTGTAAACGTTTGACTTAAATTGCTAAAATGGAAAACGTTTGGATTTGTTTCGTAACGTTTAGAAACGTTTGGTTTAAATTGCTAAAAAGGTGTAACGTTTGGATTTGTTTCGTAACGTTTGTAAACATTTGGCTTAAATCGCTAAAAAGGTGAAACGTTTGGATTTGTTTCGTAATGTTTTAAACGTTTGGCTTAAATCGCTAAAATGGGAAAACATTTGGATTTTTTCGTAACGTTTGTAAACGTTTAACTTAAATCACTAAAAACGTGAAACGTTTGGATTTATTTCGTAACGTTTGTAAACGTTTGGCTTATATTTCTAAAGGGTGAAATGCTTGTATTTGTTTTGTAACGTTTGTAAACGTTTGACTTAAATAGCTAAAAAGGTGAAACGTTTTGATTTGTATTGTAATATTTGTAATCGTTTGGCTTCAATCGCAAAAAAGGGGATACGTTTGGATTTGTTTAGTAACGTTTGTAAACGTTTGGCAGAAATCTCTAGAATGGGGAAACGTTTGAATTTGTTTCGTAACGTTTGTAAATGTTTGGCTTAAATGGCTAAAAAGGTGAAACGTTTGGATATGTTTCGTATCGTTTTTAACCGTTTGGCTTAAATCGCTATAATGGGGAAACATTTGGATTTATTTCGTAACGTTGGTAAACATTTGGATTTGTTTCGTAACGTTTGTAAACATTTCGTTTTGTTTCGAGACGTTTATAAACGTTTGGCTTAAATCGCTAAAATGGGGAAACGTTTGGATTTGTTTCTTAACGTTTGTAAACGTTTGGCTTCAATCGCTAAAAAGGTGAAACGTTTGGATTTGTTTCGTAATGTTTTGTAAACGTTTGGATTAAATTGCTAAAAATGTGAAAAGTTTGTTTTTGTTCTGTAATGTTTGTAAAGGTTTGGATTTGTTTTGATAACATTAATAAACGTTTGTAAACATTTGGCTTAAATGGCTAAAAAGGTGAAAAGTTTGGATTGTTTCGGTACGTTTGTAAATGTTTGGCTGAAATTGCTAAAATTTGAAAACATTTGGATTTGTTTTTTAACGTTTGTAAGAGTTTGAATTTGTTTCGTAATGTTTGTAAACGTTTGGTTTTGTTTCGTAACGTTTATAAACGTTTGGCTTAAATCGCTAAAATGGGGAAACGTTTGGATTTGTTTTGTAACGTTTATAAACGTTTGGCTTCAATCGCTAAAAAGGAGAAATGTTTGGATTTGTTTCGTAACGTTTGTAAACGTTTGGCTTAAACTGCTAAAAATGTGAAATGTTTGTTTTTGTTCCGTAATGTTTGGATTTATTTCGTGACGTTATAAAGATTTGGCTTAAATCGCTAAAAAGGTTAAACGTTTGGGTTTGTTTCATAACGTTTGTAAACATTTGGCTTAAATAGCTAAAAAGTTGAAACGTTTGGATTTGTTTCGTAATATTTGTAAACGTTTGGCTTAAATTGCTAAAAAGGTGAAAGTCTTGGATTTATTTCGTAACTTTTGTAAACGTTTGGCTTAAATCTCTAAAAAGGTGAAACTCTTGTATTTGTTTCGTAACGTTTGTAAACGTTTGGGTTAGATCGTTAAAATGGTGAAACGTTTAGATTTGTTTCATAATGTTTGTCAACGTTTGGCTTCAATCGCAAAAAAAGGGATACGTTTGGATTTGTTTAGTAACATTTGTAAACATTTGGCTGAAATCTCTAGAATGGGGAAACGTTTGGATTTGTTTCGTAACGTTTGTAAATGTTTGGCTTAAATGGCTAAAAAGGTCAAACGTTTGGATTTGTTTCGTAACGTTTATAACCGTTTGGCTTAAATCGCTAAAATGGGGAAACATTTGGATTTGTTTCATAACGTTTATAAACATTTGGATTTGTTTCGTAACGTTTGTGAACATTCTGTTTTGTTTAGTAACGTTTATAAATGTTTGGCTTAAATCGCTAAAATTAAATTGCTATAAAGGTGAAACGTTTGGATTTGTTTCGTAACATTAATAAACGTTTGGCTTCAATCACTAAAAATTTGTAAACATTTGGTTTAAATCACTAAAAAGGTGAAACGTTTGGATTTGTTTTGTAACGTTTGTAAATGTTTAGCTTCAATTTCTAAAAAGGTGAAATGCTTGGATTTGTTTCGTAACGTTTGTAAATGTTTGGCTTTGTTTCGTAGCATTTATAAACGTTTGGCTTCAATGTCTAAAAAGGTGAAAAGTTTGGATTTGTTTCGCAACGTTTGTAAATGTTTGGCTTAATTCACTAAAAAAGGGAAAACGTTTGAATTTGTTTCGTAACGTTTGTAAACGTTTGGCTTAAATCACAAAAAAGGTGAAACATTTGGATTTGGTAAACGTTTGGCTTTGTTTCGTAACGTTTATAAACGTTTGACTTCAATCGCTAAAAAGGTGAAAGGTTTGGATTTGTGTCGTAATGTTGGAAAACGTTTGGCTTAAATTGCCAAAAAGGTGAAACGCTTGGATTTGTTTAGCAATGTTTTAAACGTTTTGCTTAAAATGCTAAAAAGGTGAAATGCTTGGATTTGTTTCGTAATGTTTGTAAATGTTTGGCTTAAATTGCTAAAAAGGTGAAACGTTTGGATTTATTTCGTAACGTTTGTAAACGTTTGGCTTAAATTGCTAAAAAGGGAAAACGTTAGGATTCTTTTCGTAACATTTTCAACGTTTGGCTTAAATCGCTAAAATGGGGAAATGTTTGAATTTTTTTTTGTAATGTTTGTAAACGTTTCGCTTTAATTGCTAAAAAGGTGAAACATGTCACGACCCAAAATCATGAGTCGCAACCGGCGCTAGGGAATGGGAGTGGTAGCTCCAAAACCCGTAGCAAGCCTAAAACTACTATAAATTTTTCGCAAATTAAATCATATTTTATATATCTCAATAATATCAAAATACGCACGACCCCTGTTTGAAATATACTTCAAAGTATAAGCGTTTTACAAAATAGAGTTTGTCTACTCTAAACTACTGCGGACTTGCTAGAATGAGAACCTGGTCTCATGACTCGTACTACTTCCGAGAATTAAAACTTCGGAAGCTTCATTCTCCAAATCGTACCTAACTCATCCTGTAAAAATTGGAGTAACAACGGGGTCAGTATAAAACTGAGTGAATACACATAATTACAAGTAATATTACATAAAGGGTGAAAACGTTTGAGAACTTCTTTATGTAGAAAATATTCTTTTTGGATCATACTTCATATGATATTACTTCCAAACATACTTCGTACGTTCATTCATATTTCCATGATCACGTACGTGTCATAAACTAAACGTTTATGTTATAGACGTACCTGATACCTTTGCCTCATTCCTATATCTCATGTACGTTTATACTACGTACATACTTGTCATATTTTGTTTATTGTTATGATTTTCGATTATCTTTGTTCTTCTCATTAAGTTTCTCTGACTTTATCTTTCTGACATCGATAGCAAAGCCAACCGATGTGTTTCATCTATCTGACATCGATAGCAAAGCCAACCGACGTGTTTCATCTATCTGACATCGATAGCGAAGCCAACCGATGTGTTTTACTTACCTGACATCTATAGCAAAGCCAACCGATGTATTCCTGATCACCTGACATCGATAGCCACGCCAACCGATGTGTCTTATATCATATCTTAATTATTGCTCTTATCTCAAATAGATTCTCGATATAGTATGATTAATTTTATCTTCATATGAGTCCCAAGGACTATTATCGAGAATGGGTGAGATACAGGTCTCGGGATAATTCATTCAAGTTCAACCTTGCATCTCAGTTCTTACATTTGGCTGTACCATAGTACAATTCTCGTTCTGTTATATTGATCCTTTATGGACCATGACATGCACATTGCAATCTACAAACATACATCTATAACACACGCACGTATGGGTATTTTCATTATATTTAAAATTACGTATGTGAACGTACTATGTTTCTTTATAAATATATGAATAATAGTACATATAGGAATGTACTATACTTTTCTCGTGCATATTTGGTTCGATACTCGTATATTATTCGATATTTGTGTATATAGTACATATAGGGATGTACTATATGCTCTTATACGTATCTTATTTGATACATGTATATTACCAAACCTTTGAGTTCATAACACATTGCTTTTACCCTTCCCCAGTTCTTTAAGCATTCGTATTCATTTCATATAATTATGTTATTTTAATACAAATATTTCAAACATACATACATATACTTTCTCAAACATACTTTTAAACATATAAGTATTCATATAGTCGTCCGTATATGAAAATACGCGACTTTATGAATATTAGCAAGTAATTAAAGTGTACTCACAGAACACGCTTATCCAAAAACACTTCGGGGCTTAGACACGTCAAGCTTCCCGAGATCTTTGTCCCGCTGCCTCTTGCCTCGCCGGATCTAAAACAATTTCAAGTCATTTAACTCATATCAGAATCCTATTCGAGGATTGATTCTAGACTCGAGACACGACACGCCACACTCTTTAACCGTCGTGCTTCAAACGTAATCTTTTCCGATAAACAAATCATACTTCTTTCGTTTCTTAATATTTCTTGGTTCAATCCTCAATAGAGAATATAGGTTTTCTTAATAAAACCAATTGATATCCATAAACTATCTCATTCCAAACAACTAGTCATATTTTACTCGTTTAACGTCCGAATTTCGCATTTTCGGAGTCCGGAAGTTGATATCGGGTTAGGGGATCGTAAAATTAGGTTTTTGGAATCATTCCCCTTCAAAAGAAGGGTGGTGCACGTCGTGCACCCCCCTAGTGCACGTCGTGCACCTTCAAATTTGGGAGGTGCACGTCGTGCACCTCCTCAGGGCACGTCGTGCCCCTGCACGACGTGCTCTAACCTTGAGCACGTCGTGCACCTTCGTGGGCACGACTCCGGCCGTTGAAAACAGCCATTCCGACGTGCTAAATGAATCCCGAACTCATCCAACATCCATATAGCATCCTAATCTATCCAAAAACACAATAAAAACGTATAAAACGAATCAAATACGTAATCGCGATACGGTTTTGCCGTAACCTAATTTTCAAATCAAACACTCATCCAATAAGCTCAAATAAACGGCGAAACAACGTGCTTACCGTGATTACCCGTTGAAATACGATCGTTTCGAGCTATAGAACGTTGAAAACGGACGAGAAACGGAGATCGAGCGACGAACCGTAGTTTAGCGTCGAGAGAAATGGAAATGAAGCTGAGAATGAGTTCTGGATCATTCTCTTCCTATTTCTTTCCTTATACATAATTGGCTAATTGTCCCTTTTAATCCTTCATTTCTTTAACTTAAACCAATTCTCTTTTAATCTTTCTATTTTAACCAAATGGTTAATTATTCACTTTAACTCAATTACTTACGTATTATTTATATCCAATAAATAATATTAACCCAATTATTATTACTTTTCGACAATAATCTTTTAATTGCTATTCTCGAAGCTTAATTGGATAATTTACATTTTGATCCTTGAACTTTTTCCAAAAGTTATAATTTAGCCCAAAATCTATCCGCGTCCAAATTTTAAAAGGTCTCCGATTGACTCGAGACTTTTACCATAGATACTATAAATCATTTCGCGGACTTTAGCGAAATAAATTCCATTACGGGATTTATAATTTATTTTATATTAATTTCCGAAGTTATTTCCTTTAATCCCGCTAATTAGCTTAATAAAATTATTCCAATTTCCCGATATAATTAAATTAAATTCTTCTTAACTTAATTTATCGGAATTCCTGACACGTGGCACGACTTAATTATTTGGGGTATTACAAAACACCTGGATTTGTTTCGTAACGTTTGTAAACGTTTGGGTTCGTTTCGTAACGTTTGTAAACTTTTGGCTTAAATTGCTAAAAATGTGAAACGTTTGGATTTGTTTCGTAACATTTTATTTCGTATCGTTTGTAACACTTTGGCTTAAATCGCTAAAAAGTTGAAACGCTTGGATTTGTTTCGTAACGTTTGTAAACGTTTGGCTTGAATTGCTAAAATGGGAAAACGTTTGGATTTGTTTCATAACGTTTGTAAACGTTTGGCTTAAATCGCTAAAAAGGTAAAACGTTTGGATTTGTTTCATAACATTTGTATATGTTTGGCTTAAATTGCTAAAAAGGTGAAACACTTGGATTTGTTTTGTAACGTTTTAAACATTTGGCTTAAATCGCTAAAAAGTTGAAACGTTAGTTTTTGTTCCGTAACGTTTGTAAACATTTGACTTAAATCGCTAAAAAGGTTAAACATTTGGTTTAATTTCAAAACATTTGGCTCCAATCGCTAAAATGGAAAACGTTTGGATTTGTTTCGTAACGTTTGGCTTAAATCGCTAAAAAGGTGAAACGTTTGGATTTGTTTCTTAACGTTTTAAACGTTTTGCTTAAATCGCTAAACTGGGAAAACATTTGGATTTTTTCATAATGTTTGTAAACGTTTAACTTAAATCGCTGATGTAATATCCCGTGTTTTTCTGTCATGGTTTCGTTGCAATTCCGGCTTAGGTTCGGATTGTTATGGTGGTTTTAGCAAGTGTGACACTTTGATTTTGAGTATTGATTGTACCTGGTATGTGTCACATGTGTCATGTGAGTTTTCAATGGCAATTTGATTCGTTTTCAGATTATTATCGTTGATGTGTTCGTGTTCCTTCTAAATCTGTCATGTTTTAGTAAAACGTCCATATCTCCCAATTGCACAGTCGGATCGGGCTGCCGTTCGGATATGTTGTTCCTAAGAAAAATTTCTAAACATTGTACGGTTGGATCGTGTTTCTGATGAGGCGCGATGGAGGGCGCGTTGGGTCCAACGCGCCTCGCAACGCGCCTCAGGCTGATTTGTTCTCTTATGTTGAGGAAGGCGCGATAGGTCAAACGCGCCTCGCAACGCGCCTCCCATCGCGCCCCTCTGTCAGATTTGTTGTTTGGCCTATAAATAGACACCTTATCTGATCTAATACTTTTCCCACTTCATTTTATAAACCCTAGCCGACCCATTGACATTACAAAACTCTGATTTGATAGTTTGTACATCAATTCCTTTGTTTGTTGGACTCCGGTAAGTGATCTGCATACCCTATTCTTAGTATGCTCACATGTCCTTTGTTCAATTTGTTTTAGGGCTTATGTATCCATGTTTTCCATTGTTGTGTGAGGTCTTTAACATACCAATTCTGATTCGCCTCGTTCTTAGATCCATGTGGTGTTTCATCCGCTTATCTTCGTCGGTAAGTGTCGAATCTTGTGTTTTAAGCATAAGCCTATACCTTGGGTGTTCTGATGATTTAATTTACTGTTTTGGCATGCATAGAACTGATTATGTATAGTTAGCTTTGGCTTAGCGTGTTTGTATTGGATTTTACCTTGGGTATTATGAATTGAATTGCTAGGTAAAGTGCTAGCTTGCTTGATATGATTATTTCACTGCTTACCTACTGTTTGAATATGTTGATAGTGGCTAGAAATACATGTTTAGGGTTGATGTATCATGATTGGACATGTACTATATTGTTTGGGCATGTTTTGGTGAATCTAAGGTTGGATTGTTGGCTTAAAATGCTTAGTTATGCATTTGTTTGTTATGGTTGTTGTTTGAGGTTATAGTTGCTGTCCATAGACAATGTTAGGGGTGTTTGTATTGACTTTGGCATGATGATATTTTTAAAGATTGTTGGCAATCGATTCTTGATTGTTTGTACACGAGTTATGTTTTGTATGCCATAGTTATTCGATTGATATATGGTTTGATTGTTGGTTCAAATCTGAGTAAATGATTTAAATGTGTTATGCAATCCTTATTGGATTCATTTAAGTGTTATAGCATGCTTGTAATGTTGTTGTCTTGTTTAGCCAAATTTTGGCTAAGTGTTGATTATGTTGCCTTAAGGCATTCCTTGATTGTTTAGCATGTTAGATGACATAGTTATCATTGTTTGAGCACGTTGGATTGTTGGTAACTCACTAGTATGTTATGAAGCTTATGATTAGCCATGTTTGAGCATGTTTGTCCATTGTGGACTTTAATTGAACACCTTATGTGCGTGCCGTGATACATTGGTTGGTTAAGTCTTATTGAGTTCCATTAGTTTTTTAATAATCAATTGTTTTATCAAAGAGCTTTTCAGGTATTAATTTCGGTTTATACTTTGGTAAAACTTTGGGTCGGGTTAGACTTGGGTCGCCCGACATATGATGCTAATCTTGGTAGTTGTGATAACTGAGCTAACTCCGTTACTTTGGGATTTAACTTGGTTTGACTGTTTTAACTAAGTTATTGTAAAAGGATTTATGGATTATGTTTTTAAAGCAGTATCTCAATTAGACTTGACTTGTTGTAGTACTTTGGTTATAGTTTGAGTAAGTATGATTACTCTACGTTAGTTTGTGCTTGCAATATATGTGTTATGGTATTATGATGGTTTGTAGTTTGGATTGTTTGATATCTGTGCTAATCCTATGTGGTGTCTAGTACTCTCTAGAGTTAGGGGATGATATTAATTATGATTTATGTTTTCTTAGACTCATTGACGACTCGTGCGTCGGAGTCGAATCAGGTTTAGTTACTTTCCCGGTTTTTCACGTGGATTCGTAAGCAGTGAGTTTGTATTTACTATTTATCGCTTTATTAAGTAATTTGATATTTTGATATATAAATATATATTGTACATATATTTCAAACTGTTTTTCCATTATGGTTCTTAGTTGGAACATGCTACCTAATGGGCATCATTAGGACTGCATGCGCACCGGTATTGATCTGAATAAGGTATGTTGTCAATTGGGGAAACTCGGTGGAAGCCTAGCTCTCGGGACCTGGTAGAGTAACTCAGTGTAGCTCAGCTCTCGGGACTCTGGTTATGGTTTAAGTATGGTCGGTGGTAACTCGGTGTAGCTCAGCTCTCGGGACCATGCCTTTTGGATTTACGTGTATATTTAGAATATTGTGGATTACGGTTCCAACTATTAATTATAATGCCTATATTAAATGTTTTAACTGTTTTAAAGGTTTTCCACTCAATAAATGTAAATAGTGGTATGAACTCATCTCAGTATATTTGACCGCGTTGTTTTCCCAATTTTCCAGGTTTATAATTTGAGCGAGTCAGCTGGTCTCCGATTCTTTATTTTCCTCAGCGGTTCCATTTATTTGATAAAACAGTCAAATTATTTTATTCTTAGACCGCAGCAGTGGCTAGGAGTCTTTATTATTATTACAGTTGTTTGTCGGATTGGTCCGACTAGTTATATTTGCTTTGGCATGTTATACTGTTTACTTTGGTTTATATATGTCATTTTTGAGACTCGTAGTTGGATGAGTATTTATTTATATAATGTTGGATATTATGAACTGCTAGTTCAAGCTGAGTCTCGGTTGCCCGATCATTGGTTTTATTACAGGTAAAATGATTGTATGTTTTCCATAGGCTAGCTACGGGTTTCGGTACTACATTACCCATTTCCTAGCGCTGGTCGCGATTCATGAAAATGGGTCGTGACAAAGTTGGTATCAGAGTTGTGGTTTCAAACCAAGGCCTATTGCATGTTATGTGGGATTTGTTTATGGCATGATAAGTTGGTTTTCTGTCATATGAGCTACTGCGGAATTAGGATTCGTGTCTTTTCTTTTGAAACGTCATCTTTTGATTTTAAAACTTTATGCTTCAACTATAGGAACTTTGTAGCGTCGGTCTTATGTTTTACTGATGCCTTACTTTGGTATGATAATTATATATACTTGGGTGTTCTTGTTGGCCGTTGTGCCTTGAATAGTTATAATCATAAAGAATTATTTTCGCCTTGTTGGTGAGTACATTTTGGCTTTGACTATGTTTGTTAGGTGCTACATACGCTAGCACATATGAGGATACATTAGGCGTTGGCCTTATTTTGCTTTTATAGAATTTTTGTGTCAAATCTTTTAGCATGTTTTGTGGCTACACGTTGTTTGGCCACACATTGTGTTTATGGTTTAATAAAAAATGGTTTTTCTTTGATTCATGTTTGACAGAAGAGGCGGATGTGCGGTTTGGTCTTAATACTTTTAAAAGTGTGATTTTTGGTTAATTTGCTAGTAAAAAGGAATTTCCTGTATATGAAAATTTAATGTTGTTGTTGTTATTTTTACCATGTTGTGGTATATTGACGTTTGAAGCGTCGTTGAATGCTTGGTATATTATGTTTAGATGGATTACGTGTTTACGGAATGGCTGTTTGAAATTAAAGATTTCTCACTTGAGTTTTTGAATTGCTGTTTAACAATTGGGTTATGTTGAGCTCCTAATTTTGAAAGGATGGAAATTTTATTTAAGTGCATTTTCCCGGATTTACAAATATTTTGAATACGGTTTATAAAAAATTGTTTTGGGTTCGACTTGGGTCACCCAAATTTAGGAGTTGAACTTGGTAGTTGTAATGACTCGGCTAACTCGATGGTTTCATTGATTGAGATGCTTGGGTATTCTTTTTAAAGCAATTTATTTATAAGAAGAGACTTTTACAGATATTGATTTTGTTTTAGCCATGGGGCTCAACTAAAATTTGGAAGTTTTGTTGTTAACTTTAAATTTCAAATGAATTTTGAAGCGTACTCTTGAAAGATGATATATTACAGATTGATTTTATTACAAAATTTCAAAGCTGGTACTAGCATGTCTTGATTTCGTCTTTTAACTATGTCTATATTATTTGTACTTAATGGCATGCTTGGGTGGTTTATGGTTTGTTGAATTTGTAATCTTTTGGTTTTGGGTTGCGTTGTATACCTCGCATGATTGGTTGGATTATGTTGATTGTATTTGTTTTGTCTCATCGTGCGGAGTAGCATGTGAGATGATTTATTTCACGCAATTATGGTTGGTTTACCTTGATATATAGTTTTGATTTACGAGTAGGATCTTTGTTTAGACCATATTTGCCTTTGTTTCGAGTATTAGTGTCACGACCCAATTTCGTGGATCGCGACCGGCGCTAGGGTATGGGTATGGTCGTACCAAAACCCGTAGCAAGCCTCGCGGAAAACCATTTAATCAAAATAAACCTGCAAGAAAACCAATGCTCGGGGGCAACCGAGACTCCAACCTAAGTCTAACAACTTATATAACAATCCTATTACAACCAATTGATAATATTCCGAAACTAGAAACATGCCTCATAAATCAATAATCCAATGTAACATGTCAACGTATAAATAATATAACAGTCGTACCACTACGACAAACCAAAGTATAATAATAAAGACAACTAGCTCTACTGCGGTCTAAGAAGTGAAACAGTTGACTAGTCTGATAATATAAAAAGACCTCCGAGGAACCAAAAGATCGGAGATGACCAACGCTCTCAAAATCATAAACCTGGAAAAGTTTGGAAAGCAACGGGGTCAGATATACTGAGATGAGTTCATAATGTTATTTACATTTATTAAGATTAAAACCTCAAAACAAATCCTTTTATACTAATGTATATATTTGATTATGGAAGACAGTATTGAAATGAAATCCCAAAGTAGGTGTGACGTATCATCACCAAATCCCAAAGTAGACGGGAACAAATCCTCGTCGATCCCAAAGTAGGCTAGACATTAGTCTGCCGATCCCAAAGTACTTACCGGTGCACACAGTCTCGATACAAGCCTATCGAGTAGCTCGTTTCAATCCAGATCCATAATCCTTAAAACAGTTCACAACATTTGATATACTAAAATAATTTGCGGTACTTAATAAAGCGGTAAATAACACTATCAACTCACTGCTTGCGTATCCACGTGAATAACTTGGCAAACAGCTAACCCTGAGCGGACTCCGAAGCACGAACAGACGACGGGTCTAAAACAAGGTATAAGTTAAAATCCATTCAACCCCTAACTCTAAGATTACTAGACACCACATAGGACTAGTATCTCAAACACAACCAAACACAACCAAAGTAATCAAACATAACCAACGTATTATCATAACCAAAGTATACCATATAATAAGTTAGGCAAATTAAGCTTAGGTGAGTTCTTATCTTTAAAACAAAACCAAAGTCCTTTCATAGCTTAAATACTTTATTTAAAATAAAGAGATTTCCCAAAGTAGTGTGTTAGCCTCAACTGCAGTATAGCTCAACAACACATGTCGGAAGACCACGTCTAACCCGACCCATCCATAAACCAAAGTTTAAAACCAAAGTCTTAAATAAATCCTTAAATGAAACCAAAGTATTTTTAAATAAGAACTCATACCTAACTTAATACTACCACGAACACCAAAGTAACAAATCAATTACCTTGCCAACACTTGACAAGTACACCCAAAGTATAGTTGTTGAAATCAACCTTCTTTAACATCACAAATAAATTTCCAGCTTTTAATTAATTACTCAAAACAGTTTTTAACTCAAATACTTAATCCATTTGTTATACTAAATCAATTAGGCAATTTACCCAAACCATTTAAAGTAACATTAGACATCTAACAACCTATGATTCATATTTACAAAATTTCCAGATTTTATATCATAAGAAAAACAGAATTTAAATCCATTTATAAACCAATTCTTTCATGCCATTAATCGAAACCACCAATCTCAAAGCCATCTAGAATAATCATCCAAGGTATAACAATCACAACACCATAGAATGAAATCTTAGATTATAAACCATCACAAAACAGAATATAATCACAAACCACCCAAAGTATCGATTTCAAATCGAGCCACAACAATCACAACACACAAATATAAGGGATTAATCCACTAACCTCTTGAGATAGATTAAGGACAACAATCAAAGGAAAACCCAGAGAATATAATTCCAAAATCAGCCTACAAACAAACCATACGATAGCTAAAGATCACACAACTCAATTATATGATAAAACACTAATTAAACCTTAAGGAATTGATTAGAATACTTACTAATGATCACCAATGGATTAGGAATAGCTAGGATATGAATTTCAGAGAGTATAGGCCGTTCTAGGGTTTTAGAAAACGAGAGAAATGAATTTAGGTCGCTTAAGGGGTCTATTTATAAAAAAATCAGCGAACTGAACAGTGCACGAGTCGCGCCCGCTACACTTCCATCGCGCCCGTGAAACATGAATCGCGCCCGTGATGAATGAATCATCGCGCCCGTGAAAAGCTACTGCCTCCGATGAAAAATTGAGATTTTGAAAATGAAATCGAAAACGTTCCAAACTCCAAGGTTACTTCTAATACACCTTAAAACACATTTTAAAAGGTTTGGAACATTCGAACCGCGAACCGAAGTGGTCGAACCACTCAAACGAACCCAAAGTACCGTTTAGGCCTAACGAAACTAGTCGGAAAAATACGGGATGTTACATTCTCCCCAACTTAAAAACAAAATCGTCCTCGATTTTAAAACAACGAAACTAAGCCCAAACTCAAGTAAACACACCAAAGTAACTCATATAAAACATGCCCAAGGTAAAACACAATCAATTTCCCAAAGTAGTAGCACAACTCAAAACACAAAACAACCACAAACCCAACGTACCTCAAAGAAAAAGGAAAGGATAACGATTACGCATATCGGACTCCGTCTCCCAAGTGCATTCTTCGACCGAGTGATTTCGCCACAGAACCTTGACCATCGGAATCTCCTTGTTCCGCAACTTACGCACTTGCGTATCAACAATTTCGACAGGCTGTTCCTCATAAGACAGCTCTTGGTCAATCTCGACACTCTGTGGTACTATCACTTGCGAAGGATCCGAAACGCACTTCCGCAACATTGAGATATGGAATACCGGATGCACCAACGACATATCTGGCGGCAAAGCCAAACGATAAGCAACTGCTCCAACTCTCTCTATGATCTCATAAGGACCAACGAACCTCGGTGCCAACTTTCCCTTAACACCAAAACGCACAACGCCCTTCATAGGCGAAACTCGAAGAAACACAAAATCGCCAACTTGAAACTCGAAATCCTTCCGCTTAAGATCAGCATAACTTTTGTGCCGACTGAAAGCAGTCTCAAGCCTACGCTTGATCAAAGGTACCTTCTCAGAGGTAATCTGGATGATCTCAGCTCCAGAAAGTTTACGCTCGCCGACCTCTTCCCAACAAATAGGAGATCGACACTTGCGCCCATACAATGCCTCATATGGTGCCATCTCGATACTAGCGTGGTAACTGTTATTATAGGAAAACTCAATCAAAGGCAAATGAGTATCCCAGCTACCCTCAAAATCCAGAACACACATTCTGAGCATATCCTCCAAAGTCTGAATCGTCCTCTCAGACTGACCGTCGGTCTGAGGATGAAATGCAGTACTGAAATCCAACCTCGTGCCCAAAGATTCCTGCATCGCCTTCCAAAATCGAGAGGTGAAAACTGAACCTCTGTCCGAAACTATCGACACTGGTACACCATGGAGACTAACAATCCGATCGATGTACAATTGTGCCAACTTCGAAGCCTGATATGAAACCTTGATCGGTAAGAAGTGAGCTGACTTGGTCAAACGGTCAACTATCACCCAAATCGAATCATACCCCTGCCGGGTACGTGGTAAACCAACCACAAAATCCATAGCGATCCGCTCCCATTTCCACTCTGGAATAGGTAGCGGTTGCAGATATCCAAACGGTCTCTGATGTTCTAACTTTACTTGCTGGCAAGTCAAACACTTAGACACAAACTCTGCAACATCCTTTTTCATACCGCTCCACCAGTACGTACCTTTGAGATCATGATACATCTTGGTAGAACCCGGATGAACACTGTAAGCTGACTTGTGCGCTTCCTCCAGAATCTGGTCTCTCAAACCATCCGAATCTGGAACACACAGTCGAGAACCGTACCTGAGAATTCCATCCGCCAGAACAAACTCGGAATTTCCATTCAGATGGATCTCATCCATAATCCGTTTCAATTGTTGATCCTCAGCTTGTGAAGCTTTGATCCTATCAATCAAAACTGGTTGCACTTGCAACTGTGCCAACAAACAACCTTTCTGCGAAACCTGAAATCGGTATCCCGAAGTTAACAGACTATGCCACTCACGAACCATGGGTCTCCGCCCAACCTCAGAAATATGGGCCAAACTGCCCGAAGATTTGCGACTCAACGCATCGGCTACCACATTAGCCTTGCCCGGATGGTACTGAATAGAACAATCGTAGTCTTTCAGTAACTCCAACCATCTCCGCTGCCTTAGATTCAATTCCCGCTGATCAAAGATGTACTTCAGACTCTTATGATCAGTAAAGATCTCGCAAGTCGCACCGTACAAATAATGCCTCCAAATTTTGAGAGCAAAAACCACAGCTGCCAACTCCAGATCATGGGTAGGATAATTCACCTCATGCTTCTTCAGCTGGCGAGAAGCATAGGCAATTACCTTACCATGTTGCATCAGAACACAACCCAAACCGATACGAGAAGCATCACAATACACGGTGAATCCCTCGATGCCAGATGGCAAAGCCAACACAGGAGCTGTAGTTAAAATCTCTTTGAGCTTCTCGAAACTCGCCTCACACTTATCAGTCCACTCAAACTTAACACCTTTCTGTGTCAGTTTAGTCATCGGTGCAGATATTCTGGAGAAATCTTGCACGAACCGACGATAGTAGCCAGCTAACCCAAGAAAACTTCTGATCTCGGTAACTGATCTCGGCCTCTGCCAATCCATGACTGCCTCAATTTTCTTCGGATCAACCTTGATTCCATCCTTAGACACCACGTGTCCTAAGAAAGTAACATGATCCAGCCAGAATTCACACTTCGAGAACTTAGCATACAGTTGATGCTCACGCAAAGTCTGCAGTATGGTTCTCAAGTGAAAAGCATGCTCCTCCTCACTCCGAGAGTAAATCAATATGTCATCAATAAACACAATAACGAACTGATCCAGAAACGGCTTGAATACCCGATTCATCATATCCATAAACGCTGCTGGTGCGTTAGTCAACCCAAAAGACATGACCAGGAATTCGAAATGCCCATAACGCGTTCTGAAAGCAGTCTTAGGCACATCGACGTCTCGAATCCGAAGTTGATGATATCCGGATCTCAAGTCAATCTTGGAAAAACATTTCGCCCCTTGCAATTGATCGAACAAATCATCAATGCGAGGAAGAGGGTATCTATTCTTGATAGTAACTTTGTTCAGCTGTCTGTAATCAATACACAACCGAAAAGACCCATCCTTCTTCTTGACAAACAACACCGGAGCACCCCACGGGGAAGTACTTGGTCTGATAAAACCACAATCCAGTAATTCCTGTAACTGCTCTTTCAACTCTTTCAGCTCAGCAGGAGCCATTCGATACGGAGGTATCGAAATAGGAGCTGTTCCAGGAGCAACATCGATACAGAACTCAATGTCTCGATCAGGTGGTAATCCAGGTAACTCCTCTGGAAACACATCAGTGAACTCATTCACTATCGGAACACTATGCACATCACCACAGCCTCCTTCTAAATCACGAACCACCGCTAAGAAAGCCTGGCAACCCTTGCCCATCATACGCTTGGCCTTGATCGCTGAAATTAGATTCTTAGGTGTTTCCGTCTTCTCCCCTTGGAAGGAAAAAGGCGTCTCACCAGGAATCCCGAACAATACCGACTTCCCTCGACAGTCGATAGAAGCAAAATGGCGTGAAAGCCAATCCATCCCCAAGATGACATCAAAAGATAACACATCGAGAACAATCAAATCAGCCCTAAGGTCCCTACCATGAATAATCACAGAACAAGAAGGATACACCACATCCACCACAACACAGTCAGACAAAGGCGTAGATACAGATAAGGGCTCTAACAACCTAGATGGTGTCACACCCAACTTAGCAGCAAAACTCGACGAAACAAAAGAATGGGTTGCACCCGCATCAAATAAAACCAATGCATCTACAAATGAAATGGGAATAGTACCTTGCACCACTGCGTTTGATGCACGAGCATCCTGAGGAGTCAGAGCAAACACTCTAGCCTGACCCTGCCCTTGCTGCGGTGCCTGAGAAGAACTGTAACTACCCGAGCCTCTACCACCGTTTCCACGGCCACCAAAACCACGTCCTCCTGAACCACGGCCCCGCTGGCCACCAAACGAAGCGGCAGGTTGGGAATACCCTGCCGAAGGAGTAAAAGCAGTTCTCTGCTGCTGAAAAGACGGCTGAGCAACACTAGCCGACGACACTCGCTGCCCAGATGCCTGACACTCTCTCGCGAAATGGCCCGGTTGGCCACAAGCATAGCAGCTACCCGGTGCTACTGCACAAGCTCCAAAGTGCCTGCGCCTACAGTTCTGACAGAAAGGGACACTGGATGCTCCACTGCTATCCTGCCCAGAACTACGGTTACCACTGCTGTAACTAGCACCATGGGACTACGGTTGGTATCCCCTCCGCTCACCCCCTTTCTTACTCTTGAACTGAGAAGACTTGGAATGATAGCTGCTGCTACCACTTTGCTGCACACTACCCTGCGCAACACCGCTCGCCTTTTTGGTCTCAGACATTTTTCCAAAGTGCAGTAAACTAGTCTCCATTCGACGAGCACTGTCTACTACATCCGAAAACTCCTTGTTCGACTCAGTCAGAAGGCTAATAAAATCAGCGCCTAAACCCTTCACGTACCTGTCATTCACCCTTTGCTGTTCAGTCAGCAGCTCTGGGGAAAAACGACACAGCCTCACAAATTCAGTAGTGTACTCGTTCACCGACCTATCTCCCCTTTTCAAAACCAGCAATCTGTCTCTATGACCTTCGGTCACTGAAAAAGGTAAGTAAAAGTTCTTGAACCGAGTCACATCCCAAGAAATAGTAGCCATCTCAGCACGAATGGCACTACGAAACCAATCACTTGCAGAGCCCTTCAAGGACATCTCCACCAACATAACAGTCTGCCTCTCCGAAGCCTGCAACCTCTGAGCATTTCGCTCAACTTCCTCCAGAAAATCTAGGGCATCGCCATCGCCCGAAAACTCTGTCGACTTAAGCCTCGCATAAGCCAACACCAAATCCTTGTCAGTGGTCCCGCCACCACCAACTGCATTACCACCAGCCTGAGGTGCCTGTTGCTGAACAATCTGACCCAGCATAGCATACTGGTTCTGCATGGCAATCTGTCCTGCCTGCAGTTGCACCTGATTATTCTGAAGTGCAGTGATCCCAGCCAAAAACGTCGTGAAATCGAATGGATCGAGATGAATGCCTGCACCACCTCGTCCCCTACCTCTGCCTCCCCGACCTCTGCCAGCCTGACCTCTGCCGGCTAGGCCTCGGCCGGCCGGAACTCCGCCTGCACGACCCCCACCAACTTGAACCTCTGGTTCATGCTGGTCAATCTCAATCGACATAGCGTCATCAGCCTCAGCCTCAGCCTGAGCTGCAGCACGCCTACGAGTATTCATTCCTAAGAATGAAACAAACAATTCTCAAAACAAAGTCCTCAAGGCAACACCCAAAGTAAATTTAAATAGTTCAAACATCAAAATTGCAACCAAAGTAATAACAATAATATTCCAAAGTAAGCATAAACTTCAAAAGTAACATTAGTAACACGTAAGACCGACTCAACATCCCTAAAGGTGAAGGTAGAAAGTTTTGAAAACAAATGATGACGTTTCAAAAGACAAAACTTGAATCCTAATTTCCGCAGTAGACCCTAAGACATAACAGTAACACTTAACATGCCTTAAAGCAGTAAACACATAACATGCAAAATTTGGCCTTAGTTCGAAACTAAAGCTCTGATACCAACTTTGTCACGACCCAATTTCGTGGATCGCGACCGGCGCTAGGGTATGGGTATGGTCGTACCAAAACCCGTAGCAAGCCTCGCGGAAAACCATTTAATCAAAATAAACCTGCAAGAAAACCAATGCTCGGGGGCAACCGAGACTCCAACCTAAGTCTAACAACTTATATAACAATCCTATTACAACCAATTGATAATATTCCGAAACTAGAAACATGCCTCATAAATCAATAATCCAATGTAACATGTCAACGTATAAATAATATAACAGTCGTACCACTACGACAAACCAAAGTATAATAATAAAGACAACTAGCTCTACTGCGGTCTAAGAAGTGAAACAGTTGACTAGTCTGATAATATAAAAAGACCTCCGAGGAACCAAAAGATCGGAGATGACCAACGCTCTCAAAATCATAAACCTGGAAAAGTTTGGAAAGCAACGGGGTCAGATATACTGAGATAAGTTCATAATGTTATTTACATTTATTAAGATTAAAACCTCAAAACAAATCATTTTATACTAATGTATATATTTGATTATGGAAGACAGTATTGAAATGAAATCCCAAAGTAGGTGTGACGTATCATCACCAAATCCCAAAGTAGACGGGAACAAATCCTCGTCGATCCCAAAGTAGGCTAGACATTAGTCTGCCGATCCCAAAGTACTTACCGGTGCACACAGTCTCGATACAAGCCTATCGAGTAGCTCGTTTCAATCCAGATCCATAATCCTTAAAACAGTTCACAACATTTGATATACTAAAATAATTTGCGGTACTTAATAAAGCGGTAAATAACACTATCAACTCACTGCTTGCGTATCCACGTGAATAACTTGGCAAACAGCTAACCCTGAGCGGACTCCGAAGCACGAACAGACGACGGGTCTAAAACAAGGTATAAGTTAAAATCCATTCAACCCCTAACTCTAAGATTACTAGACACCACATAGGACTAGTATCTCAAACACAACCAAACACAACCAAAGTAATCAAACATAACCAACGTATTATCATAACCAAAGTATACCATATAATAAGTTAGGCAAATTAAGCTTAGGTGAGTTCTTATCTTTAAAACAAAACTAAAGTCCTTTCATAGCTTAAATACTTTATTTAAAATAAAGAGATTTCCCAAAGTAGTGTGTTAGCCTCAACTGCAGTATAGCTCAACAACACATGTCGGAAGACCACGTCTAACCCGACCCATCCATAAACCAAAGTTTAAAACCAAAGTCTTAAATAAATCCTTAAATGAAACCAAAGTATTTTTAAATAAGAACTCATACCTAACTTAATACTACCACGAACACCAAAGTAACAAATCAATTACCTTGCCAACACTTGACAAGTACACCCAAAGTATAGTTGTTGAAATCAACCTTCTTTAACATCACAAATAAATTTCCAGCTTTTAATTAATTACTCAAAACAGTTTTTAACTCAAATACTTAATCCATTTGTTATACTAAATCAATTAGGCAATTTACCCAAACCATTTAAAGTAACATTAGACATCTAACAACCTATGATTCATATTTACAAAATTTCCAGATTTTATATCATAAGAAAAACAGAATTTAAATCCATTTATAAACCAATTCTTTCATGCCATTAATCGAAACCACCAATCTCAAAGCCATCTAGAATAATCATCCAAGGTATAACAATCACAACACCATAGAATGAAATCTCAGATTATAAACCATCACAAAACAGAATATAATCACAAACCACCCAAAGTATCGATTTCAAATCGAGCCACAACAATCACAACACACAAATATAAGGGATTAATCCACTAACCTCTTGAGATAGATTAAGGACAACAATCAAAGGAAAACCCAGAGAATATAATTCCAAAATCAGCCTACAAACAAACCATACGATAGCTAAAGATCACACAACTCAATTATATGATAAAACACTAATTAAACCTTAAGGAATTGATTAGAATACTTACTAATGATCACCAATGGATTAGGAATAGCTAGGATATGAATTTCAGAGAGTATAGGCCGTTCTAGGGTTTTAGAAAACGAGAGAAATGAATTTAGGTCGCTTAAGGGGTCTATTTATAAAAAAATCAGCGAACTGAACAGTGCACGAGTCGCGCCCGCTACACTTCCATCGCGCCCGTGAAACATGAATCGCGCCCGTGATGAATGAATCATCGCGCCCGTGAAAAGCTACTGCCTCCGATGAAAAATTGAGATTTTGAAAATGAAATCGAAAACGTTCCAAACTCCAAGGTTACTTCTAATACACCTTAAAACACATTTTAAAAGGTTTGGAACATTCGAACCGCGAACCGAAGTGGTCGAACCACTCAAACGAACCCAAAGTACCGTTTAGGCCTAACGAAACTAGTCGGAAAAATACGGGATGTTACAATTAGTTACATTGGGCTTGGTGTATTGTTTTGTGGATCGAAATCTTTGGGCTTCGATATCGAGGATGTTAAGGGAAGTATTTTTCCGTTGAAACTGTTGGCGATTTCTCATTATCCTGGAAAAGGATACTGGAAATTCTGACTAGAGAAGTTAGATCGGTGTATTTAATACGCTGGTGTTTTCATCAAGTTGATCGGTGTGATGTGGGAACTAGTGGTAAGTCTTGTAAAAATGTTTGCGATGTGTTGTTTTCTCCGAGTTCAATTTTAGTTTGGTTGAAGTTTAAAGGAGTTTAAAGGAGTTATCGGTTTGATTTGTCATGATTGGATCATGTGATTCGATAAATTACAAGTAAGAAGTTTGAGAGGAAATTTGAGGTTATAGAGTGCACATCTTGCAGAGTGTAACGTCTAGCAAATATTTTATCGAGAAATTGATTTCAAATAAAAATTTATGAGAGTATTTGAAATGTTTTTATCACCTAATTGTGCCCAGACATATCATAAACATGCATTTTAAATGTAACGGATAGAAAATTGCATTGAGCACTGAGTATATTCACTAAATAAAGAGAAGAAAAAAATTGATACATGCATAATAGTACATGCATCACGTGTATTGAAATGATTAGAGTTGGATGCAACTCTTTGTGGATGAGAGATGTCATCACCCTGGCGCACAATTATGTAAAATGGATTTTGTCAATAAAGTGTTTTTGAGAAAGATGTTTTGAAACGAACTCGCGAGTCACAGTGGGATAAACGTATTTATAAAGTTGAGGTATTTCAAATAATTTTGAAACTTTAACCGAGAGGTGACTAGACAAATACTCTGTGATGATGGTTGTAAATTTTGGACGATTACATTGTAGGGTATCGGTCTTCATTAACATAATCTTGTTCCTTATAGAAGTAAGAATGAATTTTAGGTTGCGCTCGAGATATAGCTGTTTTAAGTGCGGTGTATAGTGAAATTCATATTAGAAAGACTTAGTGGTAATTTCAGATTTTTTGATTTATGCTTTGTGGATTATTAAATTTGGTTATGCTCCATGTGTGTGTATACACTGCGTTTTAAAAAGAGATTTCATTTTTACAAATATGATGTTTTTCCAAGTACTTTTGTTTGATATATTGATATAAAGGTATATTTAACTAAGAGGTTGCATTGCTAAATTCTTACCTCTCTGAGGAAAGAAATAAATTTTATCAGATTTGATTCAAAGGGGAATAACAAATTTTACGGGCTAAATGATTTCTTCAAATTATGATTTTATTTAAAACTGAGATTTAAGACCGACGTAAAAAATTTAAACGTTTAAGGATTTTTTTTCCCATGGGTTGTTATTTTCGAAAATGAAAATAAAATGGAGTTTATGATATTATGTCTTTATAGAAAGGTGGATAATATTATTATATAATATTTAATTTAACGGAAACTATTTTCTATAAGCTCGGTTTTGAGCATAACCAATAAACCGCCTATTTGTGGTTTGACCTGAGAGATCTCTCATTGAATACGAGATTAAGGTTATTTTGATGGGATAAGTTTGAATGTTTTAGTTGGTTCAGATTTATGTGTTCGTCAATCTAATGATCGTGATTGGTGAGGTTTTGACAACAAGGTTAGTTGGTCGATACTGTTGATCTAGGGTTTTATTGTTGAAAATTTGGATATCGTTTTGTTTGGATGTCGAGCCTTTTGTGCGTGGAATAAAGTTAAGTCTGTGAAACATAGTTAGGATGTACGTTGATGGTTAGTCACCATAGGCTATTACGGGCTGTTTATCTTTTTAATGTTTGTGACTAATCTGGAGGTTCTGTTATCATGAGATAGGTTCACGTATTCTTTTGAGTTATGCTATGAGTTTTTGGGTTTATGATTCGCGAAGTTGATGGTATTATCGAATTTGGTGTTAATCGTTGGACCGGATGATCCTAGCAGTGTTTGTTTTTGGCCGAAATATTATTTTGTTGTAATTGACTATTGTTATCGATTATTTTGGTGTCGAGCTCGTTATAAATGGACAAGTGAGTAAGTGTTGCGGAACGCAAGATTATATCAGTTGTGTTTTTTAATGTAGCTGGTTGAAACGTTAGAGTTGATATAGTAAGAACTATAGTTTGAACTTCGAAATTGTTCTTGAACTTTGATGATATGAATTTCGTATTCGTTAAGATTCGAGCTGGTTTGGAAGCCAACTTGTTAAAGAGTAATTGTGACTCTCAGTTGGATAATTTTTTTGTTTGTTCACTTTTGTTTTGATCGAGTAATCATTAGAGACCCGAGTTGTTAGATATAATATTTTGCGCGTATGTGCGTTGTGAGCGTTCAAACTGCAAATTAGTTTTAGATCTAAAAATTTAAGGTCGAATTTTTCATAGGTTGGGGAGAATGTAATACCCCATATGTTTCCGACGTGTTTCGTCTTGTGTTGACCTTCTCTAGGTGGACATTTTGATTAGACATATCATTGAAAGAGATTCAAGGTTAATTTGTTATTATCTTGAGTATTTCAGTCGAGCTTTATATGGGAGAGTTTGTTTTTCTGCGTTTGATTTTACCTATCGTTTTATGTTAAGTAGAAGTTAGTATGATATTTTTGTGACCATTTGAGATTGTTCTGTTTATGAAGTGGTGGTATTGAGTTATCGTTCGAGGAGCAACCTGTTGAGTTTTTGCTTACGCAAGTTCTTAGGTCGTTAAGCACGGAATTCCTATGATTACGCTTTGGGTTGGTTACTTGGTTGAGTTCGTTATGCAGAATTATTATTATTGTTGTTTTTAATTACCTTGGGTATCTAGCTTATGTATTTTCACATTTGTTACGTGTGTTTTTGTTCGGACAGTAGATATTTTCATGATATGTTTTACGTGGGTTTGTGTTATGTTAAATTCGAGGACGAATTTTATATAAGTTCGGGAGAATGTAATATTCCGTGTTTTTCTGTCATGGTTTCGTTGCAATTCCAGCTTAATTTCGGATTGTTATGGTGGTTTTAGCAAGTGTGACACTTTGATTTTGAGAATTGATTGTACCTGGTATGTGTCACATGTGTCGTGTGAGTTTTCAATGGCAATTTGATTCGTTTTCAGATTATTATCGTTGATGTGTTCGTGTTCCTTCTAAATCTGTCATGTTTTAGTAAAACGTCCATATCTCCCAATTTCACAGTCGGATCGGGCTGCCGTTCGGATATGTTGTTCCTAAGAGAAATTTCTAAACATTGTACAGTTGAATCGTGTTTATGATGTGGCGCGATGGAGGGCGCATTGGGTCCAACGCGCCTCGCAACGCGCCTCAGCCTGATTTGTTCTCTTATGCTGAGGAAGGCGCGATGGGTCCAACGCGCCTCCCATCGCGCCCCTCTGTCAGATTTGTTGTTTGGCCTATAAATAGACCCCTTATCTGATCTAATACTTTTCCCACTTCATTTTATAAACCCTAGCCGACCCATTGACATTACAACACTCTGATTTGATAGTTTGTACATCAATTCCTTTGTTTGTTAGACTACGGAAAGTGATCTGCATACCCTATTCTTAGTATCCGCTTATCTTCGTCGGTAATTACCGAATCTTGTGTTTTAAGGTTAAACCTATACCTTGGGTGTTATGATGATTTGATTTACTGTTTTAGTATGCTTAGAACTGATTATGTATAGTTAGCTTTGGTTTAGCGTGTTTGTATTGGATTTTACCTTGGGTATTATGAATTGAATTGCTAGGTTAAGTGCTAACTTGCTTGGTATGATTATTTCACTGCTTACCTACTGTTTGAATATGTTGAAAGTGGCTGGAAATACATGTTTAGGGCTGATGTATCATGATTGGATATGTACTATATTGTTTGGGCATGTTTGGTGAATCTAAGGTTGTATTGTTGGCATAAAATGCTTAGTTATGCATTTGTTTGTTATGGTTGTTGTTTGAGGTTATAGTTGCTGTCCATAGACAGTGTTAGGGCTGTTTGTATTGACTTTGGCATGATGATATTTTATAAAATTGTTGGCAATCAATTCTTGATTGTTTGTACACGAGTAATGTTTTGTATGCCATAGTTATTCGATTGATATATGGTTTGATTGTTGGTTCAAATCTGAGTAAATGATTTAAATGTGTTATGCAATCCTTATTGGATTCATTTAAGTGTTATAGCATGCTTGTAATGTTGTTGGCTTGTTTAGCCAAATTTTGGCTAAGTGTTGATTATGTTGCCTTAAGGCATTCCTTGACTCTTTAGCATGTTAGATGACCTAGTTATCGTTGTTTGAGCACGTTGGATTGTTGGTAACTCACTAGTATGTTATGAAGCTTATGATTAGCCATGTTTGAGCATGTTTGTCCATTGTGGACTTTAATTGAACACCTTATGTGCGTGCCGTGATACATTGGTTGGTTAAGTCTTATTGAGTTCCATTAGTTTTTTAATAATCAATTGTTTTATCAAAGAGCTTTTCAGGTATTAAACTTCGGTTTACACTTTGGTAAAACTTTGTGTAGGGTTAGACTTGGGTCGCCCGACATATGAGGCTAAGCTTGGTAGTTGTGATAACTGAGCTAACCCATTACTTTGGGATTTAACTTGGTTTTACTGTTTTAACTAAGTTATTGTAAAAGGATTTATGGATTATGTTTTTAAAGCAGTATCTCAATTAGACTTGACTTGTTGTAGTACTTTGGTTATAGTTTGAGTAAGTATGATTACTCTACGTTAGTTTGTGCTTTCAATATATGTGTTATGGTATTATGATGGTTTGTAGTTTGGATTGTTTGATATCTGTGCTAATCCTATGTGGTGTCTAGTAGTCTCTAGAGTTAGGGGATGATATTAATTATGATTTATGTTTTCTTAGACTCGTCGACGACTCGTGCGTCGGAGTCGAATCAGATTTAGTTGCTTGCTTGGTTTTTCACGTGGATTTGCAAGCAGTGAGTTTGTACTTACTATTTACCGCTTAATTATGTAATTGATATTTTGATATATAAATATATATTGTACATATATTTCAAACTGTTTTTCCATTATGGCTTTTAGTTGGAACATGCTACCTAATGGGCATCAATAGGACTACTTGCGCACCGTTATTGATTTGAATAAGGTATGTTGTGAAATGGGGTAACTCGGTGGAAGCCTAGCTCTCAGCACCCGATAGAGTAACTCGGTGTAGCTCAGCTCTCAGGACTCTGGTTATGGTTTAAGTATGGTCGGTGGTAACTCAGTGTAGCTCAGCTCTCGGGACCAGGCCTTTTGGATTTAAGTGTATATTTAGAATATTGTGGATTAGGGTTCCAACTATTAATCATAATGCCTATATTAAATGTTTTAACTGTTTTAAAGGTTTTCCACTTAATAAATGTAAATAGTGGTATGAACTCATCTCAGTATACCTGACCCCGTTGTTTTCCCAATTTTCCAGGTTTATGATTTTGAGCGAGTCAGCTGGTCTCCGATTCTTTATTTTTCTCGGAGGTTCCATTTATTTGATAAAACAGTCAAGCTATTTTATTCTTAGACCGCAGCAGTGACTAGTTATATTTGCTTTGGCATGTTATATTGTTTACTTTGGTTTATATATGCCATTTTGGAGACTCGTAGTTGGACGAGTATGTATTTATATAATGTTGGATATTATGAACTACTAGTTCAAGCTGAGTCTCGGTTGCCCGAGCATTGGTTTTATTACGAGTAAAATGATTGTATGTTTTCCATAGGCTAGCTACGGGTATTGGTACTACATTACCCATACCCTAGTGCCGGTCGCGATTCATAAAAATGGGTGGTGACAGCTAAAAAGGTGAAACGTTTGGATTTGTTTCGTAACGTTTGTAAACGTTTGGCTTATATTGTTAAAAGGTGAAATGCTTGTATTTTTTTTGTAACGTTTGTAAAGGTTTGACTTAAATCGCTAAAAAGGTGAAACGTTTGGATTTGTTTCGTAATGTATGTAATCGTTTCTCTTCAATCGCAAAAAGGGGATACGTTTGGATTTGTTTGGTAACGTTTGTAACTTTTGGCAGAAATCTCTAGAATGGGGAAAGGTTTGGATTTGTTTCGCAACGTTTGTAAATGTTTGGCTTAAATGGCTAAAAAGGTGAAACGTTTGGATTTGTTTCGTAACGTTTATAACCGTTTGGCTTCAATCACTCAAATGGGGAAACATTTGGATTTGTTTCGTAACGTTTGTAAACATTTGGATTTGTTTTGTAACGTTTATAAACATTTGGTTATGTTTCGTAACGTTTATAAACGTTTGGCTTAAATCGCTAAAATGGGGAAACGTTTGGATTTGTTTCTTAACTTTTGTAAACGTTTGGCTTCAATCGCTAAAAAGGTGAAACGTTTGGATTTATTTCATAATGTTTTGTAAACGTTTGGCTTAAATTTCTAAAAATGGGAAAAGTTTATTTTTGTTCTGCAATGTTTGTAAACGTTTGGATTTGTTTCATAACGTTTGTAAACGTTTGTAATCATTTGGCTTAAATAGCTAAAAAGTTGAAACGTTTGTAAATGTTTGGCTGAAATCGCTAAAATGGGAAAACGTTTGGATTTGTTTCGTAACGTTTGTAAACGTTTGAATTTGTTTCGTAATATTTGTAAAAGTTTGCTTTTGTTTCGTAACGTTTATAAACATTTGGCTTAAATCGCTAAAATGGGGAAACTTTTGGATTTATTTCGTAACGTTTATAAACGTTTGGCTTCAATCGCTAAAAAGGTGAAACGTTTGGATTTGCTTCGTAACGTTTGTAGACGTTTGGCTTCAATTGTTAAAAATGTGAAATGTTTTTTTTTGTTCCGTAATGTTTGGATTTATTTCTTAACGTTTTAAAGATTTGGCTTAAATCGCTAAAAAGTTTTAACGTTTGGTTTTGTTTCAAAACGTTTGTAAACATTTGGCTTAAATAGCTAAAAAGGTGAAACGTTTAGATTTGTTTCGTAACGTTTGTAAACGTTTGGCTTAAATTGCTAAAAAGGTGAAAGGGTTGGATTTATTTCGTAACTTTTGTAAACGTTTGGCTTAGATCTCTAAAAACGTGAAACGCTTGGATTTGTTTCGTAACGTTTGCAAACGTTTGGCTTAAATCGCTAAAAAGGTGAAACGTTTGGATTTGTTTCATAATGTTTGTCAACGTTTGGCTTCAATGGAAAAAAAAAGGGATACGTTTGGATTTGTTTAGTAACGTTTGTAAACATTTGGCTGAAATCTCTAGAATGGGGAAACGTTTGGATTTGTTTCGTAACGTTTGTAAATGTTTGGCTCAATTGGCTAAAAAGGTGAAACGTTTGGATTTGTTTCGTAACGTTTATAACCGTTTGGCTTAAATCGCTAAAATGGGGAAACATTTGGATTTGTTTCGTAACCTTTGAAAACATTTGGATTTGTTTCGTAACGTTTGAAAACATTTAGATTTGTTTTGTAACGTTTGTAAACATTTGGTTTTGTTTTGAAACGTTTATAAACTTTTGGCTTAAATCGCTAAAATGGGGAACGTCTAGATTTGTTTCTTAACATTTGTAAACATTTGGCTTCAATCGCTAAAAAGGTTTAACGTTTGATTTTGTTTCATAACGTTTGTAAACATTTGACTTAAATAGCTAAAAAGGTGAAACGTTTGGATTTATTTCGTAATGTTTTGTAAAGTTTTAGCTTAAATTGAAAAAAATGGGAAAAGTTTGTTTTTGTTCTGTAATGTTTGTAAACGTTTGGATTTGTTTCATAACGTTTGTAAACGTTTGTAAACATTTGGCTTAAATAGCTAAAAAGGTGAAACATTTAGATTTTTTTCGTAACGTTTGTAAACGTTTGGCTTAAATTGCTAAAAAGGTGAAAGGCTTGGATTTATTTCGTAACTTTTGTAAACGTTTGGCTTAAATCTCTAAAAAGGTGAAACGCTTGGATTTGTTTCGTAACGTTTGCAAATGTTTGGCATAAAACGCTAAATAGTTGAAACGTTTGGATTTGTTTCATAATGTCTGTTAACGTTTGGCTTCAATCGCAAAAAAGGGATACGTTTGGATTTGTTTAGTAACATTTGTAAACATTTGGCTGAAATCTTAAGAATGGGGAAACATTTGGATTTGTTTCGTAACGTTTGTAAATGTTTGGCTCAATCGGCTAAAAAGGTGAAACGTTTGGATTTGTTTCGTAACGTTTATAATCATTTAGCTTAAATCGCTAAAATGGGGAAACATTTGGATTTGTTTCGTAACGTCTAAACACATTTGGATTTGTGTCGTAACATTTGTAAACATTTGGTTTTGTTTTGAAAAGTTTATAAACGTTTGGCTTAAATCGCTAATATGGGGAACATCTGTATTTGTTTCTTAACGTTTGTAAACATTTGGCTTCAATCGCTAAAAAGGTGAAACGCTTGGATTTGTTTCGTAATGTTTGTAAACGTTTGGCTTAAATTGCTAAAAATGTGAAACGTTTGTTTCTATTCCGTAATGTTTGGATTTATTTCGTCACGTTTTAAAGATTTGGCTTAAATCGCCAAAAAGGTTAAATTTTGGGTTTGTTTAATAACATTTGTAAATATTTGGCTTAAATAGCTAAAAAGATGAAACATTTGGATTTGTTTCGTAACGTTTGTAAATGTTTGGCTTAATTTGCTAAAAACGTGAAAGGCTTGGATTTACTTCGTAAGTTTTGTAAACGTTTGGCTTAAATCTCTAAAAAGCTGAAACACTTGGATTTATTTCGTAACGTTTGTAAACGTTTAGCTTAAATCGCTAAAAGGTGAAACGTTTGGATTTGTTTCATAATGTTTGTCAACGTTTGGCTTCAATCGCAAAAAAAGGGATACGTTTGGATTTGTTTAGTAACGGTTGTAAACGTTTGGCTGAAATCTCTAGAATGGGAAAACGTTTGGATTTGTTTCGTAAAGTTTGTAAATGTTTGGTTTAAATGGCTAAAAAGATGAAACGTTTGGATTTGTTTCATAACGTTTATAACCGTTTGGCTTAAATCGCTAAAATGGGGAAACATTTGGATTTGCTTCGTAACGTTTGTAAACATTTGCATTTGTTTCGTAACGTTTGTAAATATTTTGTTTTGTTTCGTAACGTTTATAAATGTTTGGCTTAAATTGCTAAAATCAAATTTCTTAAACGGTGAAACATTTGGATTTGTTTCGTAATATTAATAAACCTTTGGCTTCAATCACTAATAATTTGTAAACGTTTGGCTTAAATCACTAAAACGTTGAAACGTTTGGATTTGTTTCGTAACGTTTATAAATGTTTGGCTTAAATTGCTAAAAAGGTGAAACGCTTGGATTTGTTTAGCAATGTTTTAAACGTTTTGCTTAAAATGCTAAAAAGGTGAAACGCTTGAATTTGTTTCGTAATGTTTGTAAACGTTTGGCTTAAATTGCTAAAAAGGTGAACCATTTGGATTTATTTCGTAACGTTTGTAAACGTTTGGCTTAAATTGCTTAAAAGGGAAAACATTTGGATTCTTTTCGTAACATTTTAAACGTTTGGCTTAAATCGCTAAAATGGGGAAACGTTTGAATTTTTTTCGTAATGTTTGTAAACGTTTTGCTTTAATTTCTAAAAAGGTGAAACACCTGGATTTGTTTCGTAACGTTTGTAAACGTTTGGGTTCGTTTCGTAAAGTTTGTAAACTTTTGGCTTAAATTTCTAAAAATGTGAAACGTTTGGATTTGTTCGTAACGTTTTAAACGTTTGGTTTTGTTTCGTATCGTGTGTGAAAGTTTGGCTTAAATCGCTAAAAAGTTGAAACTCTTGATTTGTTTCATAACGTTTGTAAATGTTTGGCTTAAATTGCTAAAATGGGAAAACGTTTGGATTTGTTTCGTAACGTTTGTAAACGTTTGGCTTAAATCGCTGAAAAGGTGAAACGTTTGGATTTGTTTCGTAACATTTGTAAATGTTTGGCTTAAATTGCTAAAAAGGTGAAACACTTCGATTTGTTTAGTAACGTTTGAAACGTTTGACTTAAATCGCTAAAACGTTGAAACGTTTGTTTTTGTTCCGTAACGTTTGTTAACGTTTGACTTAAACCGCTAAAAAGGTGAAACATTTGGTTTAATTTCAAAACGTTTGGCTTAAATCGCTAAAATGGAAAACGTTTGGATTTGTTTCGTAACGTTTATAAATGTTTGGCTTAAATCGCTAAAAAGGTGCAACGTTTGGATTTGTTTCATAATGTTTGTAAACATTTGTCTTAAATCTCTAAAAAGGTGAAACGTTTGGATTTGTTTCATAACGTTTTAAACGTTTGGCTTAAATCGCTAAAATGGGAAAACATTTGGATTTTTACGTAGCGTTTGTAAACGTTTAACGTAAATCGCTAAAAAGGTGAAACGTTTGGATTTGTTTCGTAACGTTTGTAAACGTTTGGCTTATATTGCTAAAAGGTGAATTGCTTGTATTTGTTTTGTAACGTTTGTAAACGTTTGACTTAAATCGTTAAAAAGGTGAAACGTTCGGATTTTTTTCGTAATGTATGTAATCGTTTGGCTTCAATCGCAAAAAAAGGGATAAGTTTGGATTTGTTTAGTAACGTTTGTAAACGTTTTGCTGAAATCTCTAGAATGGGGAAACGTTTGGAATTGTTTCGTAACTTTTGTAAATGTTTGGCTTAAATGGATAAAAAGGTGAAACGTTTGGATTTGTTTCGTAACGTTTATAACCGTTTGGCTTAAATCGCTAAAATGGGGAAACATTTGGATTTGTTTCGTAACGTTTGTAAACATTTGGATTTGTTTTGTAACGTTTGTAACATTTGGTTTTGTTTCATAGCATTTATAAACGTTTGGCTTAAATCGCTAAAATGGGGAAACGTTTGGATTTGTTTCTTAAAGTTTGTAAATGTTTGGCTTCAATCACTAAAAAGGTGAAACATTTGGATTTATTTCGTAATGTTTTGTAAATGTTTGGCTTAAATTGAAAAAAATGGGAAAAATTTGTTTTTGTTCTGTAATGTTTGTAAACGTTTGGATTTTTTTCATAACGTTTGTAAACATTTGGCTTAAATGGCTAAAAAGGTGAAACATTTGGATTTGTTTTATAGTGTTTGTAAACGTTTGGCTTAAATTGCTAAAAAGGTGAAAGGCTTGGATTTATTTCGTAACTTTTGTAAACGTTTGGCTTAAATCTCTAAAAAGGTGAAACGCTTGGACTTGTTTCGTAACGTTTGCAACGTTTGGCTTAAATCGGTAAATGGGTGAAACGTTTGGATTTGTTTCATAATGTTTGTCAACGTTTGGCTTCAATTGCAAAAAAAGGGATACGTTTGGATTTGTTTAGTAACTTTTGTAAACGTTTGGCTGAAATCTCTACAATGGGGAAACGTTTGGATTTGTTTCGTAACGTTTGTAAATGTTTGGCTCAATTAGCTAAAAAGGTGAAATGTTTGGATTTGTTTCGTAACGTTTATAACCGTTTGGCTTAAATCGCTAAAATGGGGAAACATTTGGATTTGTTTAGTAACGTTTGAAAACATTTGGATTTGTTTCGTAACGTTTGTAAACATTTGGTTTTGTTTTTAAACGTTTATAAATGTTTGGCTTAAATCGCTAAATTGTGGAACGTCTGGATTTGTTTCTTAACATTTGTAAACATTTGGCTTTAATCGCTAAAAAGGTGAAACGCTTGGATTTGTTTCGTAACGTTTGTAAACGTTTGGCTCAAATTGCTAAAAATGTGAAACGTTTGTTTTTATTCCGTAATGTTTGGATTTATTTCGTAACGTTTTAAAGATTTGGCTTAAATCGCTAAAAAGGTTAAATTTTGGGTTTGTTTCATAACGTTTGTAAACATTTGGCTTAAATAGCTAAAAAGGTGAAACGTTTGGATTTGTTTCGTAACGTTTGTAAAAGTTTGGCTTAAATTGCTAAAAAAGTGAAAGGCCTGGATTTACTTCGTAACTTTTGTAAACGTTTGCCTTAAATCTCTAAAAAGGTGAAACACTTGGATTTGTTTCGTAACGTTTGTAAACGTTAGGCTTAAATCGCTAAAAAGGTGAAATGTTTGGATTTCTTTCATAATGTTTGTCAACATTTGGCTTCAATCGCAAAAAAAGGGATACGTTTGGATTTGTTTAGTAAGGTTATTAAATGTTTGGCTGAAATCTCTAGAATGGGGAAACGTCTGGATTTGTTTCGTAACGATTGTAAATGTTTGGCTTAAATGGCTAAAAAGGTGAAATGTTTGGAAATGTTTGGTTTAAAGATCGCTTACTTTATTTTCTTCCTTTAAGATTTATCGGTCTATATCCTGGTTCTCCTCAGGGCAGATGTATTCGCATATCACGACTTCACATCATCGTGTCCATCATCTATATCAATCATATCTCTTGGTATCGATGTTTTCGATCATACACCTAGATGGCGTTACTCTCGATCGTCGTTGCACCTCTTACTCTTGAGGTGACTTAATTGCCTTATACAATTCTTACCCTCAAAGGTTCTACCCATGAGGTGTGAGCTATGTTCACCATTAAACTATCTCTATACAATCTTTTATATCTGTTATTGCTCTTTCTTAAAGTTTATATATTGATGTCACAGGAAATTCCATCTGGTTTTCTTATGTTTCAAATCAATTTGACTTTGCCCGCGAGACTTTCAAAACAATTTCTTTTCAAATCGAATATAATTTCAATCATATAGTTTCAAAACTTTTAGTATAATTGCGCATCAGAGTGATGACACCTCTCATCACTAAGGAGTTGCTATTTCAAATTTTCTTAATTGCCCGTATCAGCGAATGTATGATGCAGAGTTTATATTTTCTAAAAATATGGCTTTATATCAAAATATTTATACGTATATGCTGATACTGCAATGTTTTTTTTTTTCAATCATATCTTTCATGCTTCCTATGGCATACTATATGCTGAGTCTGCGCACAATTATACTTTCAAAAGAAATCTCAAAGCTTTATTTCTTTTGTAAACACCATAAGTCAACTCAGACCGGAACTTCTGTGACATTTTAGCTTTTCCTTATTATGGCTTTTTATTGACTTTTATTGGTGTATTTTATTCTCATTCTCTATCCTCCTATCACATACTATCAAGCTATGTTCAGGGCATAGCTCAGGTTATTCAGGCATATTTGACATTTTGTAGAGTATGTCGAACTCTTTTAATGTATGTTAGATGTGTGTTCAATGTATGTTCTCTACGTTTTGTTCCCTTCCTAAAGGAATATCTTAGGTTATGCACCTAGGTTCTCATTCTCCCTAGTGCATCTTCTATTCAATAACGATCTACCTCTGATAAGATATGTCTATACCATAATGGCTTGCCCTATTGGCCAAACCATATTTACTATAAGCAGTGTGATAGCACAACGAATACATATCGTACTTGGGGGTGCTTGACTAGATTAGCCCCATTCTCGGATCACTATTCCCGATCGGCGACCTCTGATTCGCTTCGAGCTACCCCTGGTATACGGGAAGTACATCCTCTCCGTCTGATATAGCGTGTGACTGAGCCTCATCTTGCCCAGACATGCTTGTGAGAGTCCATTTCTCACAAGTCCTTCTATCGTAAATGAAACACGCGTCCTCATCGTATACATATATTCCATAGAGAACAAACAATGTTTCACAAAGCAATCGATTATACGGACTCGCATCCTATCGAGGAGAGTTAGAAATTTTTTAAAACAAATAAGGACTTATCAATGACATGACTCGAATCCTATAGCTGCAGTAGTTCCTAGTTTAACCTAGTGACAATGTCAAACCTAGGTATAGATAAACATCGATTACATACGAGCAATGGCCTATGAATCTAAACCGTTGCTCTGATACCACCTTTGTCACGACCCGAAATCTCGAGCTGCGACCGGCGCTAGGGAATGGGAGTGGTAGCTCCGAAACCCATAGCAAGCCTAAAAATCACTATAAATTTTTCGCGAAACATTCTGAAAACGTTTTTATAAAACTTCTTTAAACGATACAAAACAATCTTTAGAAATCAGGGTCTTACAAAGCGATATCGCATATCAAGCAATGCCCTGTTTCTCACATATATACAAGTTGTTTAAAAGCGCAGTCTAAAACCTTTATACATGTCAGAGTATAAACAACATATATAAAACCGTTTGACAAAAATTACACTCTAGGACTCGACTACTGCAGCACTACTGATTGGTTCCTTCTTTCTGTACTCGCGGACTTCTGGAACAAGGATAGAAGTCCGTTACATTCGATACTATACACCTGAAACATAACACTATTGGGGGGTCAGACAACGCTGAGTGAGTTCGCATTTACTTAAGATATTATGAATATAAATTGCATAAACATATATTAAAACAAACAACAATATTTGATCCGATAAAACCCTAATCTTAAATTCATACTATTTCCTATCCGTATCCTACTCATTTTGTATCCATTAATATTATATCAAATCATTTTAATCCAAGTGGTACGGTCCCGAGATAGTTCAACCGAGTTACTCGTTACCACGTGACATAGTCCCGAGATAGTTCAACCGAGTTACATCATGTCACTGCTTAATCCCTAGGTGTGAGTCCCGAGATAGTTCAACCGAGTTACTGACTAGATACGGGTCCCGAGATAGTTCAACCGAGTTACTCACGTATCTACCAAAAACATAATCCTCCTTACTCCCAAACATAATCATCATTTAACGAGATCATATCAAACATTTTTAAATACAAGCATCTATCTATACTAATTCTATGACTGACCCGGACACTGGTGATCACATAGCTTATTGACGCCCAATAGGTAGCTCGTTTCCTTGGATCATTAAAGCAAACATCACAATTTACAAATAACAACAATATGTCAAATAATGCATTCAGTCGATATTATGAACCAAGTATTCACATGAATTGCCCAAGTAATAATGTATATGCAATGCAATTAATGGATTACCACACAATTAACAACTTATAGTAATAATATACGAAAGTAAATTGCAAAACTCACAAGTTGCTATCCAAAGACTTCGGTCCTAGCAAAGCGATGTCGCGTTCTTTAAATTCCGCGTCCCCTTGATAATCGCCTCGTCGAGTCTATGAAAATACGATAATAAATCGTAGTTAAAATGAATCCTAATCTAAAGGTGTTCTAGCTATATAATACTTAGCGAATAAATCAATTTATTTTTCCTCGGAATAAATTGATATCGTTTTAAAATTATAATCTCATTTAATAAATAACATTAGTCCAAATGTTATTTATTAGCTATCCAATTTAGTTAAATTAAATTAATTATCGAGCTAAATCGATAATTAATTTAATAAGTCACTTTTCCATAATTTATAATTGATATTAGCTCAGAACATCAATTTAAAACTCAATTAATTAACGACTTTACATTTCGTTAATTAAAACTAGTTTTCCCAAAACTAGTTAACTAGCCGACTTTGGGCTATTAAAACGTTTATTTAAAATGGCCTGACTCCCAAACAAACTTGACATCCTTATAGTTCGTAACCTCGCTTACAACTTTCGTTTAGGTTCTAAACTGAAATTATCACCCTAAGATGTCGGAAATTGGTCTTGAAGTTGATATCTTAAATCTGGGTATTTATGGTTGCAAAATAGCCCCTTATCGCTACTGTTTCAGACTTAAAAACAGAGCACGTGCGGTAGTCAAAACCCAAAACAAATTTGATATTCTTATAGTCCACAACATCCTCTACAACTTTCATTTAGACCTCAGACTCGAAATAACACTCGAAGAGGTCGGAAATTAGCCTGGAAGTTGGTTCCTTGATTTAAACATTCCAAGGTTGCAAAACAGTCCACTAAGCTGCTGTTTTCAGACAGCGGAACAGGATACCTACAGCAGTAATAACCCAAAACAAATCCGACATTCATAAACTCCATACTCCCATCTACAATATCCTTGAAGACTTCAACTAATTCCGACATACCGTTTGTTCACAATTTAATTCCAAAGTTTCCCTTTTATTATGTTTTAACACTTAGTTTATTTTTCTAACTTATATTTCCAGTTTTTGACTTAACTTCAAACACGGATAATTTTTAATCCAACTTAACAACACCACGTTTATTTTACTTAAATCTCATCTATGCAACATCATTTATTTATTCTATCCATATTCGGGTTAATATTATTACAGTTTGAGGTCCGTTTTTATAGGCGAAGTAGCCTTCGTGACTTGTTTATATCATTTCCAGATTTTTGCATTTTCAACTCACCTCCTATTTCAATCATTCTAATTATTTTTATTTACCCAAATCCTAACCCAATTGTCACGTTTTATTCTCCGTACACTCATTACGACATACCACTTAAACCTTTTCAAAAACCAACTCTCAAAGTCGTCCGAAAACACGTCGAAACTCAGCCTCCTTGTATGTTTGGGACTGCAGTTTTGCAGTCCCCATCATCATCTTTGCCAACTCTGCTCAAAGAGCAGAGTTGGCCGGCTCAAATGGAGCCTCCTCTGCTCGAAGAGCAGAGCCTCCATCTGCCCTAGAGCAGATGGAGCTTCTGCTCTATTGAGCAGAGGTTCTGCTCGTTAGAGCAGAACTGATTCTGCTCTTTTGAGCAGACTTTGTTCTGCTCTTTTGAGCAGAAAATTCTGCTTGTCGGTACCCAATCCGACAAGCTTACGGAACATGTATTCAATCTCTAAAGCGCTCATCAACACAACTCTCAATTCCTCACTCAAACGCAACACCAAACTCTTAATTTCAGCAATTATATAGAACAGGAAATGCATCCAATTAACTCAGCAAATACCAACTCATTTCTCAATCAAATTGAACATTAAAAGCTTTACCTTGAGCGTATGGATGTTAGCTTCACAACCGAATTTGAATCATCAAAAATAGTTGTCGGATTGTTGAGATTTCCTTGCCGCCGTGGAGTATGTGCAAGGTTGATGGTGATGGTGTTGATGACTTCGGTGGAAGGAAGAAGATGAGGTTTTGATTTCTATTTGATTTTTGATCTTTAGTTATGCTAGAGGATTCTTGAAGAGGTGGAGGTTTAGGTGCCTTTTTCCTATTGGTTTTATGGGGAAAAAAGTCTATATAAATGCTTAGATTTGGCACCTCTTCCCACTAAATCCTTCAACTTTTAATTTTTCCAATTAAAGTCTAAAATGTTGTCGTAATTAAACGGAACCTTGACGATTATTCTTTATTGATAAATAATGGACTCTATCGCATTATTTATTTATTTATTCGGGTCCAAATAATTTATTTATGTCCTCCTTCTTTTCCGATAATCAAGCTCCTTGTTTTTATTTTACGAACTTTATCGTAAAATTTATTAGCTCGGGACTTACCACTTATTTTATTTTAATTTATTTATTTTTCTTAGTCCCGCTAAATTCCAATTTATCAAATAATAAATTCCACTTAATTTATTATTTTACGATACTTTTAATAGACCCGCTTCGGTCTAAATTCTTATTTCACGATCTTAATTCCGATGTTCTTGATTAAATCCTCGCACTTATGCCTCGTGGCATCTTACTTGGTACTTTAAAAGTACGGGGTATTACAGTGAAACACTTGGATTTGTTTCATAACGTTTGAAACGTTTGACTTAAATCGCTAAAACGTTGAAACGTTTGTTTTTGTTCCGTAACGTTTGTTAACGTTTGACTTAAATCGCTAAAAAGGTGAAACATTTGGTTTAATTTAAAAACGTTTGGCTTAAATAGCTAAAATGAAAAACGTTTGGATTTGTTTCGTAACGTTTATAAACGTTTGGCTTAAATCGCTAAAAAGGTGTAACGTTTGGATTTATTTCGTAAAGTTTGTAAACGTTTGTCTTAAATCGCTAAAAAGGTGAAACGTTTTGATTTGTTTCGTAACGTTTTAAACGTTTGGCTTAAATCGCTAAAATAGGAAAACATTTGGATTTTTTCGTAACGTTTGTAAATGTTTGGTTTAAATGGCTAAAAAGGTGAAACGTTTGGATTGGTTTCGTAACGTTTATAACCGTTTGGCTTAAATCGCTAAAATGGGGAAACATTTGGATTTGTTTCGTAACGTTTGTAAACATTTGGATTTGTTTCGTAACGTTTGTAAACATTTGGATTAAATCGCTAAAATGGGGAAACGTTTGGATTTGTTTCTTAACGTTTGTACATGTATGGCTGCAAACGCTAAAAAGGTGAAACATTTGGATTTATTTCGTAATGTTTTGTAAACGTTTGGATTTGTTTCCTAACGTTTGTAAACATTTGGCTTAAATGGCTAATAAGGTGAAACATTTGGATTTGTTTCGTAACGTTTGTAAACGTTTGGCTTAAATTGTTAAAAAGGTGAAAGGCTTGGATTTATTTCGTAACTTTTGTAAACATTTGGCTTAAATCTCTAAAAAGGTGAAACGCTTGGATTTGTTTCGTAGCGTTTGTAAACGTTAGGCTTAAATCGCTAAAAAGGTGAAATGTTTGGATTTCTTTCATAATGTTTGTCAACATTTGGCTTTAATCGCAAAAAAAGGGAAACGTTTGGATTTGTTTAGAAACGTTTGTAAATGTTTGGCTGAAATCTCTAGAATGGGGAAACGTTTGGATTTGTTTCGTAACGTTTATAATTGTTTGGCTTAAATCGCTAAAATGGGGAAACATTTGGATTTGTTTCGTAACGTTTGTAAACATTTGGATTTGTTTCATAACGTTTGTAAACATTTGGTTTTGTTTCGTAACGTTTATAAATGTTTGGCTTAAATTGCTAAAATTAAATTGCTTAAAAGGTGAAACGTTTGGATTTGTTTCGTAACATTAATAAACGTTTGGCTTCAATCACTACAAATTTGTAAACGTTTGGCTTAAATCACTAAAACATTGAAACATTTGGATTTGTTTCGTGACATTTATAAATGTTTGGCTTAAATTGCTAAAAATGTGAAATGCTTGGATTTGTTTTGTAACGTCTGTAAACGTTTGGCTTTGTTTCGTAGCGTTTATAAACATTTGGCTTCAATGTCTAAAAAGGTGAAATTTTTGGATTTGTTTCGTAACTTTTGTAAATGTTTGGCTTAAATCACTAAAAAAGGGGAAACGTTTGGATTTGTTTCGTAACGTTTGTAAACGTTTAGCTTAAATCACTAAAAAGATGTAACATTTGGATTTGTTTCATAACGTTTGTAAACGTTTGGCTTTGTTTCGTAACGTTTATAAACGTTTGGCTTCAATCACTAAAAAGGTGAAAGGTTTGGATTTGTTTCGTAATGGTTGTAAACGTTTGGCTTAAATTGCTAAAAAGGGGAAACACTTGGATTTGTTTAGCAATGTTTTAAACGTTTTGCTTAAAATGCTAAAAAGGTGAAACGCTTGGGTTTGTTTCGTAATGTTTGTAAACATCTGGCTTAAATTGCTAAAAAGGTGAAACGTTTGGATTTATTTCGTAACGTTTGTAAACGTTTGACTTAAATTTCTAAAAAGGGAAAACGTTTGGATTCTTTTCGAAACATTTTAAACGTTTGGCTTAAATCGCTAAAATGGGGAAACGTTTGAATTTTTTTCGTAACGTTTGTAAACGTTTTGCTTTAATTTCTAAAAAGGTGAGACACCTGGATTTGTTTCGTAACGTTTGTAAACGTTTGGGTTCGTTTCGTAAAGTTTGTAAACTTTTGGCTTAAATTGCTAAAAATGGATTTGTTTCATAACGTTTTAACCGTTTGGTTTTGTTTCGTATCGTTTGTAAAAGTTTGGCTTAAATCGCTAAAAAGGTGAAACGTTTGGATTTATTTCGTAACGTTTGTAAATGTTTGGCTGAAATCGATAAATGGGGAAACGTTTGGATTTGTTTCGTAACGTTTGTAAATGTTTGGATTTGTTTCGTGACGTTTGTAAACGTTTGTATTTGTTTCGTAACGTTTGTAAATGTTTGGTTTTGTTTCGTAACGGTTATAAAAGTTTGGCTTAAATCACTAAAATGGGGAAACGTTTGGATTTGTTTTGTAACGTTTATAAACGTTTGGCTTCAATCGCTAAAAAGGTCAAACCTTTGGATTTGTTTCGTAACGTTTAGCTTAAATTGCTAAAAATGTGAAACGTTTGTTTTCGTTCTGTATTATTTTTAAACGTTTGGATTTATTTCGTAACGTTTTAAAGATTGGGCTTAAATCGCTAAAAATATTAAACGTTTGGTTTTGTTTCGTAACGTTTGTAAACATTTGGATTAAATAGCTAAAAAGGGGAAACGTTTGGATTTGTTTCGTAACGTTTGTAAACGTTTGGCTTAAATTGCTAAAAAGGTGAAAGTCTTGGATTTATTTCGTAACTTTTACAAACGTTTGGATTTGTTTTGTAACGTTTGTAAAAGTTTGGCTTAAATCGCTAAAAAGGTAAAACATTTAGATTTGTTTTGTAACGTTTGTAAACGTTTGGCTTAAATCTCTAAAAAGGTGAAATGTTTGGATTTGTTTCGTAATGTTTGTAAACGTTTGGCTTAAATCGCTAAAAAGGTGAAGCGTTTCGATTGGTTTCGTATCGCTTGTAAACGTTTGGCTTAAATCACTAAAAATGTGAAACTCCTGGATTTGTTTCGTAACGTTTGTAAACGTTTGGCTAAAATTGCTAAAAAGGTTAAATATTTGGATTTGTTTCCTAACCTTTGTAAATGTTTGGCTTAAACCGCTAAAATGGTGAAACATTTGGATTTGTTTCGAAACGTTTGTTAACGTTTAACTTAAATCGCTAAAAAGGTGAAATGTTTGGATTTGTTTCGTAACGTTTGTAAACGTTTGGCTTATATTGCTAAAAATGGGAAACGCTTGGTTTTGTTTTCTAACGTTTGTAAACGTTTGGCTTAAATCGCTAAAAAGGTGAAAGGTTTGGATTTGTTTCGTAATGTTTGTAAATGTTCGGCTTCAATCGCAAAAAAGGGGATATGTTTTGATTTGTTTCGTAAGGTTTGTAAACGTTTGGCTGGAATCGCTAAAATAGGGAAACTTTTGGATTTGTTTCGTAAAGTTTGTAAATGTTTGGCTTAAATGGCTAAAAAGGGGAACGTCTGGATTTGTTTCGTAACGTTTATAAACGTTTGGCTTAAATCGCTAAAATGGGGAAACGTTTGAATTTGCTTCGTATCGTTTGTAAACATTTTAATTTGTTTTGTAACTTTTGTAAACATTTGGTTTTGTTTCATAACATTTATAAACATTTGGCTTAAATCGCATAAATGGGGAAACGTTTGGATTTGTTTCTTAACGTTTGTAAACGTTTGGCTTAAATCTCTAAAAAGGGGAAACGTTTGGATTTTATTTCGTAACGTTTATAAAAGTTTGGCTTAAATTGCTAAAAATGTGAAAAGTTTGTTTTTCTTTTGTAATGTTTGTAAGCGTTTGGATTTGTTTCATAGCGTTTGTAAACATTGGTAAACATTTGGCTTAAATCTCTAAAAAGGTGAAACGTTTGGATTTGTTTCGTAACGTTTGTAAACGGTTGGCTGAAATCGCTAAAATGGGGAAACGTTTGTATTTGCTTCATAACATTTGTAAAAGTTTGGATTTGTTTTGTAACGTTTGTAAACGTTTTGCTTTGTATCATCACGTTTATAAACTTTTGGCTTAAATCGCTAAAAAGGTTAAACGTTTGGATTTGTTTTGTAACGTTTATAAACGTTTGGCTTTAATTGCTAAAAAGGTTAAACGTTTGGATTTGTTTCGAACGCTTGTAAACGTTTGGCTTAAATTGCTAAAAATGGGAATGTTTGTTTTTGTTCCGTAATGTTTGTAAATGTTTAGATTTATTTCGTAGCGTTTGTAAACGTTTGGCTTAAATCGGTAAAAAGGTGAAACCCTTGGTTTTTTTCCGTAACGTTTGTAAAGGTTTGGCTTATATCGCTAAAAATGTGAAATGTTTGGATTTGTTTCGTATAGTTTGTAAACGTTTGGCTTAAATTGCTAAAAAGGTTAAACGATTGGATTTGTTTAGTAACTTTTGTAAACGTTTGGCTTAAATCACTAAAAAGGTGAAACGCTTGGATTTGTTTCGTAACGTTTGTAAACGTTTGGCTTAAATCGCTAAAAATGTAAAACATATGGTGTTTTTTCGTAGCATTTGTAAACGTTTGGCTTAAATCGTTAAAAATGTGAAACATTTGGATTTGTTTCGTAACGTTTAAAACGTTTGGGTTTGTTTTGTAACCTTTGTAAACATTTGGCTTAAATCGCTAAAAAGGGGAAATGTTTGGATTTGTTTTGTAACGTTTGTAAACGTTTGGCTTAAAGTGCTAAAACGGTGAAACGTTTGGATTTATTTCGTAACGTTTGTAAACGTTTTTCCTAAATAGCTAAAAAGGTGAAACGTTTGGATTTGTTCTATAACGTTTGTAATCGTTTGACTTAAATCGCTAAAAAGGTGAAACATTTGGATTTTTTTCGTAACGGTTTTAAACGTTTGGCTTAAATCACTAATAAGTTGAAACATTTGGATTTGTTTCGTATCGTTTGTAAACGTTTGGCTTAAATCGATAAGAAGGTTAAACGTTTGGATTTATTTTGTATCGTTTGTAAACGGTTGGCTTAACTTGATAAAAAGGTGAAACACTTGGATTTGTTTCGTAACGTTTGTAAACAGTTGGCTTAAAATGCTAAACAGGTGAAACGCTTGGATTTGTTTTCTAACGTTTGTAAACATTTGGCTTATATTGCTAAAAAGATGAAACTCTTGGATTTGTTTCGTATCGTTTGTAAACGTTTGGCTTAAATTGCTAAAAAGGTGAAACATTTGCATTTGTTTCATAACCTTCATAAACGTTTGGCTTAAATCGCTAAAAAGATGAAAAGTTTAGATTTTTTTGTAACGTTTGTAACCGTTTGGCTTAAATTGCTAAAAAGGTTAAACGCTTGGATTTGTTTCGCAACATTTGTAAACGTTTTGCTTAAACAGCTAAAAAGGTGAAACGCTTGGATTTGTTTCGTAATGTTTGTAAACGTTTGGCTTACATTTCTAAAAAGGGGAAACGTTTGGATTTGTTTCGTAGCGTTTGTAAACGTTTGGCTTAAATCGCTAAAAATGTGAAATGTTTGCATTTGTTTCGTATCGTTTATAAACGTTTGACTTAAATTGCTAAAAAGGTGAAACGCTTGGTTTTGTTTCGTAAAGTTCTTAATGGTTTGGCATAAATCGCTAAAAATGTGAAACGTTCGGATTTGTTTCGTAACATTTTAAAATTTTTGTTTTGTTTCGTAACGATTATAAAGGTTTGGCTTAAATCGCTTAAAATGTGAAACGTTTAGATTTGTTTCGTAACGTTTTAAACGTTTGGATTTGTTTCGTAACGTTTGTAAACGTTTGGCTTAAATGGCTAAAAAGGAGAATCGCTTGGATTTGTTTCTTATCTTTTGTAAACGTTTGGCTTAAATTGCTTAAAAGGTGAAACGCTTGGATTTGTTTCGTAACGTTCGTAAACGTTTGGCTTAAATTGCTAAAAAGATGAAACTCTTGGATTTGTTTCGTAATGTTTGTAAACGTTTGGTTTAAATTGCTAAAAAGGTGAAACATTTGGATTTGTTTCTTAACCTTTGTAAACGTTTAGCTTAAATCGCTAAAAAGATGAAAAGTTTGGATTTTTTTTGTAACGTTTGTAAACGTTTTGCTTAAATTGCTAAAAAGGTAAAACGCTTGGATTTGTTTCGTAACATTTGTAAACGTTTTGCTTAAATTGCTAAAAAGGTGAAACGCTTGGATTTTTTTCGTAACATTTGTAAATGTTTGGCTTAAATCGCTAAAAATGTGAAACGTTTGGATTTGTTTCGTATTGTTTATAAACGTTTGGCTTAAATTGCAAACAAGGTGAAACACTTGGTTTTGTTTCGAAACGTTTTTAATGGTTTGGCTTAAATCGCTAAAAATGTGAAACGTTTGGATTTTTTTCGTAATGTTTTAAACTTTTGGTTTTGTTTCGTAACATTTGTAAAGGTTTGGCTTAAATCGCTAAAAATGTGAATCGTTTGGATTTGTTTCGTAAAGTTTTAAACATTTGGATTTGTTCTGTAACGTTTGTAAACGTTTGGCTTAAGTGGCTAAAAAGGGGAATCCCTTGGATTTGTTTCTTATCGTTTGTAAACGTTTGGCTTAAATTGCTAAAAAGGTGAAACGCTTGGATTTGTTTCGTAACATTTGTAAACGTTTGGCTTAAATTGCTAAAAAGATGAAATGGTTGGATTTGTTTCGTAGCGTTTGTAAACGTTTGGCTTAAATTGCTAAAAAGTTGAAACGCTTGTATTTGTTTTGTAACGTTTGTAAACGTTTGGCTTAAATCGCTAAAAAGGTGAAACGTTTGGATTTGTTTCATAACTTTTGTAAACGTTTAGCTTAAGTCGCAAAAAAGTGGAAATGTTTGGATTTGTTTCGTAATGTTTGTACACGTTTGGGTTAAATCGTTAAAAAGGTTAAGCATTTGGATTTGTTTCGTAACGTTTGTCAACGTTAGGCTTCAATCGCTAAAAAGGTGAAACGTTTGAATTTGTAACGTTTGTAAACGTTTTCCATAAATCGCTGAAAAGGTGAAATGTTTGGATTTGTTTCGTAACGTTTTAAACGTTTGTCTTAAATTGCTAAAATGGGGAAACGCTTGGATTTGTTTCGTAACTTTTGTAAACGTTTGGCTTAAATTGCTAAAAAGGTTAAATGTTTGGTTTTGTTTCTTAACGTTTGTAAACGTTCGGCTTAAATCGCTAAAAAGGTAAAACGTTTGGATTTGTTTCGTAACTTTTGTAAACGTTTGGCTTAAATTGTTAAAAAGGTGAAACACTTGGATTTGTTTCGTAACGTTTGTAAACGTTTGGCTTAAACTATTAAAAAAGGGAAGCGCTTGGATTTGTTTCGTAACGTTTGTCAACGTTTGGTTTAAATCGCTAAAAAGGCGAAACGTTTTGATTTGTTTCGTAACGTTTGTAAACGTTTGGCTTCAATTGCTAAATAGGTAAAACGCTTGGTTTTGTTTTGTAATATTTCTAAAGGTTTGGCTTAAATCGCTAAAAATATGAAACGTTTGCATTTGTTTCGTAACGTTTTAAATGTTTGGTTTTGTTTCGTAACGCTTGTAAACGTTTGGCTTAAATCGCTAAAAAAGTGAAACGTTTGGATTTGTTTCGTAATGTTTGTCAACGTTTGGCTTAAATCGCTAAAAAGGCGAAACGCTTGGATTTGTTTCGTAATGTTTGTAAACGTTTATCTTAAATCTCGTATAAGGTGAAACGCTTGGATTTGTTTCATAATGTTTGTAAACGTTTGGCTTATATCGCTAAAAAGGCGAAACGCTTGGTTTTGTTTTGTAATGTTTTTAAACGTTTGGCTTAAATCTCTAAAAAGGTGAAACGCTTGGATTTGTTTCGTAACGTTTGTAAACGTTTCGCTTAAATCGCTAAAAAGGTGAAACCTTTGGATTTGTTTCATAATGTTTGTCAACGATTGGCTTCAATCGCAAAAAAAGGGATACGTTTGGATTTCTTTAGTAACGTTTGTAAATGTTTGGCTGAAATCTCTAGAATGGGGAAACGTTTCGATTTGTTTCGTAACGTTTGTAAATGTTTGGATTTGTTTCATAATGTTTATAACCGTTTGGCTTAAATTGCTAAAAAGGTGAAACGTTTGGATTTGTTTCGTAACGTTTCTAAACGTTTGGCTTATATAGCTAAAAAGTTGAAACGCTTGGATTTGTTTCGTAACGTTTGTAAACGTTTGGCTTAAATCGCTAAAAAGGTGAAACGTTTGGACTTGTTTCATAATGTTTGTAAACGTTTGGCTTCAATCACAAAAAAAGGGATACGTTTGGATTTGTTTCGTAACATTTGTAAACGTTTGGCTGAAATCGCTAAAATTGGGAAACGTTTGGATTTGTTTCGTTACGTTTGTAAATGTTTGGCTTAAATGGCTAAAAAAGTGAAACGTTTAAATTTCTTATGTAACGTTTATAAACGTTTGGCTTAAATCACTAAAATGGGGAAACATTTGGATTTGTTTTATATCATTTGTAAACATTTGGATTTGTTTCGTGACGTTTGTAAACATTTGGTTTTGTTTCGTAACGTTTATAAACGTTTGACATAAATCGCTAAAATGGGGAAACGTTTGGATTTGTTTCTTAACGTTTGTAAACGTTTTGCTTCAATCGCTAAAAAAGTAAAACGTTTGGATTTGTTTCATAGCGTTTGTAAACGTTTTGCTAAATAGGTGAAACACTTCGATTTGTTTCGTAACATTTGTAAACGTTTGGCTTTGTTTCGTAACGTTTGTAAACGTTTGGCTTAAATTGCTAAAAATGTGAAACGTTTGGATTTGTTTCGTAACGTTTTAAATGTTTGGTTTTGTTTCGTATTGTTTGTAAAAGTTTGGCATAAATCGCTAAAAAGTTGACACGCTTGGATTTGTTTCGTAACGTTTGTAAACGTTTGGCTTAAATAGCTAAAATGGGAAAATGTTTGAATTTGTTTCGTAACGTTTGTAAACGTTTGGCTTAAATCGCTAAAAAGGTGAAACATTTGGATTTGTTTTGTAACGTTTATAAACGTTTGGCTTAAATCACTAAAACAGGGAAACATTTGGATTTGTTTCGTAACGTTTGTAAACATTTGGATTTATTTTGTGACGTTTGTAAACATTTGGTTTTGTTTCGTAACGTTTATAAACGTTTGACTTAACTCGCTCAAATGGGAAAATGTTTGGATTTGTTTCGTAACGTTTGTAAACGTTTTGTTTCAATCGCTAAAAAAGTGAAACATTTGGATTTGTTTCATAACGTTTATAAACGATTTTCTTTAATTGCTAAAAAGGTAAAACACTTCGATTTGCTTCGTAACATTTGTAAACGTTTGGCTTTGTTTCGTAACGTTTGTAAACGTTTGGCTTAAATTGCTAAAAATGTGAAACGTTTGGATTTGTTTCGTGACGTTTTAAATGTTTGGTTTTGTTTCGTATCGTTTTTAAGAGCTTGGCTTAAATCGCTAAACAGTTGAAACGCTTGGATTTGTCGTAACATTTGTAAACATTTGGTTTATATCGCTAAAATGGGAAAACGTTTGGATTTGTTTCGTAATGTTTGTAAACTTTTGGCTTAAATCGCTAAAAAGGTGAAATGTTTGGATTCGTTTCGTAACGTTTGTAAACGTTTGCCTTAAATTGCTAAAAATGTGAAACGTTTGTTTTTATTCTGTAATGTTTGTAAACGTTTGGATTTGTTTCATAACGTTTGTAAACGTTTGTAAACATTTGGCTTAAATGGCTAAAAAGGTGAAATGTTTGTATTTATTTCGTAATGTTTGTAAATGTTTGGCTGAAATCGATAAAATAGGGAAACGTTTGGATTTGTTTCGTTACGTTTGTAAATGTTTGGCTTAAATGGCTAAAAAAGGGAAACGTTTGAATTTCTTATGTAACGTTTATAAACGTTTGGCTTAAACCACTAAAATGGGGAAACATTTGGATTTGTTTCGTAACGTTTGTAAACATTTAGATTTGTTTCGTGACGTTTGTATACATTTGGTTTTTTTTTGTAACGTTTATAAACGTTTGACTTAACTCGCTAAAATGGGAAAATGTTTGGATTTGATTCATAACGTTTATAAACGTTTAGCTTAAATCGATAAAAAGGTGTAACGTTTGGATTTGTTTCGTAACTTTTGGCTTAAATCGCTAAAAAGGTGAAACGTTTGGATTTGTTTCGTAACATTTTAAACGTTTGGCTTAAATCGCTAAAATGGGGAAACGTTTGGATTTGTTTCATAATATCTGTCAACGTTTGGCTTCAATCGCAAAAAAAGGGATACATTTGGATTTCTTTAGTAACGTTTGTAAATGTTTGGCTGAAATCTCTAGAATGGGAAACGTTTGGATTTGTTTCGTAACGTTTGTAAATGTTTGGATTTGTTTCGTAACGTCTATAACCGTTCGGCTTAATTCGCTAAAATGGGGAAACATTTGGATTTGTTTCGTAACGTTTATAAACATTTGATTTTTTTCATAGCGTTTGTAAACATTTGGTTTTGTTTTGTAACGTTTATAAATGTTTGGCTTAAATCGCTAAAATGGGGAAACGTTTGGATTTGTTTCATAATGTCTGTCAACGTTTGGCTTCAATCGCAAAAAAAGGGATACATTTGGATTTCTTTAGTAACGTTTGTAAATGTTTGGCTGAAATCTCTAGAATGGGAAACATTTGGATTTGTTTCGTAAAGTTTGTAAATGTTTGGATTTGTTTCGTAACGTCTATAACCGTTTGGCTTAATTCGCTAAAATGGGGAAACATTTGGATTTGTTTCGTAACGTTTATAAACATTTGATTTTTTTCATAGCGTTTGTAAACATTTGGTTTTGTTTTGTAACGTTTATAAACGTTTGGCTTAAATCGCTAAAATGGGGAAACGACTTGATTTGTTTCTTAACATTTGTAAACGTTTGGCTTCAATCGCTAAAAAGGTGAAACGTTTGGATTTTTTTCGTAACGTTTGTAAACGTTTGGCTTAAATTGCTAAAAATGTGAAAAGTTTATTTTTGTTCTGTAATGTCTGTAAACGTTTGGATTAGTTTCATAACGTTTGTAAACGTTTGTAAACATTTGGCTTAATTGGCTAGAAAGGTGAAACCTTTGGATTGTTTCGTAACTTTTGTAAATGTTTGGCTGAAATCGCTAAAATTGGAAAACGTTTGGATTTGTTTCATAACGTTTGTAAACGTTTGAATTTGTTTCGTAATATTTGTAAACGTTTGGTTTTATTTCGTAACATTTATAAATGTTTGGCTTAAATCGCTAAAATGGGGAAACGTTTGGATATGTTTCGTAACGTTTATAAACGTTTGGCTTCATCGCTAAAAAGGTGAAACGTTTGGATTTGTTTCGTAACGTTTGTAAACGTTTGGCTTAAATTTCTAAAAATGTCAAACGTTTGTTTTTGTTCCGTAATGTTTGGATTTATTTCGTAACGTTTTAAAGATTTGTCTTAAATTGTTGAAAAGGTTAAACGTTTGGTTTTGTTTCATAACGTTTGTAAACATTTGGCTTAAATAACTAAAAAGGTGAAACGTTTGGATTTGTTTTGTAACGGTTGTAAACGTTTGGCTTAAATTGCTAAAAAGGTGAAAGGCTTGGATTTATTTTGTAACTTTTGTAAACGTTTGGCTTAACTCTCTAAAAAGGTGAAACGCTTGGATTTGTTTCATAACGTTTGTAAACGTTTGGCTTATATGGCTAAAAAGGTGTAACGTTTGGATTTGTTTCGCAACATTTGTAAACGTTTGGCCTAAATCTCTAAAAAGGGGAAACGTTTGGATTTGTTTCGTAACATTTTAAACGTTTGGCTTAAATCGCTAAAATGGGGAAACATTTGTATTTGTTTCGTAACCTGTATAAACGTTTAACTTAAATCGCTAAAAAGGTGAAACATTTGGATTTGTTTCGTAACGTTTCTAAATGTTTGGCTTATATTGCTAAAAAAGTGAAACGTTTAAATTTCTTATGTAACGTTTATAAACATTTTGCTTAAATCGCTAAAATGGGGAAACATTTGGATTTGTTTCGTAACGTTTGTAAACATTTGAATTTGTTTCGTGACGTTTGTAAACATTTGAATTTGTTTTGTGACGTTTGTAAACATTTGGTTTTGTTTCGTAACGTTTATAAACGTTTGACTTAAATCGCTAAAATGGGGAAACGTTTGGATTTGTTTCTTAACGTTTGTAAACGTTTTGCTTCAATCGCTAAAAAAGTGAAACGTTTGGATTTGTTTCATATAGTTTGTAAACGTTTGTAAACATTTGGCTTAAATGGCTAAAAAGGGGAAACGTTTGGATTTATTTCGTAATGTTTGTAAATGTTTGGCTGAAATCGATAAAATAGGGAAACATTTGGATTTGTTTCGTTACGTTTGTAAATGTTTGGCTTAAATGGCTAAAAAAAGGGAAACGTTTAAATTTCTTATGTAACGTTTATAAACGTTTGGCTTAAATCTCTAAAATGGGGAAACATTTGGATTTGTTTCGTAACGTTTGTAAACATTTGGATTTGTTTCGTGACGTTTGTAACCATTTGGTTTTGTTTCGTAACGTTTCTAAATGTTTGGCTTATATTGCTAAAAAAGTGAAACGTTTAAATTTCTTATGTAACGTTTATAAACGTTTTGCTTAAATCGCTAAAATGGGGAAACATTTGGATTTGTTTCGTAACGTTTGTAAACATTTGAATTTGTTTCGTGACGTTTGTAAACATTTGGTTTTGTTTCGTAACGTTTATAAACGTTTGACTTAACTCGCTAAAATGGGAAAATGTTTGGATTTGTTTCGTATCATTTGTAAACGTTTTGCTTCAATCGCTAAAAAAGTGAAACGTTTGGATTTGTTTCGTAACGTTTGTAAATGTTTTGCTTTAATTGCTAAAAAGGTGAAACACTTCGATTTGTTTCGTAACATTTGTAAACGTTTGGCTTTGTTTCGTAACGTTTGTAAACGTTTGGCTTAAATTGCTAAAAATGTGAAACGTTTGGATTTGTTTCGTGACGTTTTAAATGTTTGGTTTTATTTTGTATCGTTTTTAAGAGCTTGGCTTAAATCGCTAAAAAGTTGAAACGCTTGGATTTGTTTCGTAACGTGTGTAAACATTTGGCTTAAATCGCTAAAATGGGAAAACGTTCGGATTTGTTTCGTAACGTTTGTAAACGTTTGGCTTAAATCGCTAAAAAGGTGAAACGTTTGGATTTGTTTCGTAACGTTTGTAAATGTTTGGCTTAAATTGCTAAAAATGTGAAACGTTTGGATTTGTTTCGTAACGTTTTAAATGTTTGGTTTTGTTTCGTATCGTTTGTAAAAGTTTGGCTTAAATCGCTAAAAAGTTGAAACGCTTGGATTTGTTTCTTAACGTTTGTAAACGTTTGGCTTAAATAGCTAAAATGGGAAAACGTTTGGATTTGTTTCGTAACGTTTGTAAACGTTTGGCTTAAATCGCTAAAAAGGTGAAACGTTTGGATTTGTTTCATAACGTTATAAACGTTTGGCTTCAATCGCTAAAAAGGTGAAACGCTGGATTTGTTTCGTAACGTTTGTAAACGTTTGGCTTAAATAGCTAAAATGGGAAAACGTTTGGATTTGTTTCGTAACGTTTGTAAACGTTTGGCTTAAATCGCTAAAAATGTGAAACGTTTGGCTTAAATAGCTAAAATGGGAAAACGTTTGGATTTGTTTCGTAACGTTTGTAAACGTTTGGCTTAAATCGCTAAAAATGTGAAACGTTTGTTTTTATTCTGTAATGTTTCTAAACGTTTGGATTTGTTTCATAACATTTGTAAACGTTTGTAAACATTTGGCTTAAATGGCTAAAAAGGTGAAACGTTTGGATTTATTTCGTAATGTTTGTAAATGTTTGGCTGAAATAGATAAAATGGGGAAACGTTTGTATTTGTTTCGTTACTTTTGTAAATGTTTGGCTTAAATGGCTAAAAAAGGGAAACGTTTAAATTTCTTATGTAACGTTTATAAACGTTTGGCTTAAATCGCTTCAATGGAGAAACATTTGGATTTGTTTCGTAACGTTTGTAAACATTTGGATTTGTTTCGTGACGTTTGTAATCATTTGGTTTTATTTCGTAACGTTTATAAATGTTTGACTTAACTCGCTAAAATGGGGAAACGTTTGGATTTGTTTCTTAACGTTTGTAAACGTTTTGCTTCAATCGCTAAAAAAGTGAAACGTTTGGATTTGTTTCGTAACGTTTGTAAACGTTTTGCTTTAATTGCTAAAAAGGTGAAACACTTCGATTTGTTTCGTAACATTTGTAAACGTTTCGCTTTGTTTCGTAACATTTGTAAACGTTTGGCTTAAATTGCTAAAAATGTGAAACGTTTGGATTTGTTTCGTGACGTTTTAAATGTTTGGTTTTGTTTCGTATCGTTTGTAAGAGTTTGGCTTAAATCGCTAAAAAGTTGAAACGCTTGGATTTGTTTCGTAATGTTTGTAAACATTTGGTTTAAATCGCTAAAATGGGAAAACGTTTGGATTTGTTTCGTAACGTTTGTAAACGTTTGGCTTAAATCGCTAAAAAGGTGAAACGTTTGGATTTGTTTCGTAACCTTTGTAAATGTTTGGTTTAAATTGCTAAAAAGGTGAAACACTTGGATTTTTTTCGTAACATTAATAAGCGTTTGGCTTAAATCACTAAAAAGTTGAAACGTTTGTTTTTTTTCTATAACGTTTGTGAACGTTTGACTTAAATCGCTAAAAAGATGAAATATTTGGTTTAATTTCAAAACGATTGGCTTAAATCGCTAAAATGGAAAACGTTTGGATTTGTTTCGTAACGTTTATAAACGTTTGGCTTAAATCGATAAAAAGGTGTAACGTTTGGATTTGTTTCGTAACGTTTGTAAATGTTTTGCTTAAATCGCTAAAAAGGTGAAACGTTTGGATTTGTTTCGTAACATTTTAAACGTTTGGCTTAAATCGCTAAAATGGGGAAACGTTTGGATTTGTTCTTAACGTTTGTAAACGTTTGGCTTCAATCGCTAAAAAGGTGAAACTTTTGGATTTGTTTCGTAACGTTTGTAAACGTTTGGCTTAAATTGCTAAAAATGTGAAAAGTTTGTTTTTGTTCTGTAATGTTTGTAAACGTTTGGATTAGTTTCATAACGTTTGTAGACGTTCGAAAACATTTGGCTTAAATGGCTAAAAAGGTGAAACGTTTGGTTTTGTTTCGTAACGTTTATTAATGTTTGGATTAAATCGCTAAAATGGGGAAACATTTGGATTTTTTTCTTAACGTTTGTAAACGTTTGGCTTCAATCGCTAAAAAGGTGAAACGTTTGGATTCGTTTTGTAACGTTTGTAAACTTTTGGCTTAAATTGCTAAAAATGTGAAACGTTTGTTTTTATTCTATAATGTTTGTAAACGTTTGGATTTGTTTCATAACGTTTGTATACATTTGGCTTAAATGGCTAAAGAGGTTAAACGTTTGGATTTATTTCGTAACGTTTGTAAATGTTTGGCTGAAATCGATAAAATGGGGAAACGTTTGGATTTGTTTCGTTACGTTTGTAAATGTTTGGTTTAAATGGCTAAAAAAGTGAAACATTTGAATTTCTTATGTAACGCTTAGAAACGTTTGGCTTAAATCGCTAAAATGGGGAAACATTTGGATTTGTTTCGTAACGTTTGTAAACATTTGGATTTGTTTCGTGACGTTTGTAAACATTTGGTTTTGTTTCGTAACGTTTGGATTTGTTTCGTAACGTTTGTAAACGTTTTGCTTCAATCGCTAAAAAAGTGAAACGTTTGGATTTGTTTCGTAACGTTTGTAAACGTTTTGCTTTAATTGCTAAAAAGGTGAAACTGTCATGACCCATTTTCATGAATCGCGACCGGCGCTAGGGTATGGGTAATGTAGTACCAAAACTTGTAGCTAGCCATTCGTTTAATACATAAACACATAAACCTCCAGAAAACCAATGCTCGGGGGCAACCGAGACTTCAGCCTAAATCTGGCAGTTATAATATTCGACAGTTAATATAACATGCTTATTCAATTCCGAGTCTAAAATAGATTTATCATAACCAATGTAAATAATATAACATGCCAAACCAATATAACCAGTCGAACCAATCCGACAAAATATATAATAATAATAAAGACGTCTAGTTACTACTGCGGTCTAAGAATAAAATAGTTTTACAGTTTATTAAAAATAAAAGGAACCTCCGAGGAAAAGTAAATGCGGAGATCACCAGACTCTCTCAGATCATAACCCTGGGGAAAATTGGGATGAGTTTATACCACTATCTATATTTATTAAGAGGAAAACCTTTAAAACAGTTTAAAACATTTAATAACGATATTACGAATAATAGTTGGAACCCTAATCCACAATTCTAAATAAATATCATAATCCAATAGGTCTGGTCCCGAGAGCTGAGCTACACCGAGTTACCACTGACCACACTTATACCAGAGTCCTGAGAGCTGAGCTACACCGAGTTACTCTACTTGGTCCCGAGAGCTATGCTCACACCGAGTTACCACATTACCATAATTACCTTTCCCAAATCATTACCAGTGCGCACGCAGTCCTAATGATGCCCATTAGGTAGCATGTTCCAACTAGAAGCCATAATATAAAAACAGTTCGCAATATACGTACAATATATATATTTAATATTAAAATAACAATTTACTTAATAAAGCGGTAAATAGTAAGTACATGTCACGACCCAATTTCATGGATCGCGACCGGCACTAGGGTATGGGTATGGTCGTACCAAAACCCGTAGCAAGCCTCGCGGAAAACCATATAATCAAAATAAACCTGCAAGAAAACCAATGCTCGGGGGCAACCGAGACTCCAACCTAAGTCTAACAACTTATATAACAATTCTATTACAACCAATTGATAATATTCCGAAACTAGAAACATGCCTCATAAATCAATAATCCAATGTAACATGTCAACGTATAAATAACATAACAGTCGTACCACAACGACAAACCAAAGTATAATAATAAAGACAACTAGCTCTACTGCGGTCTAAGAAGTGAAACAGTTGACTAGTCTGATAATATAAAAAGACCTCCGAGGAACCAAAAGATCGGAGATGACCAACGCTCTCAAAATCATAAACCTGGGAAAGTTTGGAAAGCAACGGGGTCAGATATACTGAGATGAGTTCATAATGTTATTTACATTTATTAAGATTAAAACCTTAAAACAAATCCTTTTATACTAATATATATATTTGATTATGGAAGACAGTATTGAAATGAAATCCCAAAGTAGGTGTGACGTATCATCACCAAATCCCAAAGTAGACGGGAACAAATCCTCGTCGATCCCAAAGTAGGCTAGACATTATTCTGCCGATCCCAAAGTACTTACCGGTGCACACAGTCTCGATACAAGCCTATCGAGTAGCTCGTTTCAATCCAGATCCATAATCCTTAAAACAGTTCACAAACATTTGATATACTAAAATAATTTGCGGTACTTAATAAAGCGGTAAATAACACTATAAACTCACTGCTTGCGTATCCACGTGAATATCTTGGCAAACAGCTAACCCTGAGCGGACTCCGAAGCACGAACAGACGACGGTCTAAAACAAGGTATAAGTTAAAATCCATTCAACCCCTAACTCTAAGATTACTAGACACCATATAGGACTAGTATCTCAAACACAACCAAACACAACCAAAGTAATCAAACATAACCAACGTATTATCATAACCAAAGTATACCATATAACAAGTTAGGCAAATTAAGCTTAGGTGAGTTCTTATCTTTAAAACAAAACCAAGTCCTTTCATAGCTTAAATACTTTATTTAAAATAAAGAGATTTCCCAAGGTAGTGTGTTAGCCTCAACTGCAGTATAGCTCAACAACACATGTCGGAAGACCACGTCTAACCCGACCCATCCATAAACCAAAGTTTAAAACCAAAGTCTTAAATAAATCCTTAAATGAAACCAAAGTATTTTTAAATAAGAACTCATACCTAACTTAATACTACCACGAACACCAAAGTAACAAATCAATTACCTTGTCAACACTTGACAAGTACACCCAAAGTATAATCAAATATGTCACCTTAAATAGAATTAAAATGATTCAACAATTAACAAGTATCAACTTGAGAATAAAATCACTCAATCAAAACCTTACATAACGTATCACACCTTATATGCCTCATATTGTTTAAACAAGTTAATCCACAACCTAAGATAATAATAACATCCTTGAAATAAGTTCAAACCATTTTATAAACAAAGTTTCCCGTTCTTTAAAACAAGATCAAACCACCCTAAGTAGGCATTTAACAAAGCCACAATCTTTGATTAAAATCATTAACCATAAAATACCAATTAACCTTTGAAATACCAAACTCATCTTTTGTAAATGATTCCCATTAATACAATCATTTCAAAACATTGATTCAACCCTTTAGAAATCCATATTAAACATATAAATTATCTTTAAACATTTGTCTCAAATCACCCAAAGTATAGTTGTTGAAATCAACCTTCTTTAACATCACAAATAAATTTCCAGCTTTTAATTACTCAAAACAGTTTTTAACTCAAACACTTAATCCATTTGTTATACTAAATCAATTAGGCAATTTACCCAAACCATTTAAAGTAACATTAGACATCTAACAACCTATGATTCATATTTACAAAATTTCCAGATTTTATATCATAAGAAAAACAGAATTTAAATTCATTTATAAACCAATTCTTTCATGCCATTAATCGAAACCACCAATCTCAAAGCCATCTAGAATAATCATCCAAGGTATAACAATCACAACACCATAGAATGAAATCTCAGATTATAAACAATCACAAAACAGAATATAATCACAAACCACCCAAAGTATCGATTTCAAATCGAGCCACAACAATCACAACACACAAACATAAGGGATTAATCCACTAACCTCTTGAGATAGATTAAGGACAACAATCAATGGAAAACCCAGAGAATATAATTCCAAAATCAGCCTACAAACAAACCATACGATAGCTAAAGATCACACAACTCAATTATATGATAAAACACTAATTAAACCTTAAGGAAATGATTAGAATACTTACTAATGATCACCAATGGATTAGGAATAGCTAGGATATGAATTTCAGAGAGTATAGGCCGTTCTAGGGTTTTAGAAAACGAGAGAAATGAATTTAGGTCGCTTAAGGGGTCTATTTATAGAAATCAGCGAACTGAACAGTGCACGAGTCGCGCCCGCTACACTTCCATCGCGCCCGTGAAACATGAATCGCGCCCGTGATGAATGAATCATCGCGCCCGTGAAAAGCTACTGCCTCCGATGAAAAATTGAGATTTTGAAAATGAAATCGAAAACGTTTCAAACTCCAAGGTTACTTCTAATACACCTTAAAACACATTTTAAAAGGTTTGGAACATTCGAACCGCGAACCGAAGCGGTCGAACCACTCAAACGAACCCAAAGTACCGTTTAGGCCTAACGAAACTAGTCGGAAAAATACGGGATGTTACATTCTCCCCAACTTAAAAACAAAATCGTCCTCGATTTTAAAACAACGAAACTAAGCCCAAACTCAAGTAAACACACCAAAGTAACTCATATAAAACATGCCCAAGGTATAACACAATCAATTTCCCAAAGTAGTAACACAACTCAAAACACAAAACAACCACAAACCCAACGTACCTCAAAGAAAAAGGAAAGGATAACGATCACGCATATCGGACTCCGTCTCCCAAGTGCATTCTTCGACCGAGTGATTTCGCCACAGAACCTTGACCATCGGAATCTCCTTGTTCCGCAACTTACGCACTTGCGTATCAACAATTTCGACAGGCTGTTCCTCATAAGACAGCTCTTGGTCAATCTCGACACTCTGTGGTACTATCACTTGCGAAGGATCCGAAACGCACTTCCGCAACATTGAGATATGGAATACCGGATGCACCAACGACATATTTGGCGGCAAAGCCAAACGATAAGCAACTGCTCCAACTCTCTCTATGATCTCATAAGGACCAACGAACCTCGGTGCCAACTTTCCCTTAACACCAAAACGCACAACGCCCTTCATAGGCGAAACTCGAAGAAACACAAAATCGCCAACTTGAAACTCGAAATCCTTCCGCTTAAGATCAGCATAACTTTTGTGCCGACTGAAAGCAGTCTCAAGCCTACGCTTGATCAAAGGTACCTTCTCAGAGGTAATCTGGATGATCTCAGCTCCAGAAAGTTTACGCTCGCCGACCTCTTCCCAACAAATAGGAGATCGACACTTGCGCCCATACAATGCCTCATATGGTGCCATCTCGATACTAGCGTGGTAACTGTTATTATAGGAAAACTCAATCAAAGGCAAATGAGTATCCCAGCTACCCTGAAAATCCAGAACACACATTCTGAGCATATCCTCCAAAGTCTGAATCGTCCTCTCAGACTGACCGTCAGTCTGAGGATGAAATGCAGTACTAAAATCCAACCTCGTGCCCAAAGATTCCTGCATCGCCTTCCAAAATCGAGAGGTGAAAACTGAACCTCTGTCCGAAACTATCGACACTGGTACACCATGGAGACTAACAATCCGATCGATGTACAATTGTGCCAACTTCGAAGCCTGATATGAAACCTTGATCGGTAAGAAGTGAGCTGACTTGGTCAAACTGTCAACTATCACCCAAATCGAATCATACCCCTGCCGGGTACGTGGTAAACCAACCACAAAATCCATAGCGATCCGCTCCCATTTCCACTCTGGAATAGGTAGCGGTTGCAGATATCCAAACGGTCTCTGATGTTCTAACTTTACTTGCTGGCAAGTCAAACACTTAGACACAAACTCTGCAACATCCTTTTTCATACCGCTCCACCAGTACGTACCTTTGAGATCATGATACATCTTGGTAGAACCCGGATGAACTGTAAGCTGACTTGTGCGCTTCCTCCAGAATCTGGTCTCTCAAACCATCCGAATCTGGAACACACAGTCGAGAACCGTACCTGAGAATTCCATCCGCCAGAACAAACTCGGAATTTCCATTCAGATGGATCTCATCCATAATCCGTTTCAATTGTGGATCCTCAGCTTGTGAAGCTTTGATCCTATCAATCAAAACTGGTTGCACTTGCAACTGTGCCAACAAACAACCTTTCTGCGAAACCTGAAATCGGTATCCCGAAGCTAACAGACTATGCCACTCACGAACCATGGGTCTCCGCCCAACCTCAGAAATATGGGCCAAACTGCCCGAAGATTTGCGACTCAACGCATCGGCTACCACATTAGCCTTACCCGTATGGTACTGAATAGAACAATCGTAGTCTTTTAGTAACTCCAACCATCTCCGCTGCCTTAGATTCAACTCCCGCTGATCAAAGATGTACTTCAGACTCTTATGATCAGTAAAGATCTCGCAAGTCGCACCGTACAAATAATGCCTCCAAATCTTGAGAGCAAAAACCACAGCTGCCAACTCCAGATCATGAGTAGGATAATTCACCTCATGCTTCTTCAGCTGGCGAGAAGCATAGGCAATCACCTTACCATGTTGCATCAGAACACAACCCAAACCGATACGAGAAGCATCACAATACACAGTGAATCCCTCGATGCCAGATGGCAAAGCCAACACAGGAGCTGTAGTTAAAATCTCTTTGAGCTTCTCGAAGCTCGCCTCACACTTATCAGTCCACTCAAGCTTAACACCTTTCTGTGTCAGTTTAGTCATCGGTGCAGATATTCTGGAGAAATCTTGCACGAACCGACGATAGTAGCCAGCTAACCCAAGAAAACTTCTGATCTCGGTAACTAATCTCGGCCTCTGCCAATCCATGACTGCCTCAATTTTCTTCGGATCAACCTTGATTCCATCCTTAGACACCACGTGTCCTAAGAAAGTAACATGATCCAGCCAGAATTCACACTTCGAGAACTTAGCATACAGTTGATGCTCACGCAAAGTCTGCAGTATTGTTCTCAAGTGAAAAGCATGCTCCTCCTCACTCCGAGAGTAAATCAATATGTCATCAATAAACACAATGACAAACTGGTCCAGAAAAGGCTTGAACACCCGGTTCATCATATCCATAAACGCTGCTGGTGCGTTAGTCAACCCAAAAGACATGACCAGAAATTCGAAATGCCCATAACGCGTTCTGAAAGCAGTCTTAGGCACATCGACGTCTCGAATCCGAAGTTGATGATATCCGGATCTCAAGTCAATCTTGGAAAAACATTTCGCCCCATGCAATTGATCGAACAAATCATCAATGCGAGGAAGAGGGTATCTATTCTTGATAGTAACTTTGTTCAGCTGTCTGTAATCAATACACAACCGAAAAGACCCATCCTTCTTCTTGACAAACAACACCGGAGCACCCCACGGGGAAGTACTTGGTCTGATAAAACCACAATCCAGCAATTCCTGTAACTGCTCTTTCAACTCTTTCAGCTCAGCAGGAGCCATTCGATACGGAGGTATCGAAATAGGAGCTGTTCCAGGAGCAACATCGATACAGAACTCAATGTCTCGATCAGGTGGTAATCCAGGTAACTCCTCTGGAAACACATCAGTGAACTCATTCACTATCGGAACACTATGCACATCACCACAGCCATCTTCTAAATCACGAACCACCGCTAAGAAAGCCTGGCAACCCTTGCCCATCATACGCTTGGCCTTGATCGCTGAAATTAGATTCTTAGGTGTTTCCGTCTTCTCCCCTAGGAAGGAAAAAGGCGTCTCACCAGGAATCCCGAACAATACCGACTTCCCTCGACAGTCGATAGAAGCAAAATGGCGTGAAAGCCAATCCATCCCCAAGATGACATCAAAAGATAACACATCAAGAACAATCAAATCAGCCCTAAGGTCTCTACCATGAATAATCACAGAACAAGAAGGATACACCACATCCACCATAACACAGTCAGACAAAGGCGTAGATACAGATAAAGGCTCTAACAACCTAGATGGTGTCACACCCAACTTAGCAGCAAAACTCGACGAAACAAAGGAATGGGTTGCACCCGCATCAAATAAGACCAATGCATCTACAAATGAAATGGGAATAGTACCTTGCACCACTGCGTTTGATGCACGAGCATCCTGAGGAGTCAGAGCAAACACTCTAGCCTGACCCTGCCCTTGCTGCGGTGCCTGAGAAGAACTGTAACTACCCGAGCCTCTACCACCGTTTCCACGGCCACCAAAACCACGTCCTCCTGAACCACGGCCCCGCTGGCCACCAAACGAAGCGGCAGGTTGGGAATACCCTGCCGAAGGAGTAAAAGCAGTTCTCTGCTGCTGAAAAGACGGCTGAGCATCACTAGCCGACGACACTCGCTGCCCAGATGTCTGACACTCTCTCGCGAAAATGCCCGGTTGGCCACAAGCATAGCAGCTACCCGGTGCTACTGCACAAGCTCCAAAGTGCCTGCGCCTACAGTTCTGACAGAAAGGAACACTGGATGCTCCACTGCTACCCTGCCCAGAACTACGGCTACCACTGTTGTAACTAGCACCATGGGAATACAGTTGGTATCCCCTCCGCTCACCTCCTTTCTTACTCTTGAACTGAGAATACTTGGAATGATAGCTGCTGCTACCACTCTGCTGCACACTACCCTGCGCAACACCGCTCGCCTTTTTGGTCTCAGACATTTTTCCAAAGTGCAGTAAACTAGTCTCCATTCGACGAGCACTGTCTACTACATCCGAAAACTCCTTGTTCGACTCAGTCAGAAGGCTAATAAAATCAGCGCCTAAACCCTTCACGTACCTGTCATTCACCCTTTGCTGTTCAGTCAGCAGTTCTGGGGCAAAACGACACAGCCTCACAAATTCAGTAGTGTACTCGTTCACCGACCTATCTCCCCTTTTCAAAACCAGCAATCTGTCTCTATGACCTTCGGTCACTGAAAAAGGTAAGTAAAAGTTCTTGAACCGAGTCACAAAATCCTCCCAAGAAATAGTAGCCATCTCAGCACGAATGGCACTACGAAACCAATCACTTGCAGAGCCCTTCAAGGACATCTCCACCAACATAACAGTCTGCCTCTCCGAAGCCTGCAACCTCTGAGCATTTCGCTCAACTTCCTCCAGAAAATCTAAGGCATCACCATCGCCCGAAAACTCTATCGACTTAAGCCTCGCATAAGCCAACACCAAATCCTTGTCAGTGGTCCCGCCACCACCAACTGCATTACCACCAGCTTGAGGTGCCTGTTGCTGAACAATCTGACCCAGCATAGCATACTGGTTCTGCATGGCAATTTGTCCTGCCTGCAGTTGCACCTGATTATTCTGAAGTGCAGTGATCCCAGCCAAAAACGTCGTGAAATCGAATAGATCGAGATGAATGCCTGCACCACCTCGTCCCCTACCTCTGCCTCCCCGACCTCTGCCAGCCTGACCTCTGCCGGCTAGGCCTCGGCCGGCCGGAACTCCGCCTGCACGACCCCCACCAACTTGAACCTCTGGTTCATGCTGGTCAATCTCAATCGACATAGCGTCATCAGCCTCAGTCTCAGCCTGAGCTGCAGCACGCCTACGAGTATTCATTCCTAAGAATGAAACAAACAATTCTCAAAACAAAGCCCTCAAGGCAACACCCAAAGTAAATTTAAATAGCTCAAACATCAAAATTGCAACCAAAGTAATAACAATAATATTCCAAAGTAAGCATAAACTTCAAAAGTAACATTAGTAACACGTAAGACCGACTCAACATCCCTAAAGGTGAAGGTAGAAAGTTTTGAAAACAAATGATGACGTTTCAAAAGACAAAACTTGAATCCTAATATCCGCAGTAGACCCTAAGACATAACAGTAACACTTAACATGCCTTAAAGCAGTAAACACATAACATGCAAAAATTTGGCCTTAGTTCGAAACTAAAGCTCTGATACCAACTTTGTCACGCCCAATTTCATGGATCGCGACCGGCACTAGGGTATGGGTATGGTCGTACCAAAACCCGTAGCAAGCCTCGCGGAAAACCATATAATCAAAATAAACCTGCAAGAAAACCAATGCTCGGGGGCAACCGAGACTTCAACCTAAGTCTAACAACTTATATAACAATTCTATTACAACCAATTGATAATATTCCGAAACTAGAAACATGCCTCATAAATCAATAATCCAATGTAACATGTCAACGTATAAATAACATAACAGTCGTACCACAACGACAAACCAAAGTATAATAATAAAGACAACTAGCTCTACTGCGGTCTAAGAAGTGAAACAGTTGACTAGTCTGATAATATAAAAAGACCTCCGAGGAACCAAAAGATCGGAGATGACCAACGCTCTCAAAATCATAAACCTGGGAAAGTTTGGAAAGCAACGGGGTCAGATATACTGAGATGAGTTCATAATGTTATTTACATTTATTAAGATTAAAACCTTAAAACAAATCCTTTTACACTAATATATATATATTTGATTATGGAAGACAGTATTGAAATGAAATCCCAAAGTAGGTGTGACGTATCATCACCAAATCCCAAAGTAGACGGGAACAAATCCTCGTCGATCCCAAAGTAGGCTAGACATTAGTCTGCCGATCCCAAAGTACTTACCAGTGCACACAGTCTCGATACAAGCCTATCGAGTAGCTCGTTTCAATCCAGATCCATAATCCTTAAAACAGTTCACAAACATTTGATATACTAAAATAATTTGCGGTACTTAATAAAGCGGTAAATAACACTATAAACTCACTGCTTGCGTATCCACGTGAATATCTTGGCAAACAGCTAACCCTGAGCGGACTCCGAAGCACGAACAGACGACGGGTCTAAAACAAGGTATAAGTTAAAATCCATTCAACCCCTAACTCTAAGATTACTAGACACCATATAGGACTAGTATCTCAAACACAACCAAACACAACCAAAGTAATCAAACATAACCAACGTATTATCATAACCAAAGTATACCATATAACAAGTTAGGCAAATTAAGCTTAGGTGAGTTCTTATCTTTAAAACAAAACCAAGTCCTTTCATAGCTTAAATACTTTATTTAAAATAAAGAGATTTCCCAAGGTAGTGTGTTAGCCTCAACTGCAGTATAGCTCAACAACACATGTCGGAAGACCACGTCTAACCCGACCCATCCATAAACCAAAGTTTAAAACCAAAGTCTTAAATAAATCCTTAAATGAAACCAAAGTATTTTTAAATAAGAACTCATACCTAACTTAATACTACCACGAACACCAAAGTAACAAATCAATTACCTTGTCAACACTTGACAAGTACACCCAAAGTATAATCAAATATGTCACCTTAAATAGAATTAAAATGATTCAACAATTAACAAGTATCAACTTGAGAATAAAATCACTCAATCAAAACCTTACATAACGTATAACACCTTATATGCCTCATATTGTTTAAACAAGTTAATCCACAACCTAAGATAATAATAACATCCTTGAAATAAGTTCAAACCATTTTATAAACAAAGTTTCCCGTTCTTTAAAACAAGATCAAACCACCCTAAGTAGGCATTTAACAAAGCCACAATCTTTGATTAAAATCATTAACCATAAAATACCAATTAACCTTTGAAATACCAAACTCATCTTTTGTAAATGATTCCCATTAATACAATCATTTCAAAACATTGATTCAACCCTTTAGAAATCCATATTAAACATATAAATTATCTTTAAACATTTGTCTCAAATCACCCAAAGTATAGTTGTTGAAATCAACCTTCTTTAACATCACAAATAAATTTCCAGCTTTTAATTACTCAAAACAGTTTTTAACTCAAACACTTAATCCATTTGTTATACTAAATCAATTAGGCAATTTACCCAAACCATTTAAAGTAACATTAGACATCTAACAACCTATGATTCATATTTACAAAATTTCCAGATTTTATATCATAAGAAAAACAGAATTTAAATTCATTTATAAACCAATTCTTTCATGCCATTAATCGAAACCACCAATCTCAAAGCCATCTAGAATAATCATCCAAGGTATAACAATCACAACACCATAGAATGAAATCTCAGATTATAAACAATCACAAAACAGAATATAATCACAAACCACCCAAAGTATCGATTTCAAATCGAGCCACAACAATCACAACACACAAATATAAGGGATTAATCCACTAACCTCTTGAGATAGATTAAGGACAACAATCAATGGAAAACCCAGAGAATATAATTCCAAAATCAGCCTACAAACAAACCATACGATAGCTAAAGATCACACAACTCAATTATATGATAAAACACTAATTAAACCTTAAGGAAATGATTAGAATACTTACTAATGATCACCAATGGATTAGGAATAGCTAGGATATGAATTTCAGAGAGTATAGGCCGTTCTAGGGTTTTAGAAAACGAGAGAAATGAATTTAGGTCGCTTAAGGGGTCTATTTATAGAAATCAGCGAACTGAACAGTGCACGAGTCGCGCCCGCTACACTTCCATCGCGCCCGTGAAAAGCTACTGCCTCCGATGAAAAATTGAGATTTTGAAAATGAAATCGAAAACGTTTCAAACTCCAAGGTTACTTCTAATACACCTTAAAACACATTTTAAAAGGTTTGGAACATTCGAACCGCGAACCGAAGCGGTCGAACCACTCAAACGAACCCAAAGTACCGTTTAGGCCTAACGAAACTAGTCGGAAAAATACGGGATGTTACAGTACAAACTCACTGCTTGCTAATCCACGTGATAACCGGCAAGCAACTAATCCTGGTTCGCCTCTGAAGCACGAACAGTAGACGGGTCTAGACAAATAAAATAATTATTAAAAACAGACCCTAACTCTAGAGAGTACTAGACACCACATAGGACTAGCACAGATAACACGTCGGAATAAAACAAACCAAACTAATACTAAAATACTCAATAGGTAAATACGCCCAATTAATACAAGTTTATTGAGTTCTCGCTTTAAAATCCAATTAATAAATATTATTTAATATTCTTTAAATAAATAATTAATTTCCAAATAGTGGGTTAGCCGAGTTACCAATAACTACCAAGCTAACCTCACTTGTCGGGTGACCCAAGTCTAACCCGACTCAAAACATTTATCAATATACACCCGAGTTTATATTTAGAAAACAATTCAATAAATAATAATCCATTTTAAAACCGGAACTCAATAACTTAAATTTCAAGTAACCCAAGTTACCACCCAAAAATCTAACCATTTAAAGTTTATAAAAGTTTAGGGACTAAACTGTACTTTAGCCAATTAGGGACTAAACTGTACTTTTGCCAATTTGATATTTAAAATCAAATTAATTACTTTTGTTCATAACCAATACAAAATATAACTTTACTAATTAAAAACTTACTTTAATTATAGAAACGTTTAGGGCTAAATTGTAATTTTGCCAATTTCATGCCAAATTATTATTCGAAATTAAATATAATTACCCGAGTGATTATAATTTGAGTTGTAAAATATTTAACGTTCATAATTCACGTATTCATAAGTTGATGTGAAATTCAAGTTATTACTAAAGTGACAAGTAATATTTAACTTGAAGGATTTAATTAATTTCAATAAAAACAATGAATGATTATATTAGCAAATTAGCCATCCTTAATATCCAATCAAACTAATTCCCTCCAACTGAATTGAATTCAATCAACAATTTAGTGATTTAAAAGGACCTTTCACCAAACATAAATCAAGACAGTAAATAAGCATTAGACACCACATCATCTTCTTTAACAAACAAATTCAACATATCAATACTGTAATTCACGAGCAGAAGAACCACAACCAAGCTTCCTCTAATCATTAACCATATAAGATTCAAACTAATACACCAATTTATCATGAACAACTAACACACTAATTACTTAACCAATATTATATAGAAACCGTAAAAGAACAAGGAAGAGAGACGTACGGCGATTGAACACAACGGAAAAAATGCGACTCAAACCATACGGTTAATCAAGTTTAATAATCAGGGATGTTAATAACCATAACAGCAATCAATTTCATGGCCCAAGACAATGAAGGTAATCTACAGCAACATCCTAGGCAAGAACAGTTTATAACAAACTCAAAACGGTAGACCGTACGGCGATTTAAAACGAGGTCGATCACGTATCGTTCAACAAAAATGAGGTGGGGAATCGAAGATACGCGAGTTTAGAACATTTGGAAACGAACGGTATCGATTTCGATCTAGAAACGAAAGAGAACGATTAAGAATACGGAAGTGTCGTCAATGTTAAAACTGAATTCAAATGAATTAAAGGAGCTTAGCGGACAGCGACCTTTGGGTGATGATTGCAGCAACAATTCTCTGTGAAAATGGAAGTTTAAGGCGGCTAGGGTTTGCTTGTAGTGTGGAGAATATATTAGGGTTGAGTTTTAGGTATTTAAATAGGTCGGAATAGGTTAGAACAAAAGACGAACATGCCCCATCGCTAGGATAGGAAAGTCTCGAACGGGAATGGCCTTTCAGGCCTGATTCCCGTTCGAGAAATGGCCTGGTCTCGAACGAGACCAGGCCCCCAACATGATTCTCGTTCGAGAATCATACAATTCTCGAACGAGAATTCTGTTTCAAAATTGTTTCTCGTTCGAGAATCATACAATTCTCGAACGAGAATTGAGTTTCATTTTTTTTTTGATTATAAAAATAGAAATTTTAATGGTTGAACCTAAATCAACCCCAAACCCGAACCAACTCGAACCAAACCGCTATCATCGATGTTACTTCAAAACGACCGGAAAAATTGTCGGAAATTATCGAAAAATAAATGTAAAATTTTACGGGATATTACAGGAACACTTCTATTTGTTTCGTAACATTTGTAAACGTTTATAATGTTAAAACGTTACGAAACAAATCCAAATGTTTCACCTTTTTAGTGATTTAAGCCAAACATTTACAAATTTTACTAAACAAATCCAAACGTTTCACCTTTTTAGCGATTTAAGCCAAACATTTAAAATCTTACGAATCAATCCAAACGTTTAAAACGTTATGAAACAAATTCGAATGTTTCCCCTTTTATAAAAGTTACTAATCAAATCATAACGTTTCACCTTTTTAGGCATTTAAGCCAAACGTTTAAAACGTTACAAAATCAATCCAAAAGTTTAAAACGTTACGAAACAAATCCAACTGTTTCCCCTTTTTAGCGATTTAAGCCAAATATTTACAAAAATTATGTAACAAATCCAAATGTTTCATCTTTTTAGCGATTTCAGCCAAACGTTGAAAATTTACGAAACCAGTCCAAAAATTTAAAACGTTACGAAACAAATCCAAACGTTTAACCCTTTTATGCCAAACGTTTAGAAACGTTACGAAATAAATCCAAACGTTTCCCCTTTTTAGCGATATAAGCCAAACGTTGATAACGTTACAAAACCAATCCAAACGTTGAAAACATTACAAAACCAATCCAAACAATTAAAACGTTACAAAACAAATCCAAACGTTTCATCTTCTTAGTGATTTAAGCCAAACGTTTAGAAAAGTTAAGAATCTAATCCAAACGTTTCACCTTTTTAGCGATTGTTGCCAAATATTTAAAACATTACAAAACCAATCCAAAAATTTAAAACGTTACGAAACAAATCCAAACGTTTCACCTTTTTCTCAATTTAAGCCAAGCTTTTAAAACGTTACGAAACCAATCCAAACGTTTAAAACGTTACGAAACAAATTCAAATGTTTCCCCTTTTTACTGATTTATGCCAAACGTTTACAAATGTTACGAAAAAATCCAAACGTTTTACCTTTTTAGCGGTTTAAGCCAAACGTTTAAAACGTTACGAAACCAATCCAAACGTTTAGAACGTTATAAAACAAATTCAAACGTTTTCCCTTATTAGCGATTGAAGCCAAACATTTACAAACGTTACAAAACAAATCCAAACGTTTCACCTTTTTAGCGATTTAAGCCAAACGTTTAAAACATTACTAAACAAATCCAAACGTTTCACCTTTTTAACGGTTTAAGCCAAACATTTGAAACGTTGCAAAACAGATCCAAACGTTTTAAACGTTACAAAACAAATCCACACATTTCACCATTTTACCGGTTTATGCCAAACATTTACAAACGCAACGAAACAAATCCAATAGTTTCCCCTTTTTAGCGATTTAAGCCAAATGTTTAGAAATGTTATGAAACAGATCCAAACGTTTCACCTTTTTAGCTATTTAAGGTAAACGTTTGAAACTTTACGAAACAAATCCAAACGTTTAAAATGTTACGAAGCAAATCCAAATGTTTCCCCTTTTTAGTGATTTAAGCCAAACGTTTATAAACGTTACGAAACAAATCCATACTTTTCACCTCTTTAGCGATTTAAGCCAAACCTTTAAAACGTTACGAAACCAATCCAAATGTTTAAAACGTTACGAAACAAATCCAAACATTTTACCTTTTTCGTGATTTAAGCCAAATATTTACAAACGTTTCGAAACAAATCCATACGTTTCCCTTTTTATCAGTTTAAGCCAAACGTTTAAAACCTACTAAAACCAATCCAAATGTTTAAAAGTTATGAAACAAATCCAAATGTTTCCCCTTTTTAGCGATTTAAGCCAAACGTTTAGAAACGTTACGAAATAAATTCAAACGTTTCCCCTTTTTAGCGGCTTAAGCCAAACGTTTAAAACATTATGAAACCAATCCAAACGTTTAAAACGTTACAAAACAAATCCACACGTTTCGCCTTTTTGGCGATTTAAGCCAAACGTTTACAAACGTAATGAAACAAATCCAAACGTTTCACCTCTTTAGCGATTTAAGCCAAACATTTAAAACGTTGCGAAACCAATTTAAATGTTTAAAACGTTACGAAATAAATCCAAAAGGCTTCACCTTTTTAGCGATTTAAGCCATATATTTACAAATGTTATGAATCAAATCCAAACGTTTCACCTTTTTATCAATTTACGCCAAACGTTTAAAACGTTTCGAAACCAATCCAAACGTATAGACTGTTACGGAACAATTCCAAATGTTTCCTATTTTTAGCGATTTAAGCCAAACTTTTACCAACGTTACGAAACGAATCCAAACGGTTCAGCTTTTTAGCGGTTTAAGACAAACGTTCAAAATGTTACGAAACCAATCCTAACGTTTAATACGTTACGAAACAAATTTACAAGTTTCACCTTTTTAGCGATTTAAGCCAAACAGATACAAACGTTACGAAACAAATCCAAATGTTTCCCCTATTTAGTGATTTAAGCCCAACGTTTATAAACCTTACGAAACAAATCAAAATGTTTCACCTTTTTAGCGGTTTAAGACAGACGTTCAAAACGTTAGGAAACCAATCCAAACTTTTAAAACATTACGAAACAAATGCAAACGTTTCATCTTTTTAGCGATTTAAGCCGAATGTTTACAAACGTTACGAAACAAATCCAAACGTTTTCCCTTTTTAGCGATATAAGCCAAACGTTCAAAACATTACAAAACCAATTCAAGCGTTCCACCTTTTTAGCGATTTAAGCCAAACGTTGAAAACGTTACGAAACCAATCCAAACATTTAAAACGTTACGAAACAAATCCAAACGTTTCATTTTTTTAGTGATTTCACCCAAATGTTTACAAAAGTTACGAAACAAATCCAAATGTTTAAAACGCTTCAAAACCAATCAAAACATTTAAAACGTAACGAAACAAATTCAAACGTTTCACCTTTTTGGAGATTTAAGCCAAATGTTCACAAACCTAACGAAACAAATCCAAACGTTTCCCCTTTTTAGTGATTTAAGCCAAACCTTTAGAACGTTACGAAACCAATCCAAATGTTTAAAACGTTACGAACGAAATACAAAAGGTTTCACCTTATTAGGATTTAAGCCATATATTTACAAACGTTATGAAACAAATCCAAAAGTTTCACCTTTTTATCAATTTAAGCCAAACTTTTAAATAGTTTCGAAACCAATCCAAACGTTTAGACTGCTATGAAACAAATCCAAACATTTCACCTTTTTAGCGGTTTAAGCCAAACGTTCAAAATGTTACGAAACCAATCCAAACATTTAACACGTTACAAAACAAATTTACAAGTTTCACCTTTTTAGCAATTTAAGCCAAACAGTTACAAACGCTACGAAACAAATTCAAACGTTTCCCCTTTTTAGCGATATAAGCCAAACGTTTAAAACGTTACAAAACCAATCCAAACGTTTCACCTTTTTAGCGATTTAAGCCAAATATTGAAAACGTCACGAAACCAATCCAAACGTTTAAAACGTTACGAAAAAAAATCCAAATATTTCATTTTTTTAGTGATTTAAGCCAAACGTTTACAAAAGTTATGAAACAAATCCAAACGTTTCATCTTCTTAGCGATTTAAGCAAAACATTTAAAAAGCTACGAAACCAATCAAATGTTTCACCTTTTTCTCCATTTAAGCCAAACGTTTACAAATATTACGAAATAAATCCAAACGTTTCCCGTTTTTCTCCATTTAAGCCAAATGTTTAAAACATTACGAAACCAATCCAAATGTTTAAATCGTTACAAAACAAATCCAAATGTTTCCCCTTTTTAGCAATTTATGCAAAACGTTTACAAATGTTACGAAACAAATCAAAACGTTTACCCTTATTAGCGGTTTAAGCCAAACATTTACAAACGTTACGAAACAAATTCAAACGTTTCCCCTTTTTAGACATTTAAGTCAAACGTTTAAAACGTTACAAAACAAATCCAAACGTTTCGCTTTTTTAGGGGTTTAAGCCAAACGTTTAAAACGTTATGAAACAAATCCAAACGTTTCACTTTTTTAGCGATTTAAGCCAAAAGTTTACAAACGTTATGAAACAAATCCATACATTTCACTTTTTTAGAGATTTAAGCCAAACCTTTAAAACGTTACGAAACCAATTCAAATGTTTAAAACGTTACGAAACAAATTCAAACATTTCACCTTTATAACGATTTAAGCCAAATATTTACAAACCTTTCGAAACAAATCCAAACGTTTTCCCTTTTTATCAATTTAAGCCAATCGTTTAAAACCTAACTAAACCAATCCAAACGTTTAAACGTTACGAAACAAATCCAAACGTTTCCCCTCTTTAGCAATCTAAGCCAAACGTTTACTAACATTACGAAACAAATCCAAACATATCATCTTTTTAGCGGGTTAAGCCAATGGTTTAAAACGTTACGAAACCAATCCAAACGTTTAAAACGTTACAAAGCAAATCCACACGTTTCACCTTTTTAGTGATTTAAGCCAAACGTTTACAAACGTAACAAAACATATCCAAACATATCATCTTTTTAGCAATTTAAGCCAAATATTTAAATCTTTACAAAACCAATCCAAATGTATAAAACGTTACGAAAAAATCCAAAGGTTTCACCTTTTTAGCGATTTAAGCCATATATTTACAAACGGTACGAAACAAATCCAAACGTTTCACCTTTTTATCAATTTAAGCAAAACGTTTAAAACGTTTCGAAACCAATCCAAACGTTTAAACCGTTACAAAACAATTCCAAATGTTTCCCCTTTTCAGCGATTTAATCCAAACGTTTACAAACGTTACGAAACAAATCCAAACGTTTCACCTTTTTCGCGGTTTAAGCCAAAAGTTGAAAACGTTACGAAACCAATCCAAACGTTTAACAGGTTACGAAACAAATTTACATGTTTCACCTTTTTAGCGAATTTAAGCCAAATGTTTACAAATGTTACGAAACAAATCCAAACGTTTCACCTTTTTAGCGGTTTAAGCCAAACGTTCAAAACGTTACGAAACCAATCCAAACGTTTAAAACGTTACAAAACGAATCCAAACGTTTCACCTTTTTAGCTATTTAAGCCAAATGTTTAAAAACGTTACGAAATAAATCCAAACGTTTCCACTTTTTAGCGATATAAGCCAAACGTTTAAAACGTTACGAAACCAATCCAAACATTTAAAATGTAACGAAACAAATTCAAATGTTTCACCTTTTTAGCGATTTAAGCATAATATTTACAAACGTTTCCAAAAAATCCAAACGTTTCCTCTTTTTATAAATTTAAACGTGTAAACCTAACGAAACCACTCCAAACATTTAAACATCACAAAACAAATCTAAATGTTTGCCCGTTTAGCGATTTAAGCCAAACGTTTAAAACGTTACGAAACTAATCCAAACGTTTCACCTATTAAGCGATTTAAGCCAAACGTTTAAAACATTACGAAACTAATCAAAACGTGTAAACGTTACGAAACAAGTCCAAACGTTTCCCCTTTTTAGCGATTTAAGCCAAACGTTTACAAACATTACAAAACAAATCCAAACGTTTCACCTTTTTAGCGGTTTAAGACAAACATTTAAAACGTTACGAAACTAATGCAAAGGTTTAAAACGTTACGAAACAAATCCACACGTTTCACCATTTCAGCAGCTAAACGTTTACAAACGTAACCTAACAAATCCAAACGTTTCACCTTTTTAGCGATTTAAGCCATACATTCAAAACGTTACGAAACAAATCCAAATGTTTAAAATGTTATGAAACAAATCTAAACGTTTCACCTTTTTAGCGATTTAAGCCATATATTAAAAAAGGTTTAAAACGTTACGAAAGCAATCTAAACGTTTAAAACGTTACGAAACAAATCCAAATGTTTCACCTTTTTAGCGATTTAAGCCAAACGTTTACAAACATTACGAAACAAATCCATACTTTTCACCTTTTTAGCTATTTAAGTCAAACCTTTCAAAACGTTACGAAACCAATCCGAATGTTTAAAAACGTTACAAAACAAATGCAAACATTTCACCTTTTTAGCGATTTAAGCAAAATATTTACAAACATTTCCAAACAAATCCAAACGTTTTCCCTTTTTATCAATTTAAGCCAAACATTTAAAACCTAACGAAACCAATCCAAATGTTACAAAACCAATCCAAACATATCCCCTTATTAGCGATTTAAGCCGCACGTTTACAAATGTTACAAACAAATCCAAACGTTTCACCTTTTTAGCAGTTTAAACCAAACGTTTCAAACGTCACAAAACCAATTCAAACTTTTAAAACGTTACGAAACAAATCTACATGTATAACCTTTTTAGTGATATAAAACAAACGTGTACAAACGATACGAAACAAATCCAAACGTTTCACCTTTTTAACGATTTAAGACAAACGTTTACAAACGATACGAAACAAATCCAAACTTTTCACCTTCTTAGCGATTTAAGCCAAAAGTTTAAAACGTTACGAAACCCATCCAAACGTTTAAAATGTTACGAAACAAATCCAAACGTTTCACCTTTTTAGCAATTTAAGCCAAACGTTTACAAACGTTACGAAACAAATCCAAATGTTTCACCTTTTTTGGGATTTAAGCCAAACGTTTACATAGGTTAATAAACAAATCCAAACATTTCACCTTTTTAGCGATTTAAGCCAAACGTTATAAACGTTATGAAACCAATTCAAATGTTAAAAACGTTACGAAATAAGTCCAAATGTTTCACCTTTTTAGCAATTTAAGACAAAAATTTAAAATGTTACGTAACCAATCCAAATATTTAAACATTATGAAATAAATCCAAACGTTTCCCCTTTTTAGCGATTTAAGTCAAACGATTACAAACGTTACGAAACAAATATAAACATTTCACCTTTTTAAGCATTTAAGCCAAACGTTTAAAATATTACGAAACCAATCCAAACGTTTTAAAACGTTACGAAACAAATCTGAACGTTTCACCTTTTTAGTTATTTAAGCCAAACATTTACAAATGTTACGAAACAAATCAAAACAATTCACCTGTTTAGAGGTTTAAGCGAAACGTTTAATACATTACGAAACCAATCCAAACGTTTCCCCTTTTTAGCAATTTAAGCCAAACGTTTAAAATTTTACGAAACCATTCCACACGTTTTAAACGTTACGGAGAAAAATCCAAACGTTTTATCTTTTTTGTGATTTAAGCCAAACGTTTACAAACGTTACGAAACAAATCCAAATGTTTTACCTTTTTAGCGAATTAGGCCAAATATTTAAAACGTTACGAAACCAATCCAAAAGTTTAAAACGTTACGAAAGAAATCCAAACATTTCACCTTTTTAGCGCTATAAGCCAAATGTTTACAAACGTTACGAAACAAATCCAAACGTTTCACCTTTTTAGCGATTTAAGCCGAACATTTAAAACGTTACGAAACCAATCCAAATATTTAAAACGTTACGAAATAAATCCAAATATTTTACCTTTTCAGCGATTTAAGAAAAATATGTATAAACGTTCCCAAACAAATCTCAACGTTTTAACTTTTAATCAATTTAAGCCAAACGTTTAAATGTTACAAAACCAATCCAAATGTTTGAAACGTTACGAAACAAATCCAAACATTTCCCCTTTTTATCGATTTAAGCCAAACGTTTAGAAAGGTTACAAATAAATCCAAACGTTTCACCTTTTTAGCGGTTTAAACCAAACGTTTAAAACGTCACAAAACCAATCCAAACGTTTAAAAAATTACGAAACAAATCCACACGTTTAACCATTTTAGTGATTTAAGCAAAACGTTACAAAACAAATCCAAATGTTTCACACTTTTATCGATTTAAGCCAAACGTTTACAAACGTTATGAAACAAATCCAAATGTTTCACCTTTTTAGTGATTTTAGCCAAACGTTTAAAATGTTACAAAACCCATCCAATCTTTTAAAACGTTACGAAACAAATCCAAAAATTTTACCTTTTAGCGATTTAAGCAAAACATTTACAAAGATTACGAAATAAGTCCAAACGTTTCACCTTTTTAACGATTTAAGCCAAACATTTTAAATATTAAGATACCAATCCAAACATTTAAAACGTTACGAAACAAATCCAAATGTTTCACCTTTTTAGCGGTTTAAGCCAAACGTTTACAAACGTTATGAAACAAATCCAAATGTTTCACCTTATTAGCGATTTGAGCCAAACATTTAAAATGTTACAAAACCAATCCATACGTTTAGAACGTTACGAAACAAATACAAATGTTTCACCATTATAGCGATTTAAGCAAAACGTTTACAAACGTTACGAAACAAATCCAAACGTTTCACCTTTTTAAGCATTTAAGCCAAACGTTTAAAACGTTACAAAACCAATCCAAACGTTGAAAACGTTATGAAACAAATCCAAATGTTTCCCATTTTTAGCGATTTAAACTAAACGTTTACAAAAGTTACGAAACAAATACAAACGTTTCACCTTTTTAGCGATTTCAGCCAAGCGTTGAAAACATTACGAAACCAATCCAAACGTTTAAAACGTTATGAAACAAATCCAAACGTTTCACCTTTTTAGCTATTTAAACCAAACGTTTACAAATGTTACGAAACAAATCCAAATGTTTCCCATTTTTAGAGATATAAGCCAAACGTTTAAAACGTTACCAAACCAATTAAAACGTTTAAAACGTTACAAAACAAATCAAAACGTTTCGTCTTTTTGGTGATTTAAGCCAAACATATACAAAAGTTAGGAAAAAATTCCAAACGTTTCACCTTTTTAGCGATTTAAACCAAACGTTTAAAACGTTGCGAAACCAATCCAAACATTTAAAACGTTACGAAACAAATTTAAACGTTTCCCCTTTTAAGCGACTTAAGCGAAACGTTTACAAAGGTTACGAAACAAATCTAAAACTTTCACCTTTTTTTTATCAAATTAAGTCAAACGTTAAAAACGTTACGAAACCAGTCCAAATGTTTACAAACATTACGTAACAAATACACACGTTTAACCTCTCAAGCGATTTAAGACAAACTTTTACAAACGTTATGAAACAAATCCAAACGTTTCATATTTTTATCTAGTGAAGCCAACGTTTACAAACGTAACGAAATAAATCCAAACGTTTCACCTTTTTAGCAGTTTAATCCAAACCTTCAAAACGTTATGAAACCAATTCAAACGTTTAAAACGTTACAAAACAAATCCACACGTTTCACCTTTTTAGCGATTTAAGCCAAACCTTTAAAAACATTATGAAACAAATCCAAACTTTTCACCTTCTTAGCAATTTAAGCCAAACATTTAAAACATAATGAAACCAATCCAAATGTTTAAAACGCTACGAGACAAATTCAAACGTTCACCCTTTTATTAATTTAAGCCAGACGTTTAAAACGTTACGAAACCAATCCAAACGTTTAAAACGTTACAAAACAAATTCAAACGTTTCCCTTTTTTAGCGATTTAAGCCAAACGTTTACAAACGTTACGAAACAAATACAAATGTTTTACCTTTTTATCGGTTTAAACCAAACGTTTGAAATGTTACGAAACCAATCCAAATGTTTAAAACGTTAAGAAACAAATCTACACGTTAAACCTCTTACGCGATTTAAGCGAAATGTTTACAAACTTTACAAAACAAATCCAAATGTTTCCCCTTCTTAGCAATTTAAACCAAACGTTTACAAACGTTACGAAACAAATCCAAACGTTTCACCTTTTTAGCGATTTAAACCAAACCTTCAAAACGTTACGAACCAATCCAAACGTTTAAAATGTTACGAAACAAATCCAAACTTTTCACCTTTTAGCGATTAAGCCAAACGTTAAAAATGTTACGAAACCAATCCAAATGTTTAAAACGTTACAAAACTCATCCAAACGTTTCACCTTTTTAGCAATTTAGGCCAAATATTGCAAATGTCACGAAACAAATCTGAATGTTTCACCTTTTTATCAATGGCTTAATGCCTTAAAAAAGCCCGACCTTTCATCCCCTTTTCGATCCTACCCTGACGTTGAAAAATTGTCAATTTTACCCTAGTTTGCATTTTTTCATTTCAATTCTACCCTAAAGCATAAAATCGACCTTTATTTATTTGACAAAAGTTGAATAATTTTTTTTAAAAATGGTCAATTTAATATAAAAAGTTAATCTAATGCAAAAAGGGTCAATTTAGAGAATTTTCGCCAAATAAAAAAAGGTTAATTTTATGCTTTAGGGTACAATTGAAATGAAAAAAAAATGCAAAATAGGGTAAAATTGACAGATTGCAACGTCAGGGTAGGATTGAAAAGGGGATGAAAGATCAGGTTTTTTAAGACACTAAGCCTTTATCAATTTAAGGCAAACATTTAAAACGTTACAAAACCAATCCAAACGTTTAAAACGTTACCCTTTTTAGCGATTTAAGCCAAACGTTTCACCTTTTTAGTGATTTAAGCCAAACGTTTAAAACGTTACAAAGCCCATACGAACGTTTAAAACGTTACGAAATAAATCCAAACGTTTCATCTTTCTTGACCAAACATTTAAAATGTTATGAAACCAATCCAAATGTTTAAAACATCACGAAACAAGTTCAAACAATTCTCCTTTTTAGCGATTTAAGCCAAATATAAACAGACGTTACAAAACAAATCCAAATGTTTCCCCTTTTATCAATTTGTGCAAACATTCAAAACATTACGAAACCAATCCAAATGTTTAAAAAATTACGAAACAAATCCAAACGTTTCCCGTTCTTAGCGATTTAAGCCAAATGTTTACAAACATTACGAAACAAATCCAAATATTTCACCTATTTTGCGGTTTCAGCAAAACGTTTAAAATGTCATGAAACCAATCCAAACGTTTAAAACATTACGAAACAAATCCACACGTTTCACCTTATTAGCTATTTAACCCAAACGTTTACAAACATTACGAAACAAACGCAAACGTTTCGCCTTTTTAGCTATTTAAGCCAAATGTTTAGAAACGTTACGAAACAAAAATGTTTCAATTTTTATCTATTTAAGCCAAACGTTTAAAACATTATGAAACCAATCCAAACGTTTAAAATGTTAAGAGATAAATCCTAACATTTCAACTTTTTAGCGATTTAAGCCAAACGTTTGCAAACTTTACGAAACAAATCCAAACGTTTCACCTTTTTAGCGATTTATGCCAAAAATTTAAAACGTTACGAAACCAATCCAAATGTTTATAACATTACGAAACACATCCAAACATTTCTCCTTTTTAACGATTTAAGCCAAATAATTACCAATGTTACGAAACAAATCTAAACGTTTCACCTTTTTATTATCAATTTAAACCATATGTTTAAAACGTTACGAAGCCAATCAAAACTACTATAACGTACGAAACAAATCCGAATGTTTTCCCTTTTTAGAGATTTAAACTAAATGTTTACAAACGTTACGAAACAAATCCAAACGTTTCACCTTCTTTGCGGTTTAAACCAAACGTTTAAAACGTAACAAAACCAATCCAAACGTGTAAAACGTTACGAAAAAAATCCACACGTTTAACCTTTTTAGCGATTTAAGCCAAACATTTAGAAACGTTACAAAACAAATCCAAACGTTTCTCATTTTTTGCGATTGAAGCCAAACTTTTACAAACGATACGAAACAAATCCAAATGTTTCCCCTTTTTAGCGATTTAAGCCAAACGTTTACAAACGTTACGAAACAAATCCAAACGTTTCACCTTTTTTGCCGTTTAAACCAAATGTTTAAAACGATACAAAACCAATCCAAACGTATAAAACATTATGAAAAAAATCCACACGTTTAACCTTTTTAGCGATTTAAGCGAAACGTTTACAAACGTTACGAAATAAATCCAAACATTTCACCTTTTTTGTGATTTAAGGCAAACGTTTACAAACGTTACGAAACAAATCCAAACGTTTCCCCTTTTTAGCATTTAAGCCAAACGTTTACAAACGTTACCAAACAAATCCAAACGTTTCTCCTTTTTTGCTGTTTAAGCCAAACATTTAAAAAGTTATGAAACCAATCCAAACGTTTAAAACGATACGAAACAAATCCACACGTTTCACCTTTTTAGCAATTTAAGCCAATCATTTACAAACATTACGAAAAAAATCTAAACGTTTCACCTATTTTGCGATTTAAGCCAAACGTTTAGAAACGTTACGAAACAAATCCAAACGTTTCCCCTTTTTAGTGATTTAAGCCAAACGTTTAATACGTAACTAAACCAATCCAAACGTTTAAAACATTACGAGAAAAATTTAAACGTTTCAAATTTTTTGCGATTTAAGCCAAACGTTTGCAAACGTTACAAAACAAATCTAAACGTTTCACCTTTTTAAAACGTTACAAAACCAATCCAAACGTTTTCCACTTTACGAACAAAATCCAAACGTTTCACCTTTTTAGCGATTTATGCCAAACATTTAAAACGTTACGAACCAATCCAAATGTTTAAAACGATAAGAAACACATCCAAACATTTCATCTTTTAAGCAATTTAAGCCAAATAATTACCAAAGTTACGAGACAAATCTAAACGTTTCACCTTTTTTTTATCAATTTAAGCCATACGTCTCAAACGTTATAAAACCAATCCAAACTTTTATAACGTTACGAAAAAAAATCCTACCGTTTCCCCTTTTTAGCTATTTAAGCCAAACGTTTACAAACGTTACGAAACAAATCCAAACGTTTCACCTTTTTTCCGTTTAAATCAAATGTTTAAAACGTCACAAAACCAACCCAAACGTTTATAATGTTACGAAACAAATCCACACGTTTAACCTTTTTAGCGATTTAAGCCATACGTTTACAAACGTTACGAAACAAATCCAAACGTTTCACCTTTTTTGCGATTTAAGCCAAACGTTTATAAACGTTACGAAACAAATCCAAACGTTTCACCTTTTTAGCGATTTAAGCCAAACGTTTATAATGTTAAAACGTTACGAAACAAATCCAAATGTTTCACCTTTTTAGTGATTTAAGCCAAACATTTACAAATTTTACGAAACAAATCCAAACGTTTCACCTTTTTAGCGATTTAAGCCAAACATTTAAAATCTTACGAATAAATCCAAACGTTCAAAACGTTACGAAATGAATCCGAATGTTTCCCCTTTTACAAAAGTTACTAATCAAATCAAAACGTTTCACCTTTTAAGGCATTTAAGCCAAACGTTTAAAACGTTACAAAATCAATCCAAAAGTTTAAAACGTTACGAAACAAATCCAACTGTTTCCCCTTTTTAGCGATTTAAGCCAAATATTTACAAAAATTATGTAACAAATCCAAATGTTTCATCTTTTTAGCGATTTCAGCCAAACGTTGAAAATGTTACGAAACCAATCCAAAAATTTAAAACGTTACGAAACAAATCCAAACGTTTAACCCTTTTATGCCAAACGTTTAGAAACGTTACGAAATAAATCCAAACGTTTCCCCTTTTTAGCGATATAAGCCAAACGTTGAAAACGTTACAAAACCAATCCAAACGTTGAAAACGTTACAAAACCAATCCAAACAATTAAAACGTTACAAAACAAATCCAAACGTTTCATCTTCTTAGTGATTTAAGCCAAACGTTTAGAAAAGTTAAGAATCTAATCCAAACGTTTCACCTTTTTAGCGATTTATGCCAAATATTTAAAACATTACAAAACCAATCCAAAAATTTAAAACGTTACGAAACAAATCCAAACGTTTCACCTTTTTCTCAATTTAAGCCAAGCTTTTAAAACGTTATGAAACCAATCCAAACGTTTAAAACGTTACGAAACAAATTCAAATGTTTCCCCTTTTTAGCGATTTATGCCAAACGTTTACAAATGTTACGAAAAAAATCCAAATGTTTTACCTTTTTTGCGGTTTAAGCCAAACGTTTAAAACGTTACGAAACCAATCCAAACGTTTAGAACTTTACGAAACAAATTCAAACGTTTTCCCTTATTAGCGATTGAAGCCAAACATTTACAAACGTTACAAAACAAATCTAAATGTTTCCCCTTTTTAGCGATTTAAGCCAAACGTTTAAAACATTACTAAACAAATCCAAACGTTTCACCTTTTTAACGGTTTAAGCCAAACATTTGAAACGTTGCAAAACAGACCCAAACGTTTTAAACGTTATGAAACAAATCCACACATTTCACCTTTTTACCGGTTTATGCCAAACATTTAAAAACGCAACGAAACAAATCCAATAGTTTCCCCTTTTTAGCGATTTAAGCCAAATGTTTAGAAATGTTATGAAACAGATCCAAACGTTTCACCTTTTTAGCTATTTAAGGTAAACGTTTGAAACTTTACGAAACAAATCCAAACGTTTAAAACGTTACGAAGCAAATCTAAATGTTTCCCCTTTTTAGTGATTTAAGCCAAACGTTTATAAACGTTACGAAACAAATCCATACTTTTCACCTCTTTAGCGATTTAAGCCAAACCTTTAAAACGTTACGAAACCAATCCAAATGTTTAAAACATTACGAAACAAATCCAAACATTTTACCTTTTTCGTGATTTAAGCCAAATATTTACAAACGTTTCGAAACAAATCCATACGTTTCCCTTTTTATCAGTTTAAGCCAAACGTTTAATACCTAATAAAACCAATCCAAATGTTTAAAAGTTATGAAACAAATCCAAATGTTTCCCCTTTTTAGCGATTTAAGCCAAACGTTTCGAAACGTTACGAAATAAATCCAAACGTTTCCCCTTTTTAGCGGCTTAAGCCAAACGTTTAAAACATTATGAAACCAATCCAAACGTTTAAAACGTTACAAAACAAATCCACACGTTTCGCCTTTTTGGCGATTTAAGCCAAACGCTTTCAAACGTAATGAAACAAATCCAAACGTTTCACCTCTTTAGCGATTTAAGCCAAACATTTAAAACGTTGCGAAACCAATTTAAAAGTTTAAAACGTTACGAAATAAATCCAAAAGGCTTCACCTTTTTAGCGATTTAAGCCATATATTTACAAATGTTATGAATCAAATCCAAAAATTTCACCTTTTTATCAATTTACGCCAAACGTTTAAAACGTTTCGAAACCAATCCAAACGTATAGACTGTTACGGAACAATTCCAAATTTTTCCTATTTTTAGCAATTTAAGCCAAACTTTTACCAACGTTACGAAACGAATCCAAACGGTTCAGCTTTTTAGCGGTTTAAGACAAGCGTTCAAAATGTTACGAAACCAATCCTAACGTTTAATACGTTATGAAACAAATTTACAAGTTTCACCTTTTTAGCGATTTAAGCCAAACAGATACAAACATTACGAAACAAATCCAAATGTTTCCCCTATTTAGTGATTTAAGCCCAACGTTTATAAACCTTACGAAACAAATCGAAACGTTTCACCTTTTTAGCGGTTTAAGCCAGACGTTCAAAACGTTAGGAAACCAATCCAAACTTTTAATACATTACGAAACAAATGCAAACGTTTCATCTTTTTAGGAATTTCAGCCAAATGTTTACAAACGTTACGAAACAAATCTAAACGTTTTCCCTTTTTAGCGATATAAGCCAAACATTCAAAACGTTACAAAACCAATTCACGCGTTCCACCTTTTTAGCGATTTAAGCCAAACGTTGAAAACGTTACGAAACCAATCCAAACATTTAAAATGTTACGAAACAAATCCAAACGTTTCATTTTTTTAGTGATTTCAGCCAAATGTTTACAAAAGTTACGAAACAAATCCAAATGTTTAAAACGCTTCAAAACCAATCAAAACATTTAAAACATAACGAAACAAATTCAAACATTTCACCTTTTTGGAGATTTAAGCCAAATGTTCACAAACCTAACGAAACAAATCCAAACGTTTCCCCTTTTTAGTTATTTAAGCCAAACCTTTAGAACGTTACGAAACCAATCCAAATGTTTAAAACGTTACGAAAGAAATACAAAAGGTTTCACCTTATTAGGATTTAAGCCATATATTTACAAACGTTATGAAACAAATCCAAAAGTTTCACCTTTTTATCAATTTAAGCCATACTTTTAAATAGTTTCGAAACCAATCCAAACGTTTAGACTGTTATGAGACAAATCCAAACATTTCACCTTTTTAGCGGTTTAATGTTACGAAACCAATCCAAACATTTAACACGTTACAAAACAAATTTACAAGTTTCACCTTTTTAGCAATTTAAGCCAAACAGTTACAAACGTTACGAAACAAATTCAAACGTTTCCCCTTTTTAGCGATATAAGCCAAACGTTTAAAACGTTACAAAACCAATCCAAACGTTTCACCTTTTTAGCGATTTAAGCCAAATATTGAAAACGTCACGAAACCAATCCAAACGTTTAAAACATTACGAAACAAAATCCAAATATTTCATTTTTTTAGTGATTTAAGCCAAACGTTTACAAAAGTTACGAAACAAATCCAAACGTTTCATCTTCTTAGCGATTTAAGCAAAACATATAAAACGCTAAGAAACCAATCAAATGTTTCACCTTTTTCTCCATTTAAGCCAAACGTTTACAAACGTTACGAAATAAATCGAAACGTTTCCCCTTTTTCTCCATTTAAGCCAAACGTTTAAAACATTACGAAACCAATCCAAATGTTTAATTCGTTACAAAACAAATCCAAATGTTTCCCCTTTTTAGCAATTTATGCAAAACGTTTACAAATGTTACGAAACAAATCAAAACGTTTACCCTTATTAGCGGTTTAAGCCAAACATTTACAAACGTTACGAAACAAATTCAAACGTTTCCCCTTTTTAGACATTTAAGTCAAACGTTTAAAACGTTACAAAACAAATCCAAACGTTTCGCCTTTTTAGGGGTTTAAGCCAAACGTTTAAAACGTTACGAAACAAATCCAAACGTTTCACTTTTTTAGCGATTTAAGCTAGAAGTTTACAAACGTTACGAAACAAATCCATACATTTCACTTTTTTTAGAGATTTAAGCCAAACCTTTAAAACGTTACGAAACCAATTCAAATGTTTAAAACGTTACGAAACAAATTCAAACATTTCACCTTTATAACGATTTAAGCCAAATATTTACAAACGTTTCGAAACAAATCCAAACGTTTTCCCTTTTTATCAATTTAAGCCAATCGTTTAAAACCTAACTAAACCAATCCAAAAGTTTAAACGTTACGAAACAAATCCAAACGTTTCCCCTCTTTAGCAATCTAAGCCAAACGTTTACTAACATTACGAAACAAATCCACACATATCATCTTTTTAGCGGCTTAAGCCAAAGGTTTAAAACGTTACGAAACCAATCCAAACGTTTAAAACGTTACAAAGCAAATCCAAACGTTTAAAACGTTACAAAGCAAATCCACACGTTTCACCTTTTTAGCGATTTAAGCCAAACGTTTACAAACGTAACAAAACAAATCCAAACACATCACCTTTTTAGCAATTTAAGCCAAATATTTAAATCTTTACAAAACCAATCCAAATGTTTAAAACGTTACAAAAAAATCCAAAGGTTTCACCTTTTTAGCGATTTAAGCCATATATTTACAAATGGTACGAAACAAATCCAAACGTTTCACCTTTTTATCAATTTAAGCAAAACGTTTAAAACGTTTCGAAACCAATCCAAACGTTTAAACCGTTACAAAACAATTCCAAATGTTTCCCCTTTTCAGCGATTTAAGCCAAACGTTTACAAACGTTACGAAACAAATCCAAACGTTTCACCTTTTTCGCGGTTTAAGCCAAAAGATGAAAACGTTACGAAACCAATCCAAACGTTTAACAGGTTACGAAACAAATTTACATGTTTCACCTTTTTAGCGATTTAAGCCAAACAATTGCAAACGCTACGAAAAAAATCCAAACGTTTACCATTTTTAGCGATTTAAGCCAAATGTTTACAAATGTTACGAAACACATCCAAACGTTTCACCTTTTTAGCGGTTTAAGCCAAACGTTCAAAACGTTACGAAACCAATCCAAACGTTTAAAATGTTACAAAACTAATCCAAACGTTTCACCTTTTTAGCTATTTAAGCCAAATGTTTAAAAACGTTACGAAATAAATCCAAACGTTTCCACTTTTTAGCGATATAAGCCAAACGTTTAAAACGTTATGAAACCAATCCAAACATTTAAAACGTAACGAAACAAATTCAAATGTTTCACTTTTTTAGCGATTTAAGCATAATATTTACAAACGTTTCCAAAAAATCCAAATGTTTCCCCTTTTTATAAATTTAAACGTGTAAACCTAACGAAACCACTCCAAACATTTAAACATCACAAAACAAATCCAAATGTTTCCCCGTTTAGCGATTTAAGCCAAACGTTTAAAACGGTACGAAACTAATCCAAACGTTTCACCTATTAAGCGATTTAAGCCAAACGTTTAAAACATTACGAAACTAATCAAAACGTGTAAACGTTACGAAACAAGTCCAACCGTTTCCCCTTTTTAGCGATTTAAGCCAAACGTTGACAAACATTACGAAACAAATCCAAACGTTTCACCTTTTTAGCGGTTTAAGACAAACGTTTAAAACGTTACGAAACCAATGCAAAGGTTTAAAACGTTACGAAACAAATCCACACGTTTCACCATTTCAGCAGCTAAACGTTTACAAACGTAACGAAACAAATCCAAACGTTTCAGCTTTTTAGCGATTTAAGACATACATTCAAAACGTTACGAAACAAATCCAAATGTTTAAAATGTTATGAAACAAATCTAAACGTTTCACCTTTTTAACGACTTAAGCCATATATTAAAAAGGTTTAAAACGTTACGAAACCAATCTTAACGTTTAAAACGTTACGAAACAAATCCAAATGTTTCACCTTTTTAGCGATTTAAGCCAAACGTTTACAAACATTACGAATCAAATCCATACTTTTCACCTTTTTAGCTATTTAAGTCAAACATTTCAAAATGTTACGAAACCAATCCGAATGTTTAAAACGTTACAAAACAAATGCAAACATTTCACCTTTTTAGCGATTTAAGAAAAATATTTACAAACATTTCCAAACAAATCCAAACGTTTGCCCTTTTTATCAATTTAAGCCAAACGTTTAAAACCTAACGAAACCAATCCAAACGTTTCCTTTTTTAGCGATTTAAGCCAAATGTTTACATACATTACGAAACAAATCCAAACGTTTCACCTTTTTAGCGGTTTGAGCCAAACGTTTAAAACGTTATGAAACCAATTAAAACGTTTGAAACGTTACGAAAGAAATCCACACGTCTCACCTTTTTAGCGATTTATGCCAAACGTTTACAAATGTAACAAAACAAATCCAAACGTTTGACCTTTTTGGCGATTTAAGCCAAACATTTAAAATGTTACGAAACGAGTCCAAATGTTTAAAACGTTACGAAACAAATCCAAAGGTTTCACCTTTTTAGCGGTTTAAGCCATATATTTACAAATGTTACGAAATAAATCCAAACGTTTCACCTCTTTATCAATTTAAGCCAAATGTTTAAAACGTTTCGAAACCAATCCAAACGTTTAAACCGTTACGAAACAATTCCAAATGTTTCCCCTTTTTAGCGATTTAAGCAAAACGTTTTTAAACGTTACGGAACAAATACAAACGTTACGAAACAAATCAAAACGTTTCAGCTTTTTAGCGGTTTTAATCCAAATGTTCAAAACGTTACGAAACCAATCCAAACGTGTAACACGTTACGAAAAACATTTACACTTTTCACCTGGTTAGCTATTTAAGCCAAACGGTTACAGACGTTACGAAAAAATCCAAACGTTTCCACTTTTTGGCGATTTAAGTGAAACGTTTAAACGTTTCGAAACAAATCCAAACGATTCACCTTTTTAACGGTTTAAGCCAAACGTTCAAAACATTACGAAACTAATCTAAACGTTCAAAATAAATCCTACGTTTCACCTTTTTAGCAATTTAAGCCAAACATTTACAAAAGCAACGAAACAAATTCAAACATTTCCCCTTTTAGCGATTTAAGCCAAACATTTAGAAATGTTATGAAACATATCCAAACGTTTCTCCTTTTTAGCGATTTAATTTACACGTTTAAAACACTAAGAAACCAATCCAAACGTTTAAAACGTTACGAAATAAATCCAAACAGTTCACCTTTTTAGCGATTTAAGCCAAACATTTACAAACATTACGAAACAAATCCATACGTTTCACCTTTTTACTGATTTAAGCCAAACATTTAATACGTCACGAAACCAATCCAAATGTTTAAAATGTCACGAAACAAATCCAAACATTTTACCTTTTTAGCGAATTAAGCCAAATATTTACAAACGTTTCGAAACAAATCCAAACGTTTCCCCTTTTTAGCGATGTAAGCCAAACATTTACAAACATTATAAAACAAATCCAAACGTTTCACCTTTTTAGCAGCTTAAGCCAAACGTTTAAAACGTTATGAAAAAATCCAAACGTTTAAAACGTTACGAAACAAATCCACACGTTTCACCTTTTTAGTGATTTAAGCCAAACGTTTACAAACGTAATGAAACAAATCCAAACGTTTCACCTTTTTAGCGATTTAAGCCAAACATTTAAAACGTTACGAAACAAATCCAAATGTTTAAAACTTTACGAAGCGAATCCAAACGTTTCACCTTTTTAGCGATTTAAGCCATATATTTACAAACGCTTAAAACGTTATGAAACAAATCCAAACGTTTCACCTTTTTAGCGATTTAAGCCATATATTTACAAACGTTTGAAACGTTACAAAATTAATCGAAACGTTTAAAATGTTACGAATCAAATCCAAATGATTTCCCTTTTTAGCGATTTAAGCCAAACGTTTACAAACGTTACAAAACAAATCCATACTTTTCACCTTTTTAGCGATTTAAGCCAAACCTTTAAAATGTTACGAAACCAATCCAAATGTTTAAAATGTTTCGAAACAAATTCAAACCTTCCACCTTTTTCGCGATTTAAGCCCAATATTTACAAACTGTAATACCCTGTAAAATTTTATGGCTTTTTCTTTGATTTTCCGGTAAATTTTGCAATCGTTGCGGATTCGTGGTTCAATTAAATTTTTGATTTTTTTGGTTAGGCTTTCTCATTGATTTTGGCAATTTGAATTCTGTATTGGACCTGGACAAATTCTAGGCCCATGTTGTGTTTTGATCAGGTCCCAATGAGACCTGTTAATTGTTTTTTTAGTCTCGATTGAGACTCTTATGTCTCGCTCGAGACCCAATAGTTTTCAGCAGTATACGTGCTGCATGTTACTCTTTTCCTTCCATATATATAGGTTATATTAAATCCTAATCTCTTCTAACTCTCTTCTCAAACCCTAGCCATCTCCTGCTCCTCATTATTTACTAGAATCATTCATCAAAATTCATCTTCTTCGGCTCTGTAAATCGGTTATCATTCATCGCCTACGTTCAGTTTAGTTTCTTTTCTCGACTCTATCGTATTTGATCCGTTCTCATTTGTTTTAGCACAAATCAAGATCCGTTTGTTTGATGCCGTAGCTAACTCAGTACTCTTCGATTCTACGCTTGAAATTCGTTATTTGGTACGTTAATCTCTTCGTACTAGCCGCCGTCGTTTCATCGATTGTTCATTGTTCTTGGTCCCTGTTTTGTTTTGGATGTTCCCGCCGATAAGTTCTTTTATTGTGATGCCATTCTTATTATATTTGAGGTTATTCAATGATGCTAGATTGTTGTTTAACCGACTGATTATTTTTTTTCTTTGAGCCTATTGAATTACGTTTCGGTTCTTCCATTATTACTTGACTGCGTGTTCTTCATTATTGTTATTGCCAAATTCATGCTTCCCTTTTTATTATTATTTATGTTATCCCAAGGTCATAACTAGATAGTATTTGCTGGTAACTGAAATTATTTTAGGTTGAGATCTCCATTGTTCATGCTTGTTTCGGTTCGATCGTTCAATATCGGTTTCAGCAGTCGCTCTTGCTTTTGGTTCATGCAGTGAATCCTTATTTCATTATCATGAGTCTTGATTGTTGATATGATGATTGCCATGGGATTTAGGATATTGAATAATAAGTTCATTTGATAACTAACATAGTTATGAAGTTTTGTGTTTAATGGATTGGTTGAATTTTGGTTACTGTCCGTTTGAATTATGCATTTGATGATTTCACTGTTTGTAATACCCCTTATTTTTTTGTTATGTTTTCGACATGGTTTCAGATTGGATTGAGCATTGTGACACCTTGATGGAGTCTTTTTTTTTATCTTGTATGTGTCATATGAATCGTGTGGGTAGTAGATATTGATTCTATTTATTTTCGGGTATATATTGAAGTTGTTTTCCCATGTTTTTGAAAACTGCCATGTGTTAATAAAGCATTGATATCTCACAATTGAATGGTCGGATCGGGCTCATCTTTGGATATGTTGTTCCTAAGAGGATTTGCTAATATCTGGTAGGTTGGATTGTTATTTGGAGGTTTCTAACTCTAAAAATACCTGTTAAACCGTGGGCTTTAATTGCAGCCCAAGTAAAGCCCGCAGGAGTCTATTAATAGACCCCTTAAGTTGCAAACCCTAGACCCCATTCAACTCCAAACCCTAAAAACAAATTTCTTCACTCAAAGAACTTGATTTCTTCCTTCTAAAAAGTCTGAATGCGATTCATTCCGCTTAGAATATAATTTTACATCCTACTCGCAAGATCTACGCGATTTCTACGTTGCGTTCTTCGTTGGAAGCTTGTGGATTAAATTGAATTTGGTCCAGCCCCTTGATCCTTGGGTTAATACATCCTTTACATTATTGTTCATCATCCTTAGTTATTGTTTTCGTATCCTTTTGATTCATGGATTCATTGCTGTGTGATTTTGCCTATAAATGCATAATATAGAATTTTAATAAAGTGAATTGTTCCTATTGTTATGTCATGCTTATGCCACTGAGTTTATGTGGATAAAATGATGGTTTGTACATATATAAATTGTGTTACATGTTTTGGAAAGCATTTGGCATGATTCATCAATGTTAGGATTTTTCTAGAAATTGTTGTATTCTAATCGATTTGGTGGTTTGAATCTATGAAATTGAGATTCTATGCTAAGGTTACTAATATGTATGATATTTTTGATGGACTTTATGTTTATGAACTGATCTTGTTAGTTGTATCAACACTTTGGCATGCTCTCGATTGTTTTAGCTGAAATTGCGTAAAATGGTGAATTTGGGTTGTTTGAGAGTTGTAATCGCATAAATATTTTGAGATGATGCACCTACTGTTCTAAGATGATATACCTGTTAGTGATATGCACTAGGTCAATCATGTTTGACCATATTTTGACTTTATCATTTTATTATTTATTGATTAGCAGTTTTTATCATTTTATATTAATGATTAAAATACTTGAATGGTTAATTCTTTCTAAGGTCATCGAGTATGTGACTTGATAGTAGAACCCTTAGGTTTAATAAAAGAATTATATACCATCTATCCCTAGTCTTAATAGAACATTGAGACTAGTATGATGTTGACTGATGATTATGTTTTACTAATCATGTATATGAGATATTAAGTCAAATCATAGGTGCTATTTGAGAAATAAGGCACTGGATGACCCACTGTGAGAATACTACATAGATCACTGTCATAAGTAATTCTCATTACAGTTCTATTAGTATAATCCTTTGACCTTGAAATCATCATGAATTTCTACATAGCTATTTCATATTTTGATACAGTCTTACATTATCTTTAACAGGATAATGAAATAGATTGTCATTGGATATGAAAGTAACTAGGTGAGAAATGTGAGTGACTGAGAAGGAATTTGTCCCTCATTTATTTGAGTAAGATATCTATGGGCCCCTTGAAGAAGATAGACTGAAGAAAATGCATGGCCATGCTAATTGAAAAGAAGTTATCATTTTCAGTCTACTTAGAGTCAAGAAACTAATGATTGAATGTTATAAGGATGACATAACTATGCCTTATATTCAATCTGGATATCGAGAGACAAAGGGATTAAAATATTATTGTAAATGGTTAAATCGGATTATCGATATTCATATAACTTGGGTAGTCATAATGTCTTGCTAGAGGCCACTTATGACTTGTGGGCTGAAATAGGGATTTCGAGCCTACTGCCAACGTTATATGAACCTACAGGGTCGCACACTAAAAACAGGCCCAAAACAGTTATGGGTTGTACAAGCCCAATGTGATTAAGTGATTAATTATATATATATATAATTCGTAATATATATATATATATATATATATATATATATATATATATATATATATATTAATAAATATATATATTAATTCGAAATTTAAGGATAAGCGTTTTCTTTAATTTATTATTTTTGGAAGATAATAAATATAGTAATTAATATATATGGATAATTATCAAAAAGGAGTTTTTGATAAACATAAACTTTTAGAATTGCAATGAGATTGAAATTCGAATTTGTCTCAAACCCTAGTGTTATTTATCACTATAAATACTCATTAAACAATTGGTTTGAGAATCACGAAATTAATTATTCACTAAATCACTAAAATTCAAAATTGCTTGTGAAGCAATAGTGCTAGCATACAAGCACTAGTTTTGGCTAAGGTCTGTTCGTGTGGATACTCGTAGAGGACACGTTCTTTTGGAGGCGTTTCTGATCCGAGGCCAGGTATCACCAAAGTGAACCACCTCCTTCCTTCCTACATTGCTGTTGAATTCGACATACAAGTAAGTAATTATTCTGTTAATTCGAATTACATGGATCTTGGTTTGGGTTTTTAGATAAATTTTTGAAATTCCGCTGCGTTATGAACCTATAAAACTCAACAATACCTACTGTTCTAAGATGATATATATATGATGTTTATATGATTTAGGATCAGTGGTTATATGATTTGGATTGTCGAATGCATGATTTGGCTTGTTTAGCATGTTTAGGAAATTTCTAGCGAAATTGTGTTATCGATTGTTTTAGGGATGTTGGCATGAGTTTAGATCTGAGTTGGTTTGATATTTTGAAATTATGTATGATATAATACTGATCTAAATGATTTTGGGAGTTTGAATCATAAATGTTTTGGTACGTGTTGGCTTAGTTTGCAAACTAGGTAGTTTTACGCTAAAATACTTTGATTTCGGATTCGATACTTTGTAATGACCTAAGATCTGAATTACTTTCATATTATTGATTATGGCATGTATATGAACTGATCTAAGGTATTTTGGTTTGGCGATTCATGTTCGGTCTCATTTTGAGCTAAGTGCCATGAATGCTTAATTGGCTTGATGTTGTGAAAAATATGTTGATTCCAAATGTTTTGCTATGACATGTGTTATATAAAATGTGATTATTAAGCATGCTAGGGCTGTTGTATATTGGTGTTTGGCTTATTTGGTTGTGTTTGTCCATTGGGGACTTTTATCGAACACTTTATAATTATGATGTTATACTTGGGTTTTAATGTTTAATTGAGTTCCCTTATTTTCTAAATTGATACTTTGGTATATTTAAATGATTCCGGACTTTAAAAGAATTGCTTTACTTTGGTTGGATGTTTGGTTTGGGTTAGACTTGGATCGCCCAATTTGTGAGTATAGGCTTGGCAGTTGTGATAACTCGGCTAGCTCACCACTTTGGTTTAAACTTAGTTTAATGATTTTAACTAAGTTATTGAAATGATTTCCGGATTATGTTTTCAAAGTGGGAACTCAATTTAACTTAAATATCGTATGACTTCGGTTATGTTCAGTATGTATGATTACTCTACTTTGGTTTATGCTTTGGCTATGGATTAAGTTAGTGTGTTTGCTTTGTCTTGGATCGTTGATGTTTGTGCTAGTCATATGTGTTGTCTAGTACTCTTTAGAGTTAGGACATGTTTTAATTCTGATTTATATTGTCTAGACTCGTCGACTGTTCGTGCTTCGGAGACGAACCAAAATTAGTTGCTTGCCAGGTTATCACGTGGATTAGCAAGCAGTGAGTTTGTACTTACTATTTACCGCTTTATTAAGTAAATTGTTATTTTAGTATCTATATATTGTATACGTACAATTGCGAACTGTTTTTATCATTATGGCTTTTATTTGGAACAAGCTACATAATGGGCATCATTAGGACTGCGTTCGCACCGGTATTGATCTAGATAAGGTATGTGATGTGTGATGGTAACTCGGTGTGAGCATAGCTCTCGGGACCAGTAGAGTAACTCGGTGTAGCTCAGCTCTCGGGACTCTGATTATGAATTAAGAGTGGTCGGTGGTAACTCAGTGTAGCTCAGCTCTCGGGACCGGGCCTATTGGATTATGGATATATTTATTATTGTGGATTAGGGTTCCAACTATTATACGTAATGTTGTTATTAAATGTTTTAAACGGTTTTAAAGGTTTTCCACTTGATAAATGTAAATAGTGGTATGAACTCATCTCAGTATATCTCACCCGTTGTTTTCCTAATTTTTCCAGGGTTATGATTTGAGCGAGTCAGCTGCTCTCCGATTCTTTATTTCCTCGGAGGTTTTACTTATATTTTAATAAAGTTAGTAAACTGATTTTATTCTTAAACCGCAGTAGTAATTAGAAGTTTTATGTCGAATACTTGTTATGAATCTATTCAATTAATTAATTATTATTTTAGCATCCTTTTATTAATTTGGGTTAATATGTACTTCTGCCATGTTTAAGACTCAGAGTTGGTCTGAGCACTTTACAATAAATGTTGTATACTATGAACTGCTACAATTAGGCTGAAGTCTCGGTTACCCCTGAGCATTGGTTTTCTTGTAGGTTTATATATTTGTTGATTATCCGCAAGGCTAGCTACGGGTTTTGGTACAACCATACCCATACCTTAACGCCGGTCACGATTCATGAAATTGAGTCGTGACATTGTTACTATTGTTCAAGATGGTTCTTTGGCCTTTTGAATTATTAGTAATTGGTTTGATGGGCGGGAAAGGATAACTATGCTAATAGTGCTTTACTTGTCCACTAATTAAGTTATTTTTTTCGCCATTTGATATTTCAATTACGTGATTACATAATTAGTTGGAGTTTGTATTTTAATTAAATGAGCTTTTCTATTGTCCATAAATGTATGGTTATGGATTTTGATTGGTTAGGTAGTGTTCAATATTTGTGTTGAGTTTGATTTCCATAATGTGCTTAATGTTAGGTTTGATTATTTTTTTATTTTTTTATTTTATTCTTATTGCTTAGTGTTCATAATTTTTGAATGTTATTATTATACCGGTTTTGAAACCGAACCTTCGATTATCGTGTCGATTTCTAAATTGCTAAATTATTAAGCGATAATATTGTTTTAAATTTGGAAATAATATAGTTTCGATTCCAATTTAAATTGATTTGAAGAATATGAATTTGAAAACAATATTTATTTTATAATTATTTATTGGATAATTTCTTGGGTAATCATGAGTTATTTAATTATTGGCTTAACGTGCCAATTTGGATAATTTACATTTTAGTTTTTAAATATTTTTCTTAACTTGTTTTAGTTAAGTAATTTATCAATAACTATTTGTTATTTGTGTTTTAAGCTATTGAATTCCGTTTTAAATTGTGAATTATTATTTTATCAAAATTATTATTTTTGGGAATTATAAACTCTGGTTTATATTTTTGATAAAATATTTTGGGTCAGGTTAGACTTGGGTCACCCGACATGTGAGGTAACTTGGTAGTTATTGGTAACTCGGCTAACCCACTATTTCAGGATTTGATTTAAGTTATTATTTAAATATTACATAAGTAATATTTTCCGGATCAAATTTTAAAAACGGGAACTCAATAGACTTGTATTATTATTTATTTTGAGTATTGTGTTTACTCAACGTTGTTCGTATTTTAACTTGGGTCACGATGTAATTATTTATTCTTTCTGCTCTAGCTATAATTTGGTTCACTTGGTATTATGCTAGTCCTATGTGGTGTTTAGTACTCTCTAGAATTAGGGATTTATTTTAATATTGGTTTTTACCCTATTCTTAGACTCGTCGAGTACTCGTGCTTCAGAGTCGCATCAGGTTTTGTCGCTTGTCAGGTTTTGACGTGGATTAGCAAACAGTGAGTTTGTAGTGCTATTTATCGCTTTAGTAAGTACCGCAATTTATTTTAGTATTATAAATGTTTTCGAACTGTTTTTAAGGGATTATGGATTTGGATTGAAACGAGCTACTCGATAGGCTTGTATCGAGACTGTGTGCACCGGTAAGTACGCTGTGATCGCCAGACTAATGTCTTGCTTACGCTGATATATGACGAGGATTTGTTCCCGTCCACTTTTGGTTTTTTAGTATGGTATGTCATACTTACGCTGGGATCATTTAAATACTGTTATTCCATAATTATATATTGTATTAGAATAAAAGGATGTGATTTAAGGGTTTTAAAATTAATAAATGTAAATAGCATTGCGAACTCATCTCAGTATATCAGACCCCCGTTGTTTTCCCATTTTTCCAGGTTTATTATTTTGAGCGAGTCAGCTGATCTCCGAATCTTTATTCCTCGGATGTTTATTTTATTGTAATAAATTATTAAACTGATTTTATTCTTAGACCGCAATAGTAAACCAGAAGTCTTTATTATTCTAGTATGTTTGTCGGTTTAGTCTGACTGGCTTTATTTTTATGCTTGGGCATATTTTTTTTTTTTTACTCTGGATATTCATTATTTAATGTAAGTAGTTATATTTAAGTTGTTTTATTATTTATATGTCTGAGTGTTCATCTGTGAGGCTTGCTACGGGCTTTGGTACGACCATACCCATATCCTAGCGCTGGTCCCGATCCATGAAATTGGGTCGTGATACAAACGTTTCGAAAAAATTCCAAACGTTTCCCTTTATATCAATTTAAGCCAAACATTTAAAACCTAAAGAAACCCATCCAAACGTTTAAACGTTACGAAACAAATTCAAACGTTTCCCCTTTTTAGCGATTTAAGTCAAACGTTTACAAACAAATCTAAAAGTTTCACCTTTTTAGCGGTAAAAGCCAAACGTTCAAAACATTACGAAATCAATCCAAACGTTTAAAACGTTACGAAACAAATTCAAACGTTTCACCTTTTTAGAGATTTAAGCTAAATGTTTACAAACATTACCAAAATAAAACGTTTCCCCTTTTTAGCGATATAAGCCAAACGTTTAAAACGTTACAAAACCAATCTAAATATTTAAAACATCACGAAAAAAATTAAAACGTTTCACCTTTTTAGCGATTTAAGCCAAATGTTTACAAACGTTACGAAACAAATACAAACGTTTCACCTTTTTAGCGATTTAAGAGAAACGTTTAAAACGTTACGAAACAAATCCAAACGTTTCACCTTTTTGGCGGCTTAAGCCAAACGTTTAAAACGTTACGAAACCAATCCAAATGTTTTAAACGTTACGAAACAAATCCACACGTTACACCTTTTTAGCGATTTAAGCCAAACATTTACAAAAGCAACGAAACAAATCCAAACATTTCCCCTTTTTAGCGATTTAAGACAAACGTTTAGAAAAATTATGAAACAAATCCAAACGTTGCACCTTTTTAGCGATTTAAGTTAAACGTTTAAAACGCTACGAACCCACTCCAAACCATTAAAACGTTAGGAAACAAATCCAAACATTTCACCTTTTTAGCGATTTAAGCCAAACGTTTACAAACGTTACAAAACAAATCCATACTTTTCACCTTTTTAATGATTTAAGGCAAACATTTAAAACGTTTCGAAACCTATCAAAATTGTTAAAACGTTACGAAACAAATCAAAACATTTCAACTTTTTAGCGATTTAAGCCAAATATTTACAAACGTTTCGAAACAAATCCAAACGTTTCGAAACAAATCCAAACGTTTCCCCTTTTTAGCAATTTAAGCCAAACGTTTAAAACTTAATGAAACCAATCCAAACTTTTAAACATTACAAAACAAATCCAAACGTTTCCCCTTTTAGCGATTTAAGCCAAACGTTTATAAACATTACGAAAACGTTTCCACTTTTTAGCGTATTAAGTCATACGTTTACAACATTACGAAACCAATCCAAACATTTAAAACATTACGAAACAAATCCACACGTTGCACCTTTTTAGCGATATAAGTCAAACGTTTATAAACGTAACGAAACAAATCCAAAATTTTCACCTTTTTAGCGATTTAAGTCAAACGTTTAAAACGTTATGAAACAAATCCTAATGTTTAAAACATTACGAAACAAATCCAAACGTTTCATCTTTTTAGCGATTTAGGCCATATATTTACAAACGTTTAAAACGTTACGAAACCAATCCAAACGTTTAAAACATTATGAAACAAATCCAAAATTTCACCTTTTTAGCGATTTATGCCATATATTTACAAACGTTTAAAACGTTACAAAACCAATCCAAACGTTTCCCCTTTTTAGCGATTTAAACCAAACGTTTACAAATGTTACGAAACAAATTCATATTTTTCACCTTTTTAGCGATTTAAGCTAAACCTTTAAAATGTTACGAAACCAATCTAAATGTTTAAAAAGTTACGAAACAAATCCAAACATTTCACCTTTTTAACGATATAAGCCCAATATTTACAAACGTTTCGAAACAAATCCAAACGTTTCCCCTTTACATCAATTTAAGGGAAACGTTTAAAACCTAACGAAACCAATCCAAACATTTAAACGTTACGAAACAAATCCAAACGTTTCCCCTTTTTAGGGCTATTAATCAGCTATGGCACTCCAAATGTTTAAAAAAACTACGAAACAAATCCAAACGTTTCACCTTTTTAGCGGTTTAAGCCAAACATTTAAAACGTTTTGAAACCAATCCAAACGTTTAAAATGTTACGAAACAAATCCACATGTTTAACCTTTTTAGCGATTTAAGCCAAACGTTTACAAACGTAACGAAACAAATCCAAACGTTTCACCTTTTTAGCAATTTAATTAATATATTTATAAACGTTTAAAACGTTACAAAACCAATCCAAACGTTTAAAACGTTATGAAACAAATCCAAATGTTTCACCTTTTTAGCGATTTAAGACAAACGTTTACAAACGTTACAAAACAAATCCATACTTTTCACCTTTTTAGCGATTTAAGCCAAACCTTTAAAACGTTGCAAAACCTATTTGAATGTTTAAAACGTTACGAAATAAATGCAAACATTTCACCTTTTTAGCGATTTAAACCAAATATTTACAAACGTTTCCAAACAAATCCAAACGTTTCCCCTTTTTATAAATTTAAGTCAAACGTTTAAAATCTAACGAAACCAATCCAAATGATTAAATGTTACGAAACAAATCTAAACGTTTCCCCTTTTTAGCGATTTAAGCCAAACTTTTACAAACATTACGAAAACAAATAAAACGTTTCACCTTTTTAGCGGTTTAAGCCAAACATTTAAAACGTTACAAAATCAATCCAAACGTTTAAAACGTTACGAAACAAATCCACACGTGTCACCTTTTTAGCGATTTATGCCAAACGTTTACAAACGTAACGAAACAAATCTAAACCTTTCACCTTTTCAGCAATTTAAGCCATACATTTAAAACGTTACGAAACCAATCCAAATGTTTAAAATGTTACGAAACAAATCCAAAGGCTTCACCTTTTGAGCGATTTAAGCCATATATTTACAAACGTTACGACACAAATCCAAATGTTTCACCTTTTTTATCAATTTAAGCCAAATGTTTAAAACATTTCGAAACCAATCCAAAAATATAAATCGTTACGAAACAATTCCAAATGTTTCCCCTTTTTAGCTATTTATGCTAAACGGTTACAAACGTTACGAAAAAAATCTAAACGTTTCCCCTTTTTAGCAATCTAAAAAAATTTACACGTTTCACCGTTTTAGCTATTTATGCCAAACGGTTACAAATGTTTCGAAACAAATCCAAACGTTTCCCCTTTTTAGCGGTTTAAGCCAAACGTTCAAGACATTACGAAAGCAATCCAAACGTTTAAAACGTTACGAAACAAATCCAAACGTTTCACCTTTTTAGTGATTTAAGCCAAACGTTTACCAACGTTACCAAAATAAATCCAAACGTTTTCCCTTTTTAGCGATATAAGCCAAACTTTTAAAAAGTTACGAAAGCAATCCAAACATTTAAAACGTTACGAAACAAATTAAAACGTGTCACCTTTTTAGCGATTTAAGCCAAATATTTACAAACGTTACGAAACAAATCCAAACTTTTCCCCTTTTTAGCGATTTAAGACAAACGTTTACAAACGTTACGAAAGAAATCCAAACATTTCCCCTTTTTAGCGATATAAGCCAAAAGTTTAAAACGTTACAAAACCAATCCAAACGTTTCACCTTTCTAGTGATTTAAGCCAAACGTTGAAAACGTTACGAAACCAATCCAAACGTTTAAAACATTACGAAACAAATCGAAACGTTTCATCTTTTTAGTGATTTAAACCGAACGTTTACAAAAGTTACGAAACAAATCCGAACGTTTGATCTTTTTAGCGATTTAAGCCGAACGTTTAATATGCTAAGAAACAAATCCAAACATTTAAAACGTTACGAAACAAATTCAAACGTTTCACCTTTTTAGCGATTTAAGCAAAACGGTTACAAATGCTACGAAAAAAATCCAAACGTTTCCCCTTTTTCTCAATTTATTCCAAACGTTTAAAACGTTACAAAACCAATCCAAACGTTTAAAACATTACGAAACAAATCCAAACGTTTCCCCTTTTCAGCGATTTATGCCAAACGTTTACAAACGTTATGAAACAACTCCAAACGTTTCCCCTTATTATAGTTTTAAGCCAAACGTTTACAAATGTTACGAAACAAATTCAAACGTTTCACCTATATAGCAATTTAAGCCAAACGTTTAATACTTTACGAAACAAATCCGAACGTTTCACCTTTTTAGCAGTTTAAGCCAAAAGTTTAAAACGTTACAAACCCCATCTAAACTTTTAAAACGTTACCAAACAAATCCAAACGTTTAACGTTTTTAGGGATTAAAGCCAAACATTTAAAAACATTACGAAACAAACCCAAACGTTTCACCTTTTTAGCGATTTAAGCCAAACGTTTACAAACGTCACGAAACAAATCCAAACGTTTCACCTTTTTAGCGATTTAAGCTAAACGTTTAAAACGTTACAAAACCAATCAAAACGCTATAATGCAATTCCAAATGTTTCACCTTTTTAGCGATTTAAGCTAAACATTTACAAATGTTACGAAACAAATTCAAACATTTCACCTTTTTAGTGATTTAAGCCAAACGTTTATAATGTTACGAAACCAATCCAAACATTTAAAACATTAGGAAACAATTCCAAACGTTTCACCTTTTTAGCGATTTACGCCAAACGTTTACAAACGTTACGAAATAAATCCAAACATTGCATCTTTTTAATCATTTGAGCGAAACGTTTAAAATGTTACGACACCAATCCAAACGTTTAAAATGTTACGAAACTAATCCAAACGTTTCACCTTAATAGTTGCTTAAGCCAAACATTTACAAAATTTAAGAAACAAATCCAAACGTTTCACCTTTTTATCAATTTTAGGCAAACGTTTAACACGTTACGAAACCAATCCAAACATTTAAAATGTTACGAAACAAATCCAAATGTTTCTACTTTTAAGCGATTTAAGCCAAACGTTTATAATATTACGAAACCAATCAAAACGTTTAAAACATTACAAAACCAATCCAATTATTTATAACGTTATGAAATAAATTCAAACATTTCACCTTTTTTGCGATTTAAGCCAAACATTTACAAACGTTATGAAATAAATCCAAACGTTTTACCTTTTTCTCAATTTAAGCCAAATGTTTAAAACGTTACGAAACCAATCTAAACGTTTAAAACGGTATGAAACAAATACAAACGTTTCCCCTTTTTAGCGATTTATGTCAAACGTTTACAACCTTTACGAAACAAATCTGAACGTTTCACCTTTTTAGCTGTTTAAGCCAAACATTTACAAAACTTACGAAATAAATTCAAACGTTTCACCTTTTTAGTAATTTAAGGCAAACGTTTAAAACGTTACCAAACAAATCCAAACGTTTCACCTTTTTAGCTGTTTAAGCCAAACGTTTATAACGTTACGAAACCCATCCAAATGTTTAAAATGTTACTAAACAAATTCAAACGTTTCATCTTTTTAGCGATTTAAGCCAAACATTTACAACGTTACGAAACAAATCCAAACGTTTCACCTTTTTAGCGATTTAAGCCAAACATTTACAAACGTTACGAATCAAATCCAAATGTTTCACCTTTTAGCGATTTATGCCAAACGTTTAAAACGTTACGAAACCAATCAAAACGTTTAAAACGTTACGAAACAAATTTAAATGTTTCACATTTTTAGCTATATAAGCCAAACGTTTACAAACATTACGATACAAATTCAAACGTTTCACCTTTTTTAGTGATTTAGGCCAAACGTTTAAAATGTTTCGAAACCAATCCAAATGTTTAAAACATTACGAAACAAATCCAAACGTTTCATCTTTTTAGAGATTTAAGCTGAACGATTACAAACGTTACGAAACAAATCCAAACATTCACCTTTTTAAGCATTTAAGCCAAACGTTTAAAATGTTACGAAACTAATCCAAACGTTTAAAACGTTACGAAAAGAATCCAAATGTTTCTCCTTTGTAGCAGTTTAAGCCAAACATTTACAAACATAACGAATCAAATCCAAACGTTTTACCTTTTTATCAATTTTAGCCAAACGTTTAAAACATTACGAAACCAATCCAAACGTTTAAAACGTTATGAAACAAATCCAAACGTTTCCACTTTTAAGCGATTTAAGCCAAACATGTAAAACGTTATGAAACCAATCCAAACGTTTAAAACGTTTCGAAACAAATCCAAATGTTTCACCTTTTTAGTGATTTAAGCCAAATGTTTACAAACTTTACGAAACAAATACAAACGTTTCACCTTTTTAGCGATTTAAGCCAAATGTTTAATATGTTACGAAACCAATCCAAAAGTTTAAAACGTTACGAAACAAATCCAAATGATCCTCCTTTTTTAGTGATTTAAGACCAACAAACGTTACGAAACAAATCCAAACATTTCACAGTTTTAAGCATTTAAGCCAAACGCTAAAACGTTACAAAACCAATCCAAAAGTTTAAAACGTTACAAAACTAACATTTCCCCTTTTTAGCGATTAAAGCCAAACATTTACTAACGTTAGGAAACAAATCAAAAGGTTTCATCTTTTTAGAAAATTCAGCCAAACGTTGAAAACGTTACGAAACCAATCCAAACGTTTAAAATGCTACGAAAAAAATCCAAACATTTCACCTTTTTAGTGATTTAAGCCAAACGTTTACGAAGGTTACGAAACAAATCCAAACGTTTTACCTATTTAGCGGTTTATGCCAAACGTTGGAAACTTTACGAAACCATTGCAAACGTTGTAAACGTTACGAAACAAATCGAAACGTTTCAACTTTTTGTGATTTAAGCCAAATGTTGCAAACGTTATGAAACAAATCTTACTGTATGACTTTTTTCTCAATATAAGCCAAACGTTTAAAATGCTACGAAACTAGTACAAATGTTTAAAACTTTACAAACAAATCCAAATGTTTTCCCTTTTTAGCGAATTAAGCCAAACGTTACGAAACAAATCCAAACGTTTCCCCTTTTTAGCGGTTTACTCCAAACGTTTAGAACGTTACGAAACCAATACAAACGTATAAAAAGTTATGAAATAAATCCAAAATATTTCAGTTTTTAGCGATTTAAGCCAAATGTTTTGAATCGTTTCGAAACAAATCCAAACGTTTCACCTTTTTAGCGATTTAAGCCAAACATTAAAATGTTACGAAACCAATCCAAACTTTTAAAATGTTACGACACAAATCCAAATGTTTCTCCTTTTTAGCAATTTACAAACGTTACGAAACAAATCCAAACATTTTGCCTTTTTATCAATTTAAGGCAAATGTTTAAAACGTTAAGAAACCAATCCAAACGTTTAAAACGTTACGAAAAACAAACATCCAATCGTTTCCCCTTTTTAGCGATTTAAGCCAAACGTTTACAAACTCTAGGAAACAAATCCAAACGTTTCACATTTTTAGCGGTTTAAGCCAAACCTTCAAAACGTTACGAAACCAATCCAAACGTTTAAAACGTTACGAAATAAATCCACATGTTTCACCTTTTTAGAGATTTAATCCAAACATTTACAAACGTTACGAAACAAATCCAAATGTTTCACCTTTACAGCGATTTAAGCCAAACATTTAAAACATTACGAAACTAATCCAAATGTTTAAAACGATACGAAACAAATCCAAACGTTTCTCCTTTTTAGCGATTTAAGCCAAATATTTACAGACGTTACCAAACAAATCCAAACGTTTCCCCTTTTATCAATTTAAGCCAAACGTTTTAAACGTTACGAAACCAATCCAAACATTTAAAACGTTACAAAAATCCAAACGTTTCCCCTTTTTAGCGATTTAAACCAAACGTTTACAAACGTTCCAAAAAAATCAAAACGTTCACCTTTTTAGCGGTTTAAGACGATTAAAACGTTATGAAACCAATCCAAACATTTAAAACGTTTCGAAACAAATCCACACGTTTCACCTTTTTAGCGATTTAAGCCAAACGTTTACAAACGTTACGAAATAAATCCAAACGTTTTAACTTTTTAGCGATTTAAGCTAAACGTTTAGAAACGTTACGAAATAAATCCAAATGTTTCACCTTTTTAGCGATTTAAGCTAAATGTTTAAAACGTTACGAAACCAATATAAACTTTCTAAACGTTACGAAACAAATCCAAATGTTTCATCTTTTTAGCGATTTATGTCAAACGTTTACAAAGGCTACGAAACAAATCCAAACGTTTCACCTTTTTAGCGATTTATACCAAACATTTAAAACATCATGAAACCAATCCAAATATTTAAAACTTTACGAAACAAATCCAAACGTTTCACCTTTTTTAACGATTTAAGCAAAATATTTACAATCGTTACGAAACAAAACTCAACGTTTTACCTTTTTATCAATTGAAGCAAAATGATTAAAAATATTACGAATAGTATCCAAACGTTTGAAACGTTACGAAACAAATCCAAACATTTAACTTTTTTAGCGATTTAAGCCAAACATCTACAAACGTTAAGAAACAAATCCAAATGTTTCCCCTTTTGAGCGATTGAAGCTAAACGTTAGGAAACGTTACAATACAAATCCAAATGTTTCACCTTTTTAGCGATTTAAGTTAAACGTTTAAAACGATACGAAACCAATCCAAACGTTTTAAATGGTATAAAAGAAATACAATAGTTTCACCTTTTTAGCAATTTAAGTAGGAAACAAATCCAAACGTTTCACTTTTTTAGCAATCTAAGCAAAACATTTAAAACATTACGAAAGCAATCCAAATGAACGTTACAAAACAAATCAAAACGTTTCACCTTTTTAGTGATTTGAGCAAAATATTTACAAACGTTGCGAAATAAATCCAAACTTTTAAAACATTACGAAACAAATCTAATCGTTTTCCCTTTTTAGCAATTTAAGCCAAACGTTTACCAACATTACGAAACAAATCCAAACGTTTCACCTTCTTAGCGTTTTAAACCAAACATTTAAAACGTCACAAAACCAAATTAAACGTTTAACGTTACGAAAAAAATCCACACATTTAACCTTTTTAGTGATTTAAGCCAAACATTACGAATGTTACGAAACAAATATAAACGTTTATCCTTTTTAGCGATTTAAGCCAAACATTTACAAACGTTACGAAACAAATCCAAACGTTTCACCATTTTAGCGATTTAAGCTAAACGTTTAAAATGTTACAAAACCAATCAAAACATTTAAAACGTTACGAAACAAATCCAAATGTTTCACTTTTTTAGCGATTTAAGTCAAACATTTGCAATTGATACGAAACAAATTCAAACGTTTCATCTTTTTAGCGATTTAAGCCAAACGTTTAAAATGTTACGAAACCAATCCAAACGGTGAAAACATTACGAAATAAATCCAAATGTTTCACCTTTTAGCGATTTAAGCCAAAAGATTACAAACGTTACGAAACAAATCCAAACATTTCACCTTTGTAGCGGTTTACGCCAAACGTTTACAAACGTTATTAAACAAATCCAAACGTTTCACCTTTTTATCAATTTGAAGCAAAGGTTTAAAGCGTTACGAAACCAATCCAAACGTTTAAAAAGTTACAAAACAAATCCAAACGTTTCCCCTTTTTAGAAATTTAAGGCAAACGTTTACAAAGGTTTCACCTTTTTAGCGGTTTAAAACAAACGTTGAAAACATTTCGAAATCCAAACGTTTAAAACGTTATGAAACAAATCCACAAGTTTGACCTTTTTAACGATTTAAGCCAAACGTTTACAAACGTACGAAACAAATCCAAACATTTGACCTTTTTAACGATTTAAGCAAAACGTTTACAAACGTTACGAAACAAATCCAAACGTTTCACCTTTTTAGCGATTTAAACCAAATGTTTAAAACGTTACGAAACTAATCAAAACATTTAAAACGTTACGAAACAAATCCAAATGTTTCACCTTTTTAGCGATATATGCCAAACGTTTACAAACGTTATGAAACAAATTCAAACGTTTCACCTTTTTAGAGATTTAAGCTAAACAACTAAAATATTACGAAACCAATCCAAACGCTTAAAATGTTACGAAACAAATCAAAACGTTTCACCTATATTAGCAATTTAGGCCAAACGTTTAAAATGTTACAAAACCATTCCAAACTTAGGAAACAAATCTAAATGTTTCAACTTTTTAGTGATTTAAGCAAAACGTTTACAAACGTTTCGAAACAAATTCAATAGTTTTACCTTTTTTGTGATTTAAGCCAAACGTTTATAACGTTACGAAACAAATGCAAACGTTTCACCTTTTTAGCAATTTAAGCCAAACGTTTACAAACGTTAGGAAACAAATCCAAACGTTTCACATTTTTATAAATTTAAGCCTAACGTTTAAAATGTTACGAAACCAATCCAAACGTTTAAAACATTACGAAACAAATCCAAAAGTTTCCCCTTTTTAGGGGTTTAAACCAAACGTTTAAAACGTTTCAAATCCAATCCAAATGTTTAAAACGTTACCAAACAAATCGACACGTTTATGCTTTTTTGTGATTTAAGCCAAACGTTTACAAACGTCACGAAACAAATCCAAAGGTTTCACCTTTTTAGCGATTTAAGCCAACATTTACAAACGTTACGAAACAAATCCAAACGTTTCACATTATTAGCGAGTTAAGCCAAAACATTTCAAACATTACAAAACCAATCCAAACGTTTAAAACGTTACGAAAAAAATCCAAATGTTTCACCTTTTTAGCAATTTAAGCTAAATGTTTACAAACGTTACGAAAAAAATTCAAACGTTTCACCTTTTTAGCGATTTAAGCCAAACGTTTAAAATGTTGCGAAACTAATCCAAACGTCTAAAATGTTACGAAACAAATCCAAACGTTCCATCTTTTTATTCGATTTAAGCCAAACGTTACGAAACAAATCCAAACATTTCACCTTTTTAAGCATTTTAACCAAACGTTTAAAACGCTACGAAACCAATCCAAACGTTTAAAATGTTATGGAATAAATCCAAACGTTTCACCCAATTAGCGATTTAACCCAAACGTTAACAAACGTTACGAAATAAATCCAAACGTTTCACCTTTTTAGGACATTCAGCCAAACTTTACGAAACAAATCATAGCATTTCACCTTTTTAGCTATTTAAGGTAAACGTTTACAAACTTTACAAAAAAAATCCAAACTTTTCACCTGTATAGCGGTTTAAGACAAACGAATAAATTGTTACAAAACCAATCCAAACGTTTCCCCTTTTAAGCAATTTAAGCCAAACGTTTAAAATGTTAAGAAACCATTCCAAACGTTTTAAACGTTACAAACAAATCCAAACGTTTCATCTTTTTAATTATTTAAGCCAAACGTTTACAAACATTACGAAAAAATACAGACTTTTTAACTTTTTAGCGATTTAAGCAAAACGTTTAAAACGTTAAGAAACCAATCCAAACGTTTAAAACGTTACAAAACAAATCCAAACGTTTCATTTTTTTAGCAATTTAAGCCAAACGTTTACAAACGTTACAAAACAAATCCAAACATATCACCTTTTTATCAATTTAAGCCAAATGTTTAAAATGTTACGAAACCAATCCAAACGTTTAAAACTTTACGAAACAAATTCAAACGTTTTCCCTTTTTAGCCATTTAAGACAAACGTTTACAAACATTACAAAACAAATCCAAATATTTCACCATTTTAACGGTTTAATCCAAACGTTTAAAACGTTATGAAACCAATCCAAACGTTTAAAACGTTACGAAATAAATCCACACGTTTCACCGTCTTAGAGATTTAAGCCAAATGTTTACAAACGTTACGAATCAAATCCAAAACGTTTCAGTTTTTTAGCTATATAAGCCAAACGTTCAGAAACATTACGAAACAAATCTAAAAGTTTCACCTTTTTAGCAATTTAAGCCAAACGTTTAAAACGTTATGAAACCAATCCAAACTTTTAAAACGTAACGAAAAAAATTCAAATGTTTCACCTTTTTAGCGATTTACAAACGTTACAGAACAAATCCAAACGTTTTGCTTTTTTATCAATTTAAGCCAAACATTTAAAGCGTTACGAAACCAATCCAAACGTTTAAAACGTTACGAAACAAATCCAAATGTTTTCCCTTTTGCCACGACCCATTTTCATGAATCGCGACCTGCGTTAGGTATTGGTATGGTTGTACTGAAACCTGTAGCTAGCCTAGCGGATAACCGATAATTACATAAACCTGCAAGAAACCAATGCTCGGGTGCAACCGAGACTTCAGCCTAGTTCTAGCAGTTCATAAAATACAACATTTATATAATTATTGTTCGATCAATTCCGAGTCATAGCATAAATATTTAATAACCCAAGTTATTATATTAAAGCCAAAACAATTAAATCAGTAGAATAATTCCAATAACAAGTATTAGACAAATACGGCTTCTAATTACTACTGCGGTCTAAGAATAAAATCAGTTTAATAAACTTTATTAAGTAAAGTAAAACCTCAGAGGAAATAAAGAATCAGAGAGCAGCTGACTCGCTCATATCTTAACCCTAGAAAAATTGGGAAAACAACGGGGTCAGATATACTGAGATGAGTTCATACCACTATTTACATTTATCAAGTGGAAAACCTTTAAAACCGTTTAAAACATTTAATAACAACATTACGTATAATAGTTGGAACCCTAATCCACAATACTAAATATAACCATAATCTGATAGGCCTGGTCCCGAGAGCTGAGCTACACCGAGTTACTACTGACCATTCTTAATCCATAACCAGAGTCCCGAGAGCTGAGCTACACTAAGTTACTCTACTGCTCCCGATAGCTATGCTAACACCAAGTTACCTTCACATATCACATACCTTATCTAGATCAATGCTGGTGCACACGCAGTCCTAATGATGCCCATTAGGTAGCATGTGCCAACTAAGAGCCATAATGGAAAAACAGTTCGGAGTTGTACGTATACAATATATATAGATATTAAAATAACAATTTACTTAATAAAACGGTAAATAGAAAGTACAAACTCACTGCTTGCTAATCCACATGAAAACTCCTAGCAAGCAACCTAGACTCAGTTCGCCTCAAAAGCACGAACAGTCGACGAGTCTAAGAAAATGTAAAATTATTATTAAAACTGATCCTAACTCTAGAGAGTACTAGACACCACATAGGACTAGCACAAACAACAAGTCAAGGTAAAGCCAACCAGAGTAAACATAGTACTTAATTAATTAATAAACCACACAAGTCAAGTCTATTGAGTTCCTGCTTTAAAATACATTTCATAAAATATTATTTAAAACAATTATTAAATAATAAACCAAGTAATTTCCTAATAGTGGGTTAGCCGAATTACCGGTAACTACCAAGCTAACCTCACATGTCGGGTGAACCAATTCTAACCCGACCCAACAATTTTATCAAAATATAAACCATAGTTGATAAAATAATAATTGCAAGCGGAACTCAATATCCATAACCAAAAGTAACCTTTAGTTACCGAAAAAACTTAACTAAATTAATTTTAAGAAAACGTCATAAAGTCGAAACGTAACTTTAACCAACTTGGCACCTTAAGCCAATAATTTTAAAATAATAATTACCCAAGTAATTTTCCTAATGATGATTGTAAAACAATCAACTCTTTCAAATGAAATTATCAAAACGATCCAATTATAATCCAAACAAACATTATTTTCAGATTAAAATCACTATTAACGATTAGCAATTTAGTAGCCGAATCGGCAAAGAAAGTTTGATTTCAAAATCGGTTTTTACCAAGCCAATAATTCAGAATAAACATGCTAACATCTCTTTGAATAAACAACTTGAATTAAGAAAGACGAACAGCCATAAGCATGGATTCTCAAACTGTCAACAACAACCAAATCAAACAAGAATAAAATCAAACTTGCACCTTAACCAACAATAACCATATTAATATTTTGATCTCAACTAAATAACAATCTCAGTTAATATACACTCAAAACAAAAGTGAGCAATCAACAGGGACAATGTCATGATCGAACCGAACCATCGCTACGTACAACAAACAATGAGATCAATAGCAGTAAAGCCCGATACTGATAAGAACAACACGTAGCAGTTTAATAATCCTAACGAACAACATGAATGACACCAGGTTAAGGTTGGGCAATTTGGCCGCAACCGCCATAAGAAATTCTTCCAATGCTTGGGTCAAAACTCAAAACAAATAATCAAGCAATGATTTCATAATAGTAACACATGTATATAAGAAATCACGAATAAATCGGCAGCAATTATAAAGTCAGAAATCGCAGTCAACGAACATGGAACAAGAAACCACAGTGACATTAAAAGCAAGAGAATTCGAACGTACCGATTAAAGACAACCATGCCCTAATGACTTCTGAGATGAAACGGTTCAGATTATACGTGATAGAATATTCTCACACGATGCTAGGACAACAAGAGTAACGAATTATGAACGAATAGAACAATAACAAATGAATACACGAATGAAACGAGAAGCAAATCACTTACCGGAATCCAAAAGATAATGAGAGGGATGAAAAGTTATGATCTCTGAGTGTTTTTATCAATGAGAGTCGACTAGGGTTTTAAGAAAACGAAAGAAAGAGAGTTTGGTCGAGCTATTGGGTCTATTTACAGATCCCACGATAATTATCAGAACAGGGCGCAATGGAAGGCGCGTGGCGAGGCGCGACGGGCCATCGCGCCCTCTTCAAATTTTAAAAACAGGGCTCGACGCGAGGCGCGCTGGCCTTGCCGCGCCTTCCGTCGCGCGCTGCAGGCATAATATATAAAACAGGCCCGAAACGGGCCCCGAGCCCAGCCACGAAGCGAATCTGATTCCGAACTTCAAAAATGGACTAATGAAGCCCAAACACGCGAGATACGGAAGATGAAATGAACGAACAACCATCGGAAACATAAACAGAAAACACGGGGTATTACATTCTCCCCAACTTATACAAAATTCGTCCTCGCATTTAACATAAAACACAACCCACGAAAAACATATGATAAAACTATTTACTATCCGAAAAAAACCGTATAAAGCCAACATAAAACATATAAACAGGGTACCCAATGTAATCAAGGATAGCACTAACAACGATGCTGCAAACAAACCCTGTTTTTCAAAACGGTCTCAATGACATACGCACTTGCGTAAGTAAAACTCAACATGAACGATAACTCAATATCACCACTTGCACAAACCGAACCACCTCAAGTGGTTACAAAAAGTAACGATACTAAATTCCATGTAACGCAAACGATAACGCCAGTTTAGGTGAAATAAAACGAGGTAACACAAACTCTCCCATATACGACTCGAATGAAATATTCTGGATAGTAAAAAAAAAGAACCTCAAGTAAAATTTCTACATAGAGAAGGTCAGCACAAGACCAGACATGCCGAAAATACATATGGGGTATTACATTCTCCCCAACCTATGAAAAATTCGACCTCGAATTTCAAACTGAACTAATTCGCACCATAAGCGTCACGACACACAAATGCGCAAATTTTTCTGATTCCGATAACTCGTTGCTCTAAAGATTAAATCGATCAACACAATTGAATAATCCAAAATTTCCTAACTGATACTCACAAATACACTTTGACGGAGTGGCTTCCAAAACCATCTCGCATATTAAAAATTATAAAATCCTCAATTATCAAAATAAAGATCAAGCCCTTAGCTCGACTATAGTTCTATAATTCCAAACTCTTTTGCCTCAAACAAAACATGGATACTGCAAACATAGCTGTTAAAATCAATTGTTCTAAAACACTTACTTACTTCCACTTATAGCATCTCTACATTAACATTATCGATAACAAAACCCAATAAACTCAGATAATATTTCGGTTCTAGAACAAACATTAATAATAATCTAATCCTAACGATTAGTACCAACTCGATAATACCATTATCTTGTGAATCATAAAACACAAAAACTCATATCGCAATTCAAAGAAAAGCGAACTTCTCTCATGACACATAAATCTCTAGACCTTTGATACACAATATCAATCATAATGATTCTTCCAATCATTCATAACATAACGCCATAACTAAACTGGACATCGACTGAATCTCACAACTTAAAATTTTTATCGCCCACATCAAGGTTTCAACCACTTACCCAAACGATATTTAAACATTACAATAACACCATCAATCAACTAATGGTTGTTGAAACCTATTAACCACGATCTTCGATTCACGAATCAGTTAACTCATGCATCCAAATCAAACTCAAATTATTGCCTCAATTGACTATTTCCTCGTATACAACGAGATATCACTACGATCAAATCACCACGACCGGATTGTTAGTTATACTCAAAACCAACCCATGTGGGTATAAAATCTTTGAATACAAAATATTTTATATAAAAAAATTTTCACCCTGTTTAAAAGACTCTACGTCTTACACCTCCTTTTTCATTCAAAATCGAAATACCTTTACCGTTAAAAAACCATCGATTTTGCAAACCCTTGAAAATTTTCAAAATAACCACATTTTGAATACTAAAATTTCCCTTACTTTTAAATACGTTTGCAAATTTATGAAACGGTTCAACTGACAAAATTTATGTTCTCTTTAAATCAACTTGCTAAAACACTTGTTAAATATTTTATACTTTCTCGTAAAAGTCAAACTGCGGCAAAATCCTTCATATTCAAAATACACATTAATGTTTCAAAATGTTAAAATTTAAATCGTATCTATATTTTTTGCTCTTAAACAAAAACACAATTGAGGAAATTGCTCGAGCGAAAAATTTACTATCCCTTTTGAATCAATTTTGGCAGAATTTCTCTCTTTCCTCAGAAAGGTAAAATTTAGCAGTTCCAATCTCTTTGTTTATGAAAATGCCTTTATACCAATATACTATAATACTTTGACAATGTCAAATCTGAAAAGATAAAGTTTCTTTTAAAAAGATAGTGTTTACACACACATGAGCATAACCAATATCCTTAATCCACTAATCCTTAAATCACTAATAGGAAATTATCACGAAAACTTCCTAATCTGAATCTAACCATACGCCACACTTGGCACAACTATATCTCGAGCGCAACCTCAAATTCAATTTCACGTTCCATGAACGCGATCGTAACAATTCAGACTAATCCATTACAACGTAATCACCCAAAATTTACCACCATCATCACAGAGTATTCGTCTAGCTACCTCTCGGTAACAGTTTCAAAATTATTTGAAATCCGACAACTTTAAAAATACATTTATCATAATATGACTCGCGAGCTCGTTTCAAAACATCATTCTTAAAACACTTTATTGATAAAATCCGTTTTACATAATTGTGCGCCAGGGTGATGACATCTCTCATCCCCAAAGAGTTGCATCCAATCCTAATCATTTCTATGCACGTGATGAATGTACTATTATGCATGCATCAATTTTTTGTTTATCTTTTATTTATTGAAAATACTCAGTGCTCAATGCAATCCTATTCGTGACATTCAAATGCATGTTCATGATATGTCTGGGCACAATTACGTGTTGAAAATATTTCAAACATTTTAACATTTCGACCCTTGAAATCAACTCCTCAATTAAATATTTGCTACATGTTACACTCTGTGAGATGTGCACTCGATGACCTCAAAATATTTCTCAAATTCCTTACTTGCAACCTAGCAACATTCGATGCTATATAGCAACTTAACCTGATAACTTCGCTTAAACTTTATCACATGAAGTATCCAACTAACCTCAACCCAAACTGAAACTTATTCCCAAGGAAATAACACATCAATACGTTCCTACAAAACTTATCGCCAGCTCCCGCATCGCATCATCAATTGATGTAAACACCAGTGTATTAATACACCGATCTATCTTTTCGGGTCAGACTTTCCAATATCCTTTTTAGGATAATCAGAAATCATCAACCATTTCAAGGGAATACTTCCCTTAAATTCCTCGATATCGAAACCCAAAGATTTCGAACAAGTTAGCAAACCCAGCTTAACCCAATGCCGAAACTAGATCAAAATAGGGTCTGAACAAAAGTTCGACTCCCAATCAAAACTAACATCAAGATATCAACCATAACCGTGTGAACTAAAACATCTCATGTTCTTCTCCGCACAAAGAGACAAAACAAAGCAAACAACGTATTTCAACCAAACTTGCGAGATGCACAACGCAAATTAAAACCAAAAAATATTTTGATTTCTACAAACCATAAACCACTTAAGCATGCCATTGAACACAAAAGACCCAAGCATACTTAAAATACAAAATCAGGACATGCTATGACAAGCTCTGAATTTTATATCAAAATCAACTTGTAATTACTCATTTTTCAAGAGTACGCTACAAAATTTATTTTGAAATTTAAAAGTCAAATACGAAAACTTCCAAATTTTGTTGAGCCCCACAGTTAAAACAAAATCACTTTCTGTAATAGTCTCTTCTTATTAATCAATTGCTTTAAAACGGATACCCAAGTATCTCAAACTATAAATTCATCGAGCTAGCCGAGTTATTACAACTACCAAGCTCAACTCCAAAATTTGGGTGACCCAAGTCGAACCCAATACAACTGTATATAAAACATAATTAAAACATTTGTAAATTCGAAAAAAATATTTGAATAAAATTTCCATCCTTTCAAAATTGAGAGCTCAACTTAATCCAACAGCTAAACGGTAATTTAGAACTCAAGTGAGAAATCTTTGATTTCAAACATCTATTCCGTAAATCCCAAAAATTTAAAATGCTGACATACTACATCATGATAAAATAACTTCAACGTTAAATTCTTAAAATAATGGCTCATCTCATAAAATATCATTTTGAAATCATCGCTTGTAAACACCAAGCCAAACATAATATTTCAAAATACAAGAATTTCTTTTTACTGGTAACTCAACAAAAAATCAAACTTTTTAAGAATTTAAAACCAAACTTCTCTTATGATTCTGTGTCGAAATACAAATCAGAATAAAGTATATAGCACACAACAATTACGGCCAAATCAAAATTGTACTACCATATAATTCATCTTTATTTAAAACCATTAATGACATAAAGCCAAAGTTTTTCAAACAACATCATACCCAAGTATGAATATAGAAAACATCATCAATAAAAGATTTCCCGAGAAATCAGAAGCAATTAAAATCACCCAAGTGAAATAACTTCAACATGATAAAACACAGCAAGTAACATCCAAGTGAATAAAATTGTTTATCATAGCATCAACACCAAATAAAGACTGACAGACATCACCTATAGGATGTAGGCTGAAAGTTTGAAAATAAAAGACGACGTTTTAAAAGACAAGACCCAAATCCTAATTCTGCAGTAGTTCCAATGATACGACACAAACTTATCATGCCAAAATAATAAACACTTAACATTTAACATGCATAAGGCCTTGGTTTGAGACCAAAGCTCTGATACCAAGTTTGTTACGACCCATTTTCATGAATCGCGACCGGCGCTAGGGTATGGGTATGGTTGTACCGAAACACGTAGCTAGCCTTGCGGATAACCAACAATTACATAACCCTGCAAGAAACCAATGCTCGGGGGCAACTGAGACTTCAGCCTAGTTCTAGCAGTTCATAAAATACAACATTTATATAATAATTGTTCGATCAATTTTGAGTCATAGCATAAATATTTAATAATCCAATTTATTATATTAAAGCCAAAACAATTAAATCAGTATAATAATTCTGATAACAAGTATTAGACAAATACGACTTCTAATTCTACTGCGGTATAAGAACAAAATCAGTTTAATAAACTTTATTAAGTAAAGTAAAACCTCCGAGGAAATAAAGAATCGGAGAGCAATTGACTCGCTCATATCATAACCCTGGAAAAATTGGGAAAACAACGGGGTCAGATATACTGAGATGAGTTCATACCACTATTTACATTTATCAAGTGGAAAACCTTTAAAACCGTTTAATACATTTAATAATAACATTACGTATAATAGTTGGAACCCTAATCCACAATACTAAATATAACCATAATCTGATAGGCCTGGTCCCGAGAGCTGAGCTACATCGAGTTACCACTGACCATTCTTAATCCATAACCAGAGTCCCGAGAGCTGAGCTACACCAAATTACTCTACTGGTCCCGAGAGCTATGCTCACACCGAGTTACCACCACATATCACATACCTTATCTAGATCAATACTGGTGCGCACGCAGTCCTAATGATGCCCATTAGGTAGCATGTTCCAACTAAGAGCCATAATAGAAAAACAGTTCGCAGTTGTACGTATACGATATATATAGATATTAAAATAACAATTTACTTAATAAAGCGGTAAATAGTAAGTGCAAACTCATTGCTTGCTAATCCACGTGAAAACTCCTGGCAAGCAACCTAGACTCGGTTCGCCTCAAAAGCACGAACAATCGACGAGTCTAAGCAAATGTAAAATTGTTATTAAAACGGACCCTAACTCTAGAGAGTACTAGACACCACATAGGACTAGCACAAACAACAAGTGAAGGTAAAGCCAACCAGAGTAAACATAGTACTCAATTAATTAATAAACCACACAAGTCAAGTCTATTAAGTTCCTGCTTTCAAATTCATTTCATAAAATATTATTTAAAACAATTATTAAATAATAAACCAAGTAATTTCCAAATAGTGGGTTAGCGGAATTACCGGTAACTACCAAGCTAACCTCACATGTTGGGTGACCCAAGTCTAACCCGACCCAACCATTTTATCAAAATATAAACCATAGTTTATAATTTCAAGATATGATTTGATAAAATAATAATTGCAAGCGGAACTCAATATCTATAGCGAAAAGTAACCTTTAGTTACCGACAAATCTTAATTAAATTAATTTTAAGAAAACATCATAAAGTCGAAACGTAACTTTAACCAACTTGGCACCTTAAGCCAATAATTTCAAAATAATAATTACCCAAGTAATTTTCCTAATGATGATTGTAAAACAATCAACTCTTTCAAATACAATTATCAAAACGATCCAATTATAATCCAAACAAACATTATTTTTAGATTTAAATCACTATAAACGATTAGCAATTTAGTAGCCGAATCGGCAAAGAAACTTTGATTTCAAAATCGGTTTTTACCAAGCCAATAATTCAGAATAAACATGCTAACATCTCTTTGAATAAACAACTTGAATTAAGAAAGACGAACAGCCATAAGCATGGATTCTAAAACTGTCACCAACAACCAAATCAAAAAGGAATAAAATCAAACTTGCACCTCAACCACCAATAACCATATTAATATTCTGATCTCAACTAAACAACAATCTCAGTTAATATACACTCAAAACAAAAGTGAGCAATCAACAGGGACAATGTCATGACCGAACCGAACCATCGCTACGTACAACAAACAATGAGATCAATAGCAGTAAAGCCAGATACTGATAAGAACAACACGTAGCAGTTTAATAATCCTAAGGAACAACATGAATGACACCAGGTTAAGGTTGGGCAATTTGGCCTCAACCGCAATAAGAAATTCTGCCAATGCTTGGGTCAAAACTCAAAACAAATAATCAAGCAATGATTTCATAATAGTAACACATGTATATAAGAAATCACGAATAAATCGGCAGCAATTATAAAGTCAGAAATCGCAGTCAACGAACATGGAACAAGAAACCACAGTGACATTAAAAGCAAGAGAATTCGAACGTACCGATTAAAGACAACCATGCCCTAATGACTTCTGAGATGAAACGGTTCAGATTATACGTGATAGAATATTCTCACACGATGCTAGGACAATAAGAGTAACGAATTATGAACGAATAGAACAATAACAAATGAATACACGAATGAAACGAGAAGCAAATCACTTACCGGAATCCAAAAGATAATGAGAGGGATGAAAAGTTATGATCTCTGAGTGTTTTTATCAATGAGAGTCGACTAGGGTTTTAAGAAAACAAAAGAAAGAGAGTTTGGTTGAGCTATTGGGTCTATTTATAGACCCCACGATAATTATCAGAACAGGGCGCGATGGAAGGCGCGTGGCGAGGCGCGACGGGTCATCGCGCCCTCTTCAAATTTTCAAAACAGGGCGCGACGCGAGGGACGTTGGCCTTGCCTCGCCTTCCGTCGCGCCCTGCAGGCATAATATATAAAACAGGCCCGAAACGGGCCCCGAGCCCGTCGACGAAGCGAATCTGATTCCGAACATCAAAAATGGACTACTCGAGCCTAAACACGCGAGATACGGAAGATAAAACGAACGAACAACCATCGGAAACATAAACAGAAAACACGGGGTATTACACCTTTTTAGCGATTTAAGCCAAACGTTTAGAAACGTTACGAAACAAATCTAAAAATTTCACCTTTTTAGCGATTTAAGCCAAATGTTTAAAACGTTACAAAACCAATCCAAACTTTTAAACGTTATGAAAAAAATCCAAATGTTTCACCTTTTATGCGATTTACAAACGTTACGAAACAAATCCAAACGTTTTTCCTTTTTATCAATTTAAGCAAAACATTTAAAGCGTTACGAAACCTATCCAAACGTTTAAAACATTACGAAACAAATCCAAACGTTTTCCCTTTTCCGCGATTTAAGCCAAACGTTTACAAACGTTACAAAACAAATCCAAATGTTTTACCTTTTTAGTGGTTTAAGCCAAACCTTCAAAACGTTACGAAGCCAATCCAAAAGTTTAAAACATTAGGAAACAAATCTACACTTTTCACCTTTTTAGCGATTTAATCCAATCATTTACAAACGTTACGAAACAAATCCAAATGTTTCACCTTGCCACACGTTTAATGCGTTACGAAATCAATCCAAATGTTTAAAAAGTTATAAAATAAATCCAAACGTTTCACCTTTTTAGCGATTTAAGACAAATATTTACAAACGTTACAAAACCAATCCAAATGTTTCCCCTTTTATCAATTTAAGCCAAACGTTTAAAACGTTATGAAAACAATCCAAATTTTAAAATGTTACAAAACAAATCCAAATGTTTCCCCTTTTTAGCGATTTAAGCTAAACGTTTACAAACTTTACGAAACAAATCCAAACGTTTCACCTTTTTAGCTGTTTAAGCCAAATGTTTAAAACGTTACGAAACCAATCCAAACGTTTAAAACGTTATTAAAAAAATCCACACGTTTCACCTTTTTAGCGATTTAAGGTAAACGTTTGCAAACGTTACGAAACAAATACAAATGTTTCACCTTTATAGCGATTTAAGCCAAACGTTTAAAAACGTTACGAAACCAATCCAAACGTTTTACCTTTTTAGCGATTTAAGCTAAACGTTTAAAACGTTATGAAACCAATCCAAACGTTTTAAACTTTACGAAACAAATCCAAATGTTTCACCTTTTTAGCGATTTGGGCCAAATATTTACCAACGTTACAAAAGAAATCCAAATGTTTCCCCTTTCATCAATTTAAGCCAAACGTTTAAAACGTTATGAAACATGTCCAAACATTTAAAACATTACGAAACAAATCCAAAAGGTTCCCCTTTTTCAGCGATTTAAGCGAAATGTTTATAAACGTTACGAAACAAATCCAAACGTTTCACCTTTTTAGCGGTTTAAGCCAAACGTTTAAAACGTTACAAAACCAATCCAAACATTTAGAACGTTTCGAAACAAATCCACACGTTTCACCTTTTTAGCGATTTAAGCCAAACATTTACAAACGTTACGAAATAAATCCAAATGTTTTAACTTTTTAGCGATTTAAGCCAAACGTTTAGAAACGTTACGAAATAAATCCAAATGTTTCACCTTTTTAGCGATTTACAAACGTTACAGAAATCCTAACGTTTTTCTTTTTTATCAGTTTAAGACAAACATTTAAAGCGTTAAGAAACCAATCCAAACGTTTAAAACGTTACGAAACAAATCCAAACATTTCCCCTTTTTATCGATTTAAGCCAAACGTTTAGAAACGTTACGAAACAAATATAAAAGTTTCATCTTTTTAGCGATGTAAGCCAAATGTATAAAACGTTACGAAACCAATTCAAACTTTTAAAACGTTATGAAAAGAATCCAAATGTTTCACCTTTTTCGCGATTTACAAACGTTACGAAACAAATCCAAAGGTTTTGCTTTTTTTTATCAATTTAAGCCAAACATTTAAAGCGTGACAAAACCAATCCAAACGTTTAAAACATTACGAAACAAATGCAAACGTTTATCCTTTTCAGCGGTTTAAGTCAAACGTTTACGAAAGTTACAAAACAAATCCAAATGTTTTACCTTTTTAGCGGTTTAAGCCAAACCTTCAAAACGTTACGAAACCAATCCAAAAGTTTAAAACATTACGAAACAAATCTACACGTTTAACCTTTTTAGAAATTTAATCCAATCATTTACAAACGTTACGAAACAAATCCAAATGTTTCACCTTGCCACTGTCACGATCCATTTTCATGAATCGTGACTGGCGCTAGGGCATGGGTAATATAGTACCAACACCCATAGCTAATCTTCATTATAACATACAATTCAATTAAACCTACAGAAAACCAATGCTCGGGGGCAACCGAGACTTCAGCCTAATTCTAGCAGTTGTAATATTCAATAATTTATACAACATGCTTATCCAATTCTGAGTCTAAAAATAGGCATAACATAAACCAGTGTAAATAATGTAACATGCCAGAGCAATATAACTAGTCGGACCAATCCGACAAATATCTGTAATAATAATAAAGACGTCTTGTCAACTACTGCGGTCTAAGAATAAAATAGTTTGATAGTTCTACTAAAATAAATGGAACCTCCGAGGAAAAGTAAATGCGGAGATCACCAGACTCTCTCAGATCGTAACCTTGGGAAAAATTGGGAAAACAACGGGGTCAGATATACTGAGATGAGTTTATACCACTATCTACATTTATTAAGTGGAAAACCTTTAAAACCGTTTAAAACATTTAATAATGATATTACGAATAATAGTTGGAACCCTAATCCACAATTCTAAATAATAAACATAATCCAATAGGCCTAGTCCCGAGAGCTGAGCTACACCGAGTTACCACCGACCACACTTTACCATATCTAGAGTCCCGAGAGCTGTGCTACACCGAGTTACACTATTTGGTCCCGAGAGCTACGCTCACACCGAGTTACCACATTTCCATAAATACCTTACCCAGATCATTACCGGTGCGCACGCAGTCCTAATGATGCCCATTAGGTAGCATGTTCCAACCAAGAGTCATAATATAAAAACAGTTCGAAATACACGTACAGTATATATATTTAATATTAAAATAATAATTCACTTAATAAAGCGGTAAATAGTAAGTACAAACTCACTGCTTGCTAATCCACGTGATAACCGGCAAGCAACTAATCCTGGTTCGCCTCTTAAGCACGAACAGTAGACGGGTCTAGACAAATAAAATAATTATTAAAAACAGACCCTAACTCTAGAGAGTACTAGACACCATATAGGACTAGCACAAATAACACGTCAGAATTTAACAATCCAACACAACACCAAAAATACCCAATAGATAATAAAGCCCAATTAAAACAAGTCTATTGAGTTCTCGCTTAAAATCCGATTTACAAATATTATTTAATAATCTTTAAATAATAATTAATTTCCAAATAGTGGGTTAGCCGAGTTACCAATAACTACCAAGCTAACCTCACTTGTCGGGTGAACCAAGTCTAACCCGACTCAAAACGTTTATCAATTATAACCCTAGTTTATATTTATAAAATAATTCAAGAAAATAGTAATCCATTTTAATAGCGGAACTCAATAACTTCAATTTTCAAGTAACCCAAGTTACAAACCAAAACTTAATTAAATAAGTCTTATTAAAGTTTAGGGACTAAATTGTACTTTAGCCATTTAGGGACTAAATTGTACTTTAGCCAATTAGCGACTAAACTGTACTTTAACCAATTCGATTATCAAAATCAATTTAATCACCTTTGTTTATAATTAAAACAATATATAAAGTTATCAACCAAAAAACCACTTAATGAAGTTATAAAATATTCAAGGGCTAAATTGTAATTTAGCCACTTTGGTAATTGAAAACAAATATAATTACCAGAGTAATTATATTAACTTAAATTGTAACACTTAATGTTTATAATTACAAATTTATAAATCAATCAAAATTCAAAAGTTATTATTCTTAAAACAAAATCCATTTATAATTTAACCTTAAGCATTAAGTTGTTTTGAGAAAAACATGATGGTGATTATAGTGGCAATTTTGCCATCCCCTTCATTCAAACAACACAAATCCACGCCATGTATGAATCTTTCAACAATACTCCATTGTTCTATCTACTGAGCATATATCCAAATCACAATTCGAACTTAGATATTTAAACAACTTAGAGGCATGATCGTAAGCCAACAACAACCATTAATCAATACTAAACAAAGTCATAAACCCCATCACAGTAACGTGAAAAAAAGATTTGAAATTAATGAATTATCGACCGGAATTGATGGAAAAATCTTGACCCGTAAGCTTTAACTATTAATCACTAATCATGCCAATGGATTCATAGCCATTAAACAAGAAACATCATGGACAAAAGAAAAAGAAATAATCGACAGAAACTCAAGGAAACAAAACAGATTATATATCAACATCAAAACGATAACCGTACGGCGATTGAAACGGGATCGATAGCGTACAGTTTAGCGTAAACGAGATAGAAGGACGTAAGGAATTGAGTCTAGAACGTCTGAGATCAAGCGGAATCAATTTCGATCTAGAAACGAGAGAGAACGATCAAAAATACGGAAAGCCGTTCAAAAAAAAAACTGAAATCTGATGAACGAAGGAACTTAGCAGGACAGCAACTTTGACGGATGATTACAGCGTCGTTTCTCAGTGAAAACGGATGTTAAAGATGTCTAGGGTTTTTTTGTAGTGTGGAGAATAGATTAGGGTTGAATTTTAGGTATTTAAGTAGGTCGATTAGGTTAGAGATGAGTGACAAAAATGCCCCTTCGAACTGATATGGGTGTTCTCGAAAGAGAACAGCCATTTAAAGCTGGTTCTCGTTCGAGAACCCTGGTTTCGAACAAGAACCAGGCTTAAAACATTGAGTTCTCGTTCGAGAATTGGAATTCTCGAACGAGACTCAGCTCAAATGCTAATGTCTCATTCGAGAATTCCAATTCTCGAACGAGACCTAATGCAATTGAGTCAGGTCTCTTTCGAGATCTGATTCAAGATAGTGGTTCAACCTTTTGGTTCAACCACAAAATGATAGGAACCAAACGCGAACTCGAAAATTGAATCGAACCAAAAATTAATTTACAAATTGAACCGTCAAACCGAAAAAGAATCAATTAATTTCCGAAAACACATTAGAAAGAATTTGAAAATTTTCCGGGATATTACAGCCACACATTCAAAGCGTTCCGAAATCAATCCAAATGTTTAAAAAGTTACAAAACAAATCCAAACGTTTCACCTTTTTAGCTATTTAAGCCAAATATTTACAAACGTTACAAAAAAATACAAACGTTTCCCCTTTTATCAATTTAAGCCAAATGTTTAAAACGTTATGAAAACAATCCAAACTTTAAATTGTTACGAAACAAATCCAAACGTTTCCCGTTTTTAGCGATTTAAGCTAAACGTTTACAAATGTTACAAAACAAATCCAAACATTTCACCTTTTTAGCGGTTTAAGCCAAATGTTTAAATCGTTACGAAACCAATCCAAACGTTTAAAACGTTATAAAAAAATCCACACGTTTCACCTTTTTAGCGATTTAAGCTAAATGTTTGCAAACGTTACGAAACAAATACAAACGTTTCACCTTTTTAGCGATTTAAGGCAAACGTTTAAAAACGTTACGAAACAAAAACAAACGTTTTACCTTCTTAGCGATTTAAGCTAAATGTTTAAAACGTTATGAAACCAATCCAAACGTTTTAAACTTTACGAAACAAATTCAAATGTTTCACCGTTTTAGAAGTTTGGGCCAAATATTGACCAACGTTACAAAAGAAATCCAAACGTTTCCCCTTTCATCAATTTAAGCCAAACGTTTAAAACGTTATAAAACCTGTTCAAACATTTAAAACATTACGAAACAAATCCAAACATTTTCCCTTTTTCAGCTATTTAAGCCAATATTTATAAACGTTACAAAACAAATCCAAACCTTTCACCTTTTTAGCTGTTTAAGCCAAACGTTTAAAACGTTACGAAACCAATCAAAACATTTAAAACGTTTCGAAACAAATCCACACGTTTCACCTTTTTAGCAATTTAAGCCAAACATTTACAAACGTTACGAAATAAATCCAAACGTTTTAACATTTTAGCGATTTAAGCCGAACATTTAGAAACGTTGCGAAATAAATCCAAATGTTTCACCTTTTTAGCGATTTAAGCTAAACGTTTAAAACGTTACGAAACCAATCCAAACTTTTTAAACGTTGCGAAACAAATCCAAATGTTTCATCTTTTTAGCGATTTAAGTCAAACGTTTATAAACGTTACGAAATAAATCCAAACGTTTCACCTTTTTAGCGATTTAAGACAAACATTTAAAACATCATGAAACCAATCCAAATGTTTAAAACTTTACGAAACAAATCCAAACGTTTCACCTTTTTAACGATTTAAGCAAAATATTTACAAACGTTACGAAACAACGCTAAACGTTTTACCTTTTTATAAATTTAAACAAAACGATTAAAATATTACGAATACTATCCAAACGTTACGAAACAAATCCAAACGTTTCACCTTTTTAGCGATTTTAGCCAAACATTTACAAACATTAAGAAACAAATCCAAATGTTTCCCCTTTTGATTAATTGAAGCTAAACGTTAGGAAACGTTGTTGGTGCAGCGGGACGTGAGGGTCCGAATCGTATATTTCAATTCAAAATTGGAATTCCAACAATTCGGATCCAGAAATTGATCATATCAATAACAAATGGATTGTCGTATCATTTAGTAATTAAAGCACGCATCTAGAAACCGTAAGAAGAATACCTATGTCGATTCTCCAACGATTCTTGTAGTCCTGATAGTACGGTGACCTCAAGCTCGTCCACACGAGTATGCGTCCGATTGAATCCTCGCCTTGAAATAATCTGCAAGAGTTCCTCTTGCCGAGCAACCCTAAGCTCAAACTCTCGCCTCGATTACGTCTTTGCTGGGATGTATGAAAAACTTTCTCCAAGCTTTTCTCTGATTGATGACTACTTGAACTCCTTCAAATATGCTCTCTTAAATGTGTTATATTTAGAATGAGCAAAGGCAACCTCTATTTATAGGGTAGAGTTTTGCTTAAGAATGCAACACCTCACATGCTAGGTGTCACACACCAAGCAAAGGTGTTGCCACCATTCGACACCTCACATGCTAGGTGTCACACACCAAGCATATGTGTTGCCACCATCTGACACATCAGATGCTAGGTGTCACGCATCAAGCATTGGTGTTGCCACCTTCTGACACGTCGGATGCTAGGTGTCACACACAGAGACATACATGACATCATCACATGACAGGAGAATAAACAGAGGTGACGATCTTTCCGGATAATGCGATGCCCTTATTCGTAGGACGCCATCGATCGTGAACGGTTATTTAGATCATTTGTATAATAGAATCTGTCACTCATATTCTCAACGCCTTAAGAATAGATTCTATCACAATGTGATAAGGACAATATGCAATAAATAAACACTTAGTTGATGAGGCACTTAGTTCAAATAAAACATATATATCATTGCTAATGGGATTTGTTTATACAAGTATAAATACAAAATGGCCCTAAGGCACATACTACTAACAATCTCCCACTTGCACTAGTGCCATTGGCTACTATATCTAAGCCCCATCTTCTCAAGATGTAAATCTAATTGACTCTGGGTCATGGGCTTTGTTAGTGGGTCAGCCGTGTTATCGTGTGATGCTATCTTTTGGAGAGACACATCTCCCTTTCCAACAATCTCTCGGATGATATGATAGCGCCTTTCTATGTGTTTGGATTTCTGGTGAGACTGGGGTTCCTTTGCCTGGGCTATAGCACCATTGTTGTCGCAGAAAAGAGGAACCGCCGACCCAATGGTAGGAACCACATCAAGTTCAAAAACGAACTTCTTAATCCAAACAGCTTCCTTTGCAGCATCGGATGCCGCAATATACTCGGCTTCTGTGGTGGAATCCGCAGTGGTTTCTTGTTTGGAACTCTTCCAACTCACTGCTCCTCCATTACATGTGAATACGAATCCGGATATAGACTTACGATCGTCTATATCTGATTGAAAATCAGAATCTGTAAAGCCGTCTATTTGTAGATCACCTCCTCCATATGTTAAGATCATATCTTTAGTTCTTCTCAAGTACTTAAAGATATTCTTAACTGTCATTCAGTGTTCCGAACCTGGATTGGATTGATATCGGCTAGTCAAACTAACCACATAGGCAATATCCGGCCTAGTACACAACATAGCATATATAAGACTACCGATTGCCGAAGCATATGGTATCTTTGTCATTTCATCTCTTTCCTCAGATGTCTTTGGAGACATATCCCTTGAAAGGTGAATTCCATGCCTAACGGGAATCAGTCCATCTTAGAATTTTCCATATTGAACTTCTTCAATATTTTTTCTCAGTAAAGCTTTTGGGAGAGACCTATTATTCTCTTAGATCTATCTCTATAGAGTCTAATACCGAGAATGTAAGTCGCTTCTCCGAGGTCTTTCATGGAGAAAGTTTTGGATAACCAAAGCTTTACAGAGGTTAACATACCGACATCATTTCCTATTAGTAAAATATCATCTACGTACAAGATCAGGAACATGATTGCGCTCCCACTAACCTTCTTGTAAACACATGGTTCATCTTCGTTTTTGATAAACTCGTAACTCTTTATGGCTTCATCAAAACGACGATTCCAACTTCTCGAAGCTTGCTTCAATCCATATATGGATCGTTTAAGCTTACACACTTTGGAACCTTCTTCATATTCAAAACCCTTAGGTTGTTCCATATAGATTTCTTCCTCAATATATCCATTAAGGAATGTGGTCTTGACATCCATTTGCCAAACCTCATAATCTAAATGTGCAGCTATGGCAAGAAGAATCCGGATGGACTTAAGCATGGCTACAGGCGAGAATGTCTCTTCATAATCGACTCCTTGCCTTTGGCGAAACCCTTTCGCAACAAGCCTCGCTTTAAAAGTCTCAACTTTTCCATCAGCACCAATTTTACGCTTGAAGATCCATTTGTTTCCTATTGGTATAATACCATCGGGTAGATCGACTAGCTTCTAAACTTGGTTACTGTACATGGAATCCATTTCGGATTTCAGAGCTTCAAGCCATCTTGAAGAATCTATGTCACATATAGCTTCCTCATAAGTAGAGGGATCAACAGTTTGATCATTTTCTCCATGAATAAACAACTCTTGTATATCATGAAGAAAGCCATATCTTTCCGGTTGATGAGATACTCTACTTGATCTTCGAGATGTTTCTGTAGATTTTACTAATTCTTGTTCACTATGGGTTCGATCAATCTCCATTATATCATTTTGTTGGTCTTTAGACGACTCCTCATCTAATTCTATATTTCTTCCTTTGCCCCCTTCTTGAATAAATTGTTTTTCAAGAAAGACTGCATCTTGACTAACAACAATTGTTTGTTCGGATGGAATATAGAAATAATATCCTAAACTGTCTTTAGGATAACCAGCGAATCTTCCCATGATTGATCTTGATTCCAACTTGTCGGTTATCAATTTTTTGATATATGCGGAACATCCCCAAATCTTAATATGCCTAAGACTTGGTTCCTTACTATACCATATCGCATAAGGTATTCTCGGAGCAGATTTAGTTGGTACTCGATTTAGAATATAATTTGCACTAAGAAGTGCATGACCCCATAATGAAATAGGTAAATAAGTATAGCTCATCATTGATCGTACCATGTCTAACAATGTACGATTCCTCCGTTCCGATACACCATTCAACTGTGGTGTTCCTAGAAGAGTCAATTGGGAAATAATACCGCATTCTTTTAAGAATGTACCAAATCCCGTACTCAAGTATTCACCTCCTCGATCAAATCGAAGAATTTTAATACTTTTTCCAATTTGGTTTTCTACTTCATTTTTGAAGTCTTTAAATTTTTCAAAAGCTTCACTCTTGTTCTTCATAAGAACAACATACCCATACCGTGATAAATCATCGGTGAAGGTAATGAAGTATAAATAACCACCTCGTGCCATTTCTTTAAATGGACCACATACATCACTATGTATGATTTCCAAAACATCTTTGGCTCTACCACTTTGTCCCACAAAGGGGGTCATCTTGCCTTTAAGACATGACTCACAAGTTGAAATTGATGCGGAAATAAGATTACTCAAGATTCTCATCTTATCCAACTTGTTAAGTCTATCTTCCGCAATATGTCCTAATCGTAAGTGCCAAAGTTGTTTCGAGGTTTGATCATTGAAGGTATTAATTTCTAAAACATTATTCGTATTGAGAACAACTTCATTTAAGCAATAAAGACAATTTTGTACATAACTATAACCAACGATTTCATTATTATAGATAATTTTACAAACATCCTTTGTAAATAGGAAATCATATCCTAATCTTGTCATACAAGAAATGGACATGATATTTCTATAAGTGTTTGGTAAGTACAAAACATTGTTCAAATACAAAACATGTTTATACAACAAAATAGAACATGATCCTATAGCTTTAGCCGCAACGCTTGCGTTATTTCCAAGCTTCAAGATCACTTCCTTCTTTTCCAACTTCCTCTCATTTGCTAGATCCTGTAAGGATGAACAAATGTGAGAACTAGCTCCGGTATCTAATACCCAAGCTTTGGACGAGCTATCGTTATTGGAATTTAAATAACAAGAAATTGACACACCCTTACCAGGATTTTCATTCTTCTTATTCTTGCCCTTGGATTCCAAATACTTGGGGCAATTTTGTTTCCAATGTCCCTCGGCTTCACAAAAGAAACACTTTCCTTTGTTCTCCGAGGTGCCCTTCTTTTTTGCAATGGCCTTTTGGGCCTTCAAAACATTCTTCTTAGTTTTCTTCTTCTTAGTCTTACTAGAAGAAGCAACCACAAGAGAAACTTCCTTTCCCTTAACATTATTCGTTTCAGCAGTTATCAACATATTTGATAACTCAGCAAGTGTACATTCTATCCGATTCATATAGTAATTCGTGATGAAATTACCATATGATTCCGGAAGGGATTGAAGGATCATATCCGTTTGGAGATTGAAGTCCATGATGAAGTCTAGACCCTCTAGCCGTTCGATACATCAAATCATCATGTTCACATGTTCTCCAAAACCCTTTCCCTCGGAATGCCTCGCCCGAAATAATTGCTTAGATATCTCATATCTAGCAAAACGACTTGATTCACCATACAACTCTTGTAAGTGAAACAATATTTCGCGAGCTTTTGTATATTTCTCGTGCTGCTTTTGCAACTCATTATTCATAGATGCCAACATATAGCACTTGGCTTGTTCGTCATCTAACTTCCACTTGCGCAATGCCTCATGTTCCTCGGGAGGTTCCTCAATCGGCAATGGTCCCGGAACATTTGTCTCAAGAACATATGTTATGTGTTCACTTGCAAGAACTATTTTGAGATTTCTTAACCAATCAACAAAGTTAGGACCTACTAAGCGATTATTGTCGAGAATGCTACTTAACGGATTCGATTTCATCTTATCTTATCAACCTATAGATAGCAAAGATCTCTAATTAGTATTATTATCTTATATATTTAAACCATGATGATTTGGTCTTTATCAAAATGGCCTCCCACTATCTTTTTTGAATCCTACACTTCCAAAATAGGAAAAATAAATTTTTGTTGGAAAAGATTTCAAGCGGGTGATTGAATTCTTATAGTCATTGTTCTTTCCCTCAGGTATGCCTAATTGCCGTTTTGGGATCACAATGTACTACAAGTTAACAACACTTGTTCATCATATCTCATATGAGGTTCAATCATTTCCAGCTCCTAATGTATTCACCCTCAGATACCCATTGTCGTTATTGGGTTTCAGCATTAGTTAAGTTTAACCCGTCGAATCAACTAAGATGTATCAATTTGAATAATACACGACTCAGGTACGCCTAATTGCCGTTATTGCCGTGTACTATATCGATACACCCGTAACATCTCATGTTTAACAATAAACTCAACAACAGCCTCTTGATGATATCATCTCACCCCTATGTATCCATAGCCGACAAGATGATAACTCAAAGCGTGTTAGTTTATTTCTCCAATGGAGAACCATTGATAAATCAATATAAACTTAATTTTTTAACTTTTAGGATTTCTTAGGGTTTTTTGTTATTCCGGTCTAACTAAGCACACACCACATTTTAGCATGCATCTCATACATATTAAAGCTAAAATCAATCATGCAATCGCACATGTATTATCATGGACTTCCTAGGTCTCATTCTTTAGCCACAAAAGAATGAGCAAACTATTACTTGTTCCACATGTTTTGTTGATGGCAATATAATGCACAAGCGAGTCACGTATTGTGTTAAATAATCACATTAGAAAAATTCCCAGGATAGATTGGAGGGTCACGAGCGGACCACTTAAGTACCAATCTCCTAGACAGAATTTAATCAAATGTAATTAATGTCACAATACCGTTTGCTTGTTTTTGCAAACAAGACCTAAGCCCTCAGAATTATAAATTACATGCCAATTAATAATTCCTAAGTCCATGATTATTAATACATTCATTCAATCGTAAAGCTTTAATACTTGCGTATACGGTGGCTCCGATACCACTGTTGGTTCCCAGCCAATAGTGAGGTTGTGGACCAATATGGACTCGATCCTATCTCATAGGGTGACATCCATATGTACCGACCAAAGCACGCATCACATACGCTCCAGGGTGGAGATCCTCACTTCGTCACACGATCATGAGTGAGAGTTCCCTAGATTCAGATAATCGACACATCTCCATGTGTTGCATCTCCATGCACATTATCGTTTGCTCTGATACCACTGTTGGTGCAGCGGGACGTGAGGGTCCGAATCGTATATTTCAATTCAAAATTGGAATTCCAACAATTCGGATCCAGAAATTGATCATATCAATAACAAATGGATCGTCCTATCATTTAGTAATTAAAGCACGCATCTAGAAACCGTAAGAAGAATACCTATGTCGATTATCCAACGATTCTTGTAGTTCCGATAGTACGGTGACCTCAAGCTCTTCCACACGAGTATGCGTCCGATTGAATCCTCGCCTTGAAATAATCTGCAAGAGTTCCTCTTGCCGAGCAACCCTAAGCTCAAACTCTCGCCTCGATTACGTCTTTGTTGGGATGTATGAAAAACTTTCTCCAAGCTTTTCTGTGATTGATGACTACTTGAACTCCTTCAAATATGCTCTCTTAAGTGTCTTATATTTAGAATGAGTAAAGGCAACCTCTATTTATAGGGTAGAGGTTTGCTTAAGAATGCAACACCTCACATGCTAGGTGTCACACACCAAGCAAAGGTGTTTCCACCATTCGACACCTCACATGCTAGGTGTCACACACCAAGCATAGGTGTTGCCACAATCTGACACATCAGATGCTAGGTGTCACGCATCAAGCATTGGTGTTGCCACCTTCTGACACGTCGGATGCTAGGTGTCACACACAGAGACATACATGACATCATCACATGACATCATCACGTGACATCATCGTATGACATCATCACATGACATCATCGCATGACATCATCGTGACATCATCATATGGCATCATCGTGACATCATCACATGACATCATCGTGACATCATCACATGACATCATCGCATTAACTTGGATAAAATACAATTAGGTGCCTACTAATTTATAACTCTTACAAATTATTCCCTAATTGTATTTGTTTTTCATCTCAGATTAATTTCCGAGATTTGCTAGTATCTATATGAAATCGATCTCTCGTAAATTCAATCGGTTGCACACCCTATTGTGTGTGACTAACTAGGTTCACATCTATATGGCAACGAGAGTCTTAAGAAACGCCTTTTTTATATTAAATAATTAAATCCCATTAATTATTAATTCTCTTAGATCGTGAGTGACGTCTAGCAACATATCACGACCCCCAAATAGATATGAATGTTTCGATGCATTCTTTATGAACCAATGTTCATAATTACCGTACACTCAAAATTCCCTTCATCTAAGATTTCGATCTCGACTAGTGTCACGGTTAAGTCAAACACTGTTTCTCTTGATTATATGACCTCATCTCAGTTCTTATTCTTGATAAATATCACTTCCACTAAAAACAACTTTCTAAGTAAGTCATATACACCTGCGCAGGTTTTATCATCCATCAAGAACAATTTGAGATAGCATAGAATCTTTTCTCCGTTCATCCGGAGTGATAAATCCTCTCTTGGTTAAACCCATATCTCCATATACAACTAACAAGAGCCAACACATCCCGCGAACCTAGCTCATGAAAGATCTAGGGATAAGGAGTATCAAACTCTAATCACCTATATACAAGATAGTGTCACCGCAAGTCAAAGGACATATGTACAATTATGAAATAGATGACATTTAATTGACTTTGATGAAATACCATGTATAAGTCATCTAGCGTCACTTGTTCCACTCACCCAAACCCTTTGAGTGTCCATATGTTTATTCTAATCCTCATCAAGTAGTATGAGACTCACTGCTTCCTATAATTAGTAACTTTTTACTAATCAGGAGAATAAACGGAGGTGACGATCTTTCCGGGATAATGCGATGCCCTTATTCGTAGGACCCCATCGATCGTGAACGGTTATTTAAATCACTTGTATAATAGAATCTGTCAATCATATTCTCAACGCCTTAAGAATAGATTCTATCACAATGTGATAAGGACAATATGCAATAAATAAACACTTAGTTGATGAGGCACTTAGTTCAAATAAAACATATATATCATTGCCAATGGGATTTGTTTATACAAGTATAAATACAAAATGGCCCTAGGGCACATACTACTAACAAACGTTACAATAAAAATCCAAATGTTTCACCTTTTTAGCGATTTAAGTTAAACGTTTAAAACGTTACGAAACTAATCCAAACGTTTTAAATGGTATAAAAGATATACAATCGTTTCACCTTATTAGCGATCTAAGCGAAACATTTAAAACGTTACGAAAGCAATCAAAATGTTTAAAACGTTACAAAACAAATCCAAACGTTTCACCTTTTTAGTGATTTGAGCAAAATATTTACAAACGCTACGAAACAAATCCAAACTTTTAAAACATTACGAAACAAATCCAATCGTTTCCCCTTTTTAGCAATATAAGCCAAACATTTACAAACATTACGAAACAAATCCAATCGTTTCACCTTCTTAGCGTTTTAAACCAAATGTTTAAAACATCACAAAACCAAATTAAACGTTTAACGCTACGAAACAAATCCACACATTTAACCTTTTTAGTGATTTAAGCCAAACATTTACGAATGTTACGAAACAAATTCAAACGTTTATCTTTTTTGGCGATTTAAGCCAAACATTTACAAACGTTAAGAAACAAATCCAAACGTTTCACCATTTTAGCACTTTAAGCGAAATGTTTAAAATGTTACGAAACCAATCAAAACGTTTAAAACGTTACGAAACAAATCCAAATGTTACACCTTTTTAGCGATTTAAGCCAAACGTTTACAATTGATACGAAACAAATTCAAACGTTTCACCTTTTTAGCGATTTAAGCCAAACGTTTAAAATGTTACGAAACCAATCCAAACGTTGAAAACATGACGAAATAAATCCAAACGTTTCACCTTATTAGCAATTTAAGCCAAAAGATTACAAACATTACGAAACAAATCCAAACATTGAACCTTTTTATGCATTTAAGCCAAACTTTTAAAACGTTACGAAACAAATCCAAACGTTTCACCTTTGTAGCGGATTAAGCCAAACGTTTACAAACGTTATGAAATAAATCCAAATGTTTCACCTTTTTATCAATTTGAGCCAAACGTTTAAAGCGTTACGAAACCAATCCAAATGTTTAAAACGTTACGAAAGAAATCCAAACGTTTCCCCTTTTTTGAAATTTAAGGCAAACGTTTACAAAGGTTTCATCTTTTTAGCGGTTTAAACCAAACGTTGAAAACATTTCCAAACCAATCCAAACGTTTAAAACGTAACGAAACAAATCCACAAGTTTGACCTTTTTAACGATTTAAGCCAAACGTTTACAAACGTATGAAACAAATCCAAACGTTTCACCTTTTTAACAATTTAAGCCAAACGTTTACAAACGTTACGAAACAAATCCAAACGTTTCACCTTTTAAGCGATTTAAGTCAAATGTTTAAAACGTTATGAAACTAATCAAAACATTTAAAACGTTACGAAACAAATCCAAATGTTTCACCTTTTTATCAATCTAAGACAAACGTTTACAAACGTTACGAAACAAATTCAAACATATCACCTTTTTAGAGATTTAAGCCAAACAACTAAAATATTACGAAACCAATCCATATGTTTAAAACGTTATGAAACAAATTCAAACGTTTCACCTTTATTAGAAATTTAAGCCAAACGTTTAAAATGTTACAAAACCATTCCAAACGTACGAAACAAATCCAAATGTTTCATCTTTTTAGTGATTTAAGCCAAACGTTTACAAAGATTACAGAACAAATTCAATAATTTTACCTTTTTAGCGATTAAAGCCAAACATTTATAACGTTACGGAACAAATCCAAACGTTTCACCTTTTTAGCAATTTAAGCCAAACGTTTACAAACGTTACGAAACAAATCCAAACGTTTCACATTTTAATAAATATAAGCCAAACGTTTAAAATGTTACGAAACCAATCCAAATGTTTAAAACGTTACGAAACAAATCCAAAAGTTTCCCCTTTTTAGCGGTTTAAACCAAATGTTTAAAACGTTTCGAATCCAATCCAAATGTTTGAAACGTTACAAAACAAATCGACACGTTTAACCTTTTTAGTGATTTAAGCCAAACGTTTACAAACCTCACGAAACAAATCCAAACATTTCGCCTTTTTAACGATTTAAGCCAACGTTTACAAACGTTACGAAACAAATCCAAACGTTTCACATTATTAGCGAGTTAAGCCAAACATTTCAAACGTTACGAAATCAATCCAAAAATTTAAAACGTTACGAAACAAATCCAAATGTTTCACATTTTTAGCGATTTAAACTAAACGTTTACAAACGTTACGAAAAAAAAATTAAACATTTCACCTTTTTGGCGATTTAAGCCAAACATTTTAAATGTTACGAAACCAATCCAAACGTTTAAAATGTTAGGAAACTAATCCAAACGTTAAACTTTTTTATCGATTTAAGCCAAACGTTACGAAACAAATCCAATCATTTCAACTTTTTAAGCATTTTAAGCAAACGTTTAAAACGTTACGAAACCAATACAAACGTTTAAAACGTTACGAAACCAATACAAATGCTTAAAAGTTTATGAAATAAATCCAAACGTTTCACCCTATTAGCGATTTAACCCAAATGTTTACAAACGTTACAAAATAAATCTAAACTTTTCACGTTTTTAGGAAATTCAGCCAAACGTTACGAAACAAATCATAACGTTTCACCTTTTTAGCTATTCAAGGCAAACGTTTACAAACTTTACAAAACAAATCCAAACGTTTCACCTGTTTATCGGTTTAAGACAAACGAATAAATTGTTACAAAACCAATCCAAACGTTACCCCTTTTTAGCAATTTAAGCCAAACGTTTAAAATGTAACGAAACCATTCCAAACGTTTTAAACGTTACGAAACAAATCCAAATGTTTCATCTTTTTAGTGATTTAAGCCAAATGTTTACACACGTTACAAGACAAATTCAATAATTTTACCTTTTTAGCGATTAAAGCCAAACATTTATGACGTTACGAAACAAATCCAAACGTTTCACCTTTTTAGCAATTTAAGCCAAACATTTACAAACGTTACGAAACAAATCCAAACGTTTCACATTTTAATAAATATAATCCAAACGTTTAAAATGTTACGAAACCAATCCAAACGTTTAAAACGTTATGAAAGAAATCCAAAAGTTTGCCCTTTTTAGCGGTTTAAACCAAACGTTTAAAACGTTTCAAATCCAATCCAAATGTTTAAAACGTTACAAAACAAATCGACACGTTTAACCTTTTTAGTGATTTAAGCCAAACGTTTACAAACGTCACGAAACAAATCCAAACGTTTCACCTTTTTAACGATTTAAGCCAACGTTTACAAACGTTACGAAAGAAATCCAAACGTTTCACATTATTAACGAGTTAAGCCAAACATTTCAAATGTTACGAAACCAATCCAAACGTTTAAAACGTTACGAAACAAATCCAAATGTTTCACCTTTTTAGCGATTTAAGCTAAACGTTTACAAACGTTACGAAAAAAATTCAAACGTTTCACCTTTTTAGCGATTTAAGCCAAACCTTTAAAATGTTACGAAACCAATCCAAACGTTTAAAATGTTACGAAACTAATCCAAGCGTTCAACCTTTTTATCGATTTAAGCCAAACGTTACGAAACAAATCCAAACATTTCACCTTTTTAAGCATTTTAACCAAACGTTTAAAACGTTACGAAACCAATACAAACGTTTAAAACGTTACGAAACCAACACAAACGTTTAAAACGTTATGAAATAAATCCAAACATTTCACCCTATTAGCGATTTAACCCAAACGTTTACAAACGTTACGAAACAAATCTAAACGTTTCCCGTTATTAGGAAATTCAGCCAAATTTTACGAAACAAATCATAGCGTTTCACCTTTTTAGCTATTCAAGGCAAAGATTTACAAACTTTACAAAACAAATCCAAACGTTTTACCTGTTTAGCGATTTAAGACGAACGAATAAATTGTTACAAAACCAATCCAAACGTTTCATCTGTTTAGCGATTTAAGACGAACGAATAAATTGTTACAAAACCAATCCAAACGTTTCCCCTTTTTAGCAATTTAAGCCAAACGTTTAAAACCTTACGAAACCATTCCAAACGTTTTAAACGTTACGAAACAAATCCAGACGTTTCATCTTTTAGTGATTTAAGACAAACGTTTACAAATGTTACAAAAAAATCCAAACTTTTTACCTTTTTAGCGATTTAAGCAAAACGTTTAAAATGCTACGAAACCAATCGAAACGTTCAAAACGTTACAAAACAAATCCAAACGTTTCACTTTTTTAGCAATTTAAGCCAAACGTTTACAAAAGTTACAAAACAAATCCAAACATATCACCTTTTTATCAATTTAAGCCAAACGTTTAAAATGTTATGAAACCAATCCAAACGTTTACAACGTTACAAAACAAATCCTAATGTTTCCCCTTTCTTGCCAATTAAGACAAACGTTTACAAACATTACAAAACAAATCAAAATATTTAACATTTTAACGGTTTAATCCAAACGTTTAATACGTTATGAAACCAATCCAAACCTTTAAAACGTTACGAAATAAATCCACATGTTTCATCGTTTTAGCGATTCAAGCCAAACGTTTACAAACGTTATGAATCAAATCCAAAACGTTTCAGCTTTTTAGCGATTTTAGCCAAACGTTTAGAAACATTACGAAACAAATCTAAAAGTTTTACCTTTTTAACAATTTAAGCCAAACGTTTAAAACGTTACGAAACCAATCCAAACTTTTAAAACGTTACGAAAAAAATCCAAATGTTTCACCTATTTAGCGATTTACAAACATTACGAAACAAATCCAAACGTTTTGCTTTTTTATCAATTTAAGCCAAACATTTAAAGAGTTACGAAACCAATCCAAACATTTAAAACATTACGAAACAAATCCAAACGTTTCCCCTTTTCAGCAATTTAAGCCAAACGTTTACAAACGTTACAAAACAAATGCAAATGTTTTACCTTTTTAGCGGTTTAAGCCAAACCTTCAAAACATTACGAAACCAATCCAAAAGTTTAAAACATTACGAAACAAATCTACACGTTTCACCTTTTTAGCGATTTAATAAAATCATTTACAAACGTTACGAAACAAATCCAAATGTTTCACCTTTTCAGCGATTGATGCCACACATTAAAAGCGTTACGAAATCAATCCAAATGTTTAAAAAGTTACAAAACAAATTAAAACGTTTCACCTTTTTAGCGATTTAATTCAAATATTTACAAGCGTTACAAAACAAATCCAAACGTTTCCCCTTTTATCAATTTAAGCCAAACGTTTAAAACGTCATGAAAACAATCAAAACTTTAAAATGTTACGAAACAAATCCAAACGTAACCCCTTTTTAGCGATTTAAGCCAAACGTTTACAAACATTACGAAACAAATACAAACGTTTCACCTTTTTAGCGATTTAAGCCATATGTTTAGAAACGTTACAAAACAAATCAAAACATTTTACCTTTTTAGCCATTTAAGCTAAACGTTTAAAACGTTATAAAACCAATCCAAACGTTTTAAACTTTACAAAACAATTCCAAATGTTTCACCTTTTTTGCGATTTAAGCCAAATATTTACCAACGTTACAAAAGAAATCCAAACATTTCCCCTTTCATCAATTTAAGCCAAACGTTTAAAACGTTATGAAACCTATCCAAACGTTTAAAACATTACAAAACAAATCCAAACGTTTCCTTTTTTTAGCGATTTAAGCCAAATGTTTATTAACATTACGAAACAGATCCAAATGTTTCACCTTTTTAGCGGTTTAAGCCAAACGTTTAAAACGTTATGAAACCAATCCAAACATTTAAAACGTTTCGAAACAAATCCACACGTTTCACCTTTTTAGCTATTTAAGCCAAACGTTTACAAACATTACGAAACAAATCCAAAAGTTTTAACTTTTTAGCGATTTAAGCCAAACGTTTAGAAACGTTACGAAATAAATCCAAATGTTTCACCTTTTTAGCCATTTAAGCTAAACGTTTAAAACGTCACGAAACCAATCCAAACTTTTTAAACGTTACGAAACAAATCCAAATGTTTCATCTTTTTAGCGATTTAAGTCAAACGTTTACAAACGTTACGAAACAAATCCAAACGTTTCACCTTTTTAGCGATTTAAGCCAAACATTTAAAACATCATGAAACCAATCCAAATGTTTAAAACTTTACAAAACAAATCCAAACGTTTCACCTTTTTAACGATTTAAGCAAAATATTTACAAATGTTATGAAACAAAGCTAAACGTTTTACCTTTTTATCAATTTAAGCAAAACGATTAAAATATTACGAATACTATCCAAACGTTTAAAACGTTTCGAAACAAATCCAAACGTTTCACCTTTTTAGCGATTTAAGCCAAACATTTACAAACATTAAGAAACAAATCCAAATGTTTCCTCTTTTGATTGATTGAAGCTAAACGTTAGGAAATGTTACAATACAAATCCAAACGTTTCACCTTTTTAGCGATTTAAGTTAAACGTTTAAAATGTTATGAAACTAATCCAAACGTTTTAAATGGTATAAAAGAAATACAATCGCGACCAGATTCTTAATCCCAATGTGTGACTCCAACTAACTAGATACGGGGACTCCAGGTTACACCGTAACCCAGTGCTCACTCGTATCGAATTTACTGTCCAACTTCGAAATTCATTTTTCATAATCAAAATTACAGTTGTATCAAATTAAAATTGGTGATCACGTAGTCCTATTTTCGCCCAATAGGTAGCACGTTCCATCAGATCAATACTGGTTTCAAATCAACCATATACGTATTTCATGTCAAAACATTGCATTGCAAACATTCGATTCAAATGTAAAGCAATATATAATATTTACTTGTGTTAATACTTTAAAAGTAAATTATATAAACTCACTGAAAACGCTTATCCAAAAACACGTCGGGGCTCAGAAACGTCAAGCTTCTCAAGATACTGGTCCAGCTGCCTCGTGCCTCGCCGGATCTAAAACAATTTCAAAACATTTGACTCATATCAGAATCCTATTCTAAGATTGACTCTAGACTCGAAACACGACACACTAAACTTATTAACAATAGTGCTTCTCATGTATATCTCGATAAACGGTTTCTAACTCGTTTACGGATCGAATATCATTTCTAAACCAATTCACGTTTAACCTGATTAGGTTAACGATTTAATCGAGCGATAATCAATCTATTTTGACCTCGATATGCGAATACGAAACGAGGTCTCAAAAAGAACAGTCGAGTAAACATTTCACGTGCACGCTCGTGACTTGTGGTGCACGTTCGTGCACCTCCTGCTGGTGCACGTTCGGGCACCTCCTGCTGGTGCACGTTCGGGCACCTCCTGCTGGTGCACGTTCGGGCACCTCCTGCTGGTGCACGGTCGCGCACCTCCTGCTGGTGCACGGTCGCGCACCACATGTTGGTGCACGTTCGTGCACCATTGATGGTGCACGCTCGTGCACCTCGTGTGCACGCTCGTGCACCTCGTGTGCACGCTCGTGCACCTCGTGTGCACGCTCGTGCACCTCGTGTGCACGCTCGTGCACCTCGTGCACAGCCCCCAGAATCTGTTTTCCGAGGTTTTCTGACGTGCTATACGCCTAATTTCGCATAAATGACGTCCAAATACATCAAAAATGCTAAATCTAAACTCAAAACATCCATATTCGATTCTAAAACTGTTAAAACGATATAATCGTTCCGTGGCCTAAAACTTTAACTCGATATATCAAGAAATTCATCCATCCAAACGATAAAACGTCAAGCTTACCGTGATTCGCCACTGAAATACGATCGTTTCAAGCTATAGAACGTCGGAAACGGACAAGAAACGAAGATCGAGCGACAGAACCGATAGATTTTGACGAACGAAGGAAAAAGAGATGAAACAAGGTTATGGAGGTTTCATTCCTTCATCCGAAGGTAATATATATATATATCGGCTAATTTGCACTTTGGTCTTTGAAACTTTTCAAAAGTTTCGATTTAATCCAAAACCTATCCGCGTCCAAATTTTAAACGGTCTCTGATTGACTCGAAACCTTTTCCACAAGTATTATAAAATATTTCGCAGACTTTGGCGAAATAATTTCCGTCACGGGATTTATATTTTATTTTATTTTAATTTTCGAAGATATTTCCTTAAATCCCGTTAATTCACTCAATAAAAATTATTCTAAATTCCCAATATAATTAAATTAAATTCTTCATAATTTAATTTATCGGAATTCACGACATGTGGCTTGACTTAATAATTGGGGTATTACATATAAGCCAAACTTTAAAACGTTACGAATCCGATCCAAATGTATAACCTTTTTAGGGATTTAAGCCAAACATTTAAAACGATACAAAACCACTCCAAACAGCTAAAATGTTACGAAACAAATCCAAACGTTTCGTCTTTTTAGTGATTTAAGGCAAACGTTGACAAAAGTTATGAAACAAATCTAAACGGTTCACCCTTTTCGCGATTTAAGCCAAGCGTTTAAAACGTTACGAAAACAATCCAAACGTTTGAAATGTTACGAAAGAAATTAAAACATTTCACCTTTTTAGCGATTTAAGCCAAACGTTTGTAAACATTACGAAACAAATCCAATCATTTCACCTTTTTATCAATTTAAGCCAAACGTTTAGTACGTTACGAAACCAATCTGATTGTTTAAAACGTTACGAAACTAATCCAAACGTTTCACCTTTTTAGCAATTTAAGCCAAATATATACAAACGTTACAAAAAAAAATCCACATGTTTAACCTTTTTAGTGATTTAAGCCAAATTTTACAAACGTTACGAAACCAATCCAAATATTTCACCTTTTTAGTGATATAGGCCAAACGTTTACAAACGATTCACCTTTTTAGCGGTTTAATCAAAACCTTCAAAACTTTACGAAACCAATCCTAACGTTTAAAATGTTACGAAACAAATCCACACATTTAACCTTTTTAGCGATTTAAGTCAAACGTTTAAAAATGGTACGAAACAAATCGAAACGTTTCACCTTTTAGCGATTTAAGCAAAACATTTAAAACGTTACGAAACCAATCCAAATTTTAAAATGATACGAAATAAATCCAAACATTTCACCATTTTAGCAATTTAAGCAAAACGTTTACAAATGTTATGATACAAATCCAAACGTTTCCCCTTTTTAGAGATATAAGACAAACGTTTAAAACGTTACGAAACTAATCCAAACGTTTCACCTTTTTAGCGATTTAAACCAAACGTTTAAAACGTTACGAAACCAATCCAAACGTTTAAAACTTTACGAAACCAATCCAAACGTTTAAAACGTTACGATACAAATCAAAAAAATCGTCTTTTTAGTGATTTAAGCCAAACGTTTAGAAAAGTTACGAAACAAATCAAAATGTTTCACCTTTTTAGCGATTTAAGACAAACGTTTAAAACCAATTCAAAACATCACAAAACAAATTGAAACTTTTCACCTTTTTAGGATTTATGCCAAATGTTTACAAACGTTACGAAATAAATCAAAACATTTCACCTTTTTTTTATCAATTTAATCCAAACATTTAAAACGTTACGAAATTAATCTAAATGTTTAAAACGTTACAAAACAAATCCAAACGTTTCACCTCTTTAGCGATATAAGCCAAATATTTACAAACGTTACGAAACAAATTCACATGTTTAACCTTTTTAGCGAATAAAGCCAAACTTTTAGAAACGTTACAAATCCAAACGTTTCACCTTTTTAGTGATTTAAGCGAAACGTTTACAAATGTTATGAAACAAATCCAAATGTTTCACCTTTTTAGCGGATTAATCCAAACCTTCAAAATGTTCCGAAATCAATCAAAAAGTTTGCAAATGTTACGAAACAAATCTACACGTTTCAACTTTTTAGCGATTTAAGCCAAACGTTTAAAAACGTAATGAAACAAATCAAAACGTTTCACCTTTTTAGCGATTTAAGCCAAATATTTAAATTGTTACGAAACCAATCCAATGTTTAAAATGCTACGAAATAAATCCAAACATTTCACCTTTTTAGCGACTCAAGCCAAATATTTACAAAATTTATGAAACAAATCCAAACGTTTCATCTTTTTATCAATTTAAGCCAAACGTTTAAAATGTTACAAAACCAATCCAAACGTTTAAAATGTTACGAAACCAATCCAAATGTTTAAAATTTTGCGAAACAATCGAAATGTTTCACCTTTTTAGCGATTTAAGCCAAACATTTAAAAACGTTATGAAACAAATCCAAACGTTTTCCCTTTTTAGCGATTTAAGCCAAACCCTTACAAACATTACGAAACAAATATAAACGTTTCACCTTTTTAGTGGTTTAAACCAAACGTTTAAAACATTACGAAACCAATCCAAACGTTTAAAACGTTATAAAACAAATCCACACGTTTGACCTTTTTAGCGATTTAATCCAAACGTTTACAAACGTTACGAAACAAATCCAAACGTGTCACCTTTTTAGCGATTTATGATAAACGTTTACAAACGTTATGAAACAAATCCAAACGTTTCACCTTTTTAGCAGTTAAAGCCAAACCTTCAAAACGTTACGAAACCAAGTCAAACGTTTATACCGTTACGAAACAAATACAATCGTTTGCCCGTTTTAGCGATTTATGCCAAACATTTAAAACGTTACAAATCAAATCCAAACGTTTAATACGTTATGAAACAAATCTAAACGTTTCCCCTCTTTAGAGATTTAATCCAAACGATTACAAAAGTTACAAAACAGATCCAAAAGTTTCACCTTTTTAGCGGTTTAAGCTAAACCTTCAAAACATTATGCAACCAATCCAAACGTTTAAAACATTATGAAACAAATCCACACGTTTCACCTTTTTAGCGATATAGGCCAAACATTTACCAACATTACGAAACAAATCCAAACGTTTCTCCGTTTTAGCGATTTAAGCCAAACTTTTAAAACGTTACGAAACCAATCCAAATGTTTAAAATGTTACGAAACAAATCGAAACGTTTCACCTTAATAGCGATTTAAGCCAAATATTTAGAAACGTTACAAAACAAATTGAAATGTTTCCCCTTTTATCAATTTAAGTTAAACGTTTAAAACATTATAAAACCAATCCAAAGGTTTAAAACGTTACGAAATAAATCCAAATGTCTTCCCGTTTTAGCGATTTAAGCAAAATGTTTACAAACGTTACGAAACAAATCCAAATGTTTCACCTTTTTATCGGTTCAAGCCAAACGTTGACAACGTTCTAAAACCAATCTAAACGTTTAAAACATTACGAAACAAATCTTCAAGTTTCACCTTTTTAGCGATTTCAGCCAAACGTTTACAAACATTACGAAACATATCTAAACGTTTCACCTTTTTAGCGATTTAAGCCAAACGTTTAGAAACGTTACGAAACATATCCAAACGTTTCCCCTTTTTAGCGATTTAAGCCAAACGTTTAAAATGTTACGAAACCAATCCAAACGTTTAAAACGTTACGAGACAAATCCAAACGTTTCACCTTTTTTGCTATTTAAGCCAAATGTTTACAAACGTTACAAAACAAATGCAAACGTTTCCCCTTTTTAGGAATTTAAGCCAAACATTTAAAACATTATGAAACCAATCCAAATGTTTAAAACGTTACGAAACACATCAAAAAGTTCCACCTTTTTAGCGATTTAAGCCAAATATTTACAAACGTTACTGTAATATCCCGTAAAATTTTAATTTATTTTTCGATAATTTCCGACAATTTTTCCGGTCGTTTTGAATTAACTTCGATGATAGCGGTTTGATTCGATTGAGTTGGTTTGGGGTTGATTTTTGGTTCAACCATTTATTTTTTTTAATTTATTTAAAAACAAAAAAAAATAAAATTCAGTCATTCCCGTTCGGGAATTGAAATTCCCGAACGGGAATCTCAATTTTTGGGCCTGGTCTCGTTCGAGACCAGGCATTCCCGAACGGGAATCATGGCCTGAAAGGCCATTCCCGTTCGGGAATCATAGCAGCTTTTGGACCCTTCCATCCGGCCCTGTTCGATCTCGTTTACGGCCCGCTTCCACTCGTTATTTAAAAGCGACTTCTAAACAGAAAACCTAGATCACGCTGCAAGCTAGCCCTAGCCGTCTTTCGTTTGTTCTTTCGCTGAGAAACGTATCTGTTATCATCCTCCAAAGTTGCTGCTCGGGTAAGCTCCTTTGTTCATCAAATTTCCAGATTTTGCCTTAATCGACACCTCTGAGTTTTTGATCGTTCTCCCTCGTTTCTAGATAAAAACTGTTTCCGTTCGATCTCAGACGTTCTAGACTCGTATATCTACGATTCCCAACTTTCGCTTTGCCAAACGGTACGTTATCTTTCCGTTATAGCCGCCGCCGCTTTACCGTTTTTCGGATTATTTTCAGTTTAGTTATAGAAATCGATCTCTTCGTATTTTGATTCGTTCGTAGCCGTTTCTCAACCAAATTCAGAACCGTTTCGTGCTAGACGGAGTAGACTCAATTCCCTACGACTCCCATCTTAAGTTTTTGCCAGAAGGTACGTAAGTCATCTCGATTTAATCGCCGTACGGTTTCTGTTTTAAGTTGTAAATTCTGTTTTCATATATAACTCATTACTGCCAATCCCCGTTTGCTTTTTGGACATGATTTTGTTAGGTGCAATGATTACAGTACATTGGAATGATTAGTGATATCAGTTTAAGCTATCAATTTGAATGTCACAGTTGAGTTGCTGTTTGAATTATTGTCATTGTCCTTGCTTGGGATTCTTGCATTTTGCTACTGTTCTTTGGTTTTAGTTAGGTGATTACGTTTTGATTATTCATGCTTGAGATTACCGTGTTGTTATGAGATCTTGATGACTTAAAGTTTAAAGAAAAAGTTGTTGTGAATTGGGTAAAGATTTCTATGTTTGCAACTGTTGGTTTAGGCATGGCGGGGATGGTTAGGTTTAAAATTTGAGAAGATGGTTAAAAGCTCTTTAGACTCACCAAAGTGTTTTAACTAAATCAAATAAATCCTTTATGTTAAACTTTAACTAATAACTCAGATTTTGTTTGATTTATAAATTAAATATTTAAAACGATAGTTATTTATAAATTAAGCTAATATAATTACTCGGGTAATTATAATTAATTTCGAATGTCGATTTGGTATAATTTGGCTAATTTGCAATTTAGCCCCTAAATGTTTTTAAAACTTATTTACTTAAGTTTTTGATTAGTAACGTTATATTTAGTATTAATTATAAACAAAAGTAATTAATTTGATTGACTAAAGTGCAATTTAGTTCCTATTTGGCAAAAGTACAGTTTAGCCCTTAATGGGTTAAAGTACGATTTAGTCCCTAAACTTTTATTAACTTAAAATGATTAAGTTTTTGATTTGTAACCTGGGTTACTTAGAATTGAAGTTATTGAGTTCCGCTTTTAAAATGGATTATTATTTGTTATTTTGTTTTATAAATATAAACTCGGGTTTATATTTGATAAACGTTTTGAGTCGGATTAGACTTGGGTCATCCGACAAGCGAGGTTAGCTTGGTAGTTTGTGATAACTCGGCTAACCCACTATTTGGAAATTATTTATTATTTAAAGTTATTAAATAATATTTATAAATTGGATTTAAAGCGAGAACTCAATATACTTGTATTAATTGGGATTTATTACCTAATGGGTATTATTTGTGTGTGCTTTGGATTGTTTATTCCGACATGTCATTTGTACTAGTCCTATGTGGTGTCTAGTACTCTCTAGAGTTAGGGCCTGTTTTTAATAATTATTTTATTTGTCTAGACCCGTCTATTGTTCGCGCTCCAGAGGCGAACCAGGATTAGTTGCTTGCCGGTTTTCACGTGGATTAGCAAGAAGTGAGTTTGTACTTACTATTTACCGCTTTATTAAGTAAATTGTTATTTTAATATTAAATATATATATACTGTACGTATATTTCGAATTGTTTTTATATTATGGCTTCTAGTTGGAACATGCTACCTAATGGGCATCATTAGGACTACGTGCGCACCGGTAAAGATCTGGAAAAGGTAATTATGGTAATGTGGTAACTCGGTGTGAGCATAGCTCTCGGGACCAAGTAGAGTAACTCGGTGTAGCTCGGCTCTCGGGACTCTGGTATAAGTGTGGTCAGTGGTAACTCGGTGTAGCTCAGCTCTCGGGACCAGACCTATTGGATTATGTTAATTATGTAGAATTGTGGATTAGGGTTCCAACTATTATTCGTAATATTGTTATTAAATGTTTTAAACGTTTTAAAGGTTTTCCACTTAATAAATGTAGATAGTGGTATGAACTCATCTCAGTATATCTGACCCCGTTGTTTTCCCAATTTTTCCCCAGGGTTATGATCTGAGAGAGTCTGGTGATCTCCGCATTTACTTTCCTCGGAGGTTCCATTTATTTTAGTAGAACTGTAGAACTGTTTTTATTCTTAGACCGCAGTAGTAACTAGACGTCTTTATTATTATTATTTATTTTGTCGGATTGGTTCGACTGGTAATATTGCTCTGGCATGCTGTATTATTTACATTAATTCATGATGAATCTATTTTAGACTCGGATTTGATAAAGCATGTTATATTAACTGTTGAATATTATAACTGTTAGTTTTAGGCTGTAGTCTCGGTTGCCCTCGAGCATTGGTTTTCTGCAGGTTTATGTGTTTATGTGATAAATGAAAGGCTAGCTACGGGTTTCGGTACTACATTACCCATACCCTAGCGCCGGTCGCGATTCATGAAAATGGGTCGTGACAAACTTGGTATCAGAGCTTTGGTTTCAAATCAAGGCCATTGCTTGCTATGTGTTTACTCTGTTAAGTATTGTTGTGTCTTAGGAACTACTGCGGAATTAGGATTCGTGTCTTGTCTTTTAAACGTCATCATTTGTTTTCAAACCTTCAGCCTACATCCTTTAGGTGATATCTGTCAGTCCTTATTTGGTATTGATGCTTTGATTGACAATTTATTTCACTTGGATGTTAATTGCTGTGTTTTATCATGTTGAGATTATTTCACTTGGGTGATTATAATTGCTTTTGATTTCTCGGGAAATCATAGGTTGGTAAATTTTTCCTAAAGACTCATACTTGGGTATGATGTTTGATAAAACTTGTCGTTTATGCCTAAAACAATTTAGAATTTATGGTAATGTTACAGTTATTTTACGTGATGCGTTGAACTGTTTTTGCCTTGTTAATAAAGTACATCTTGGCTTTGGCCTCAATTGTTGATGTTAAATGTGATCGCATGTTGGACGTTAGCCTTATTTTTCAATTAAAGAGATTTTGGGTTAAACCTTAAAACGTGTTTGATGGTCATGCACTGTTTGACCACATGTTGATTTAGAGATTTTTATCGAGAATATTGTTTTATCCGATTTGTATTTCGACATAGAATTATAAGAGAAGTTTAATTCTAAATTCTTAAAAAGATGGTTTTTTGTTGAGTTGCCAGTAAATATTTTGAAATATTATGTTTGGTCTGGTGTTAACAAGCGATGGTTTCAAATGATGTTTTATGAGCTAAGTCATTGTTTTAAGAATTTAACGTTGAAGTTATTTTATCATGTTGTAGTATGCCAGCATTTTAAATTTTTGGGGATTCACAGAATAGATGTTTGAAATCAAAGAATTCTCACTTGAGTTTTAAATTACCGTTTAGCGGTTGGTTTAAATTGAGCTCCCAAAAATTTGAAGGGATGGAAATTTTATTAAAATACTTTTCCGGATTTATAAATATTTTAAATACGTTTTATAAACGATTGTTTTGAGTTCGACTTGGGTCACCCAAATTTAGGAGTTGAGCTTGGTAGTTGTAATGACTCGGCTAGCTCGATAATTTTATTGTCTGAGATACTTGGGTATCCGTTTTAAAGCAACTGATTAATAAGAAGAGATTTTTACAAAATGTGATTTTGTTTTAACCTTGGGGCTCAGCAAAATTTGGAAGTTTTCGTATTTGTTTTTAATTTCAAAACGAATTTTGAAGCGTACTATTAAAGGACGATATATTTACATGGTAAATTTATAATGAGATTTCAAGGAAATGTTGTGGCATATCCTGATTTGTTTAAGAATGCTTGAGTAAATTGTGTTCAATGGCATGGTTTCGTGGTTTTCGATTTTCAGATTTGTTATCTTGTGAACATTATTTGTGTTTTATAACTCGCTTGTTTGTTGGACTAAGTTGATTGTTTTAGTTTTGTCTATTCGTGCGGTGTAGCACGTGAAATGATCTAATCATGTGGTTATGGTTGCCTTACCTCGAGGTATAGTTTTGACCTTTGAGTAAGATCTTCTTTCTCTTTTGTTCGGTTTTGGGTTGCGCCGGGCTTTGCTGTTTCTGTTTCGTGGATCGAAACCTTGGGGTTTCGATATCGAGGAATACAAGGGAGGTACTTCCTTTGGATTGGTTGATGATTTCTGATTACCCTAGGATGAGTATTGCAAACTCTGAACCGAAAAGATAGATCGATGTATTAATACACTGGTGTTTCCATCAAGTCTGATGATGCGATGCGGGAGCTGGCGGTAAATTTTATAGGAACATATTTTATGTGCTATTTTCTTTGGTTATATGCTCAGTCTGGATTGAGGTTAGTTAAATACTTTTTATAATAGAGTTGTAATGAAGTTATTATGAGGAATTGTTGTATAGCATCGAATGTTGCTAGGTGCAAGTAAGGAAATTTTGAGAAATATTTTGAGGTCATCGAGTGCATCTCACAGAGTGTAACGTCTAGCAAATGTTGATTGAGAAATGGATTTCAAAGATTGATTTGCTGAAATATTTGAAATATTTTCAACACGTAATTGCGCCCAGACATATCATGAACATGCATTTTGAATGTCACGAATAGGTTTGCATTGAACACAGAGCATGTTCACTAAATATAAGATAAAATGATAATTGATACATGCATAATAGTACATGCATCACGTGCATAGAAATTATTAGGGTTGGATGCAACTCTTTGGGGATGAGAGATGTCATCACCCTGGCGCACAATTATGTAAAATAGATTTTATCGACAAAGTGTTTTTAGAAAGAGGTCTTAGAACAAACTCGCGAGTCCCTTTGGGGTAAATGTATTTATAAAGTTGTGGAATTTCAAATGATTTTGAAACTGTTACCGGAAGGTAGCTAGACAAATACTCTGTGATGATGATGATGGTTATTAGATATTTTTGCTGTGAGATTATGGTCTGTAGAATCAGAATCTTGTGGTGGTAAGTAAGAATGATTTTGAGGTTGCGCTCGAGATATAGTTGTGCCAAGTGCGATTTATGGTTAGAGTCAGAGTAGGAAGAGTTCATGATAATTTTCGATTCGTGATTTAAGAATTTGTGAATTAAGGATGTTGGTTATGCTCCATGTGTGTATATACACTATATTTTTTTTTTGTTTTAAACGAAACGTTATCTTTCCAGATTTGAGATTGTCCAAAGAATTTTGGTGTATTGATATAAGAAATGTTTATAAACAAGAAATTTACATTGCTGATTTTATCTTTCTGAGGAAATGGAGAATTTTTGTCAAAATTGATTCAAAAGGGATAATAAATTTTTCGCTTGAGCGATTTCTTCAATTTTGTTTTTGTTTGAAAAAAAATTTAGAAGCGACTTAAAAATTTTGGGATGCTTGAAACATCAATGTGTATTTTGAATACGGAAAATTCGGCCACAGTTGGTTTTTTTAAGTATAAATTATTAAAAAGTGTATTAGCAAGTTTGAATTAAAAAGAACATAAATCTTTGTCAATTGAACTGTTTTATAGATTTGCAAAATGTATTGGAAAGTAAGAGGAAATTTTGGATTTAAATGTGGAGGTCTTGAAATTTTTCAAGGGTTTGCAAAACCGATGGTTTTTCAACGGTAAGGGTATTTTGATTTCGAATGAAAAGGAGGTGTAAGACGTAGAGTCTTTTAATCAAAGTGAAAATTCTTTTGTGTATAAAATATTTGATATTAAAAGATTTTATACCCACAGGAGTTGGTTTTGAGCATAACTAACAATCTGATCGTATTGATCTCTCGTTGTATACGAGGCTGTAGTCAATTGATTGAATAATTTTGAGGATTTGAATTCGATTCTGTTATATGAGGTAGTTGTTTTAAAAATCGAAATCGCGGTTAATAGGTTTCGACAACTAAAATAGGTTGATTGATTTTGTTATAGAGGGTATTATCGTAATAATGGATATCGTTGGGTCATTTGTTGAACCCTTGGTAAGGGTGACAAATTTTATGTTGTCAGATGCAGTCAATGTGCAGAGTAGTCATGGCGTTATGTTTCTGAGTGATTGGAAGAATCATTATGATGGATATTATTTATAATTGATATAGAAATTTATTTTGTATTCATGAGAGATGTTCGCTTTTCTTTGAATTGCGTTATGAGTTTTTGTGTTGTGGATTCACAAGTTAATAGTATTATCGAGCTGGTACCAATCGTTAGGATTAGATGATTATTATCATGTTTGTTTTGGAACCGAAATATTTTCTGAAGTTATTGGGTTTGTTATCGGTCATTTTGAAGTAGAGATGCTAAGTAAAAGGAAGTAGGGGTTTAGGAATGATAAATTTTATCAACTATATTGCAATGTTATTGTTTTGTTTAAGGCAAAAGAGTTTGGAGTTGTAGAGCTATAGTTGAGCTTAACGCTTAACCATGTATTGATATTGAGGATTTTGTAATAGATGAGTTTCGAGCTGGCTTTGGAAACCACTCCGGTATAGAAAAATGGTGACTCTCAGTTGAATAAATTGTGTTATTATGAGTTGGAGCATCTACTGCTAGAAACAGGATTTGGTGCATAAGTGTGTTGTGATCGCTTATATTGCGAGCCAGTGTCGGTTATGCGATTGGAGATTGGATCTTAATTATCCTAGTATATTAGCCGAGTGTTGGGTAGTAGATCTTGTTGTATCTTAGTTGAACTGCCCTAGAGTTATGTTATCGTTATGCCTAGTGGAAGTTGTGTTAGTACTTTGGTGACCTTTGAGTGTGTTCAGTTTTTGCGACTGAAGGTTTTGAAGTGTTTTGAGGGACAACCTGTTAAATTTTGCTTACGCGCGTGCGTATGCCGTTGGACATGGAATACCATCAACGACAGTGGGTTGGTTTCTTGGTTTTGATCTGTTATTTAATGACAGAGGTCGTGTGCAGTTTCGTTATATTTTGTTGTCCTAATTTACGATAGGTATCTTGTGGATATGTTTTTCTTATCGGCTTTGTACATTTTGTTTAACTGGATGTGTAACTTTATGTTATGTGGTATGTCGATAGTTTTATTTAAATTCGAGGACGAATTTTTAATTAGTTGGGGAGAATGTAATATCCCGTAAAATTTTAATTTATTTTTCGATAATTTCCGACAATTTTTCCGGTCGTTTTGAATTAACTTCGATGATAGCGGTTTGATTCGATTGAGTTGGTTTGGGGTTGATTTTTGGTTCAACCATTTGTTTTTTTTAATTTATTTAAAAACAAAAAAAATAAAATTCAGTCATTCCCGAACGGGAATCTCAATTTTTGGGCCTGGTCTCGTTCGAGACCAGGCATTCCCGAACGGGAATCATGGCCTGAAAGGCCATTCCCGTTCGGGAATCATAGCAGCTTTTGGACCCTTCCATCCGGCCCTGTTCGATCTCGTTTACGGCCCGCTTCCACTCGTTATTTAAAAGCGACTTCTAAACAGAAAACCTAGATCACGCTGCAAGCTAGCCCTAGCCGTCTTTCGTTTGTTCTTTCGCTGAGAAACGTATCTGTTATCATCCTCCAAAGTTGCTGCTCGGGTAAGCTCCTTTGTTCATCAAATTTCCAGATTTTGCCTTAATCGACACCTCTGAGTTTTTGATCGTTCTCCCTCGTTTCTAGATAAAAACTGTTTCCGTTCGATCTCAGACGTTCTAGACTCATATATCTACGATTCCCAACTTTCGCTTTGCCAAACGGTACGTTATCTTTCCGTTATAGCCGCCGCCGCTTTACCGTTTTTCGGATTATTTTCAGTTTAGTTATAGAAATCGATCTCTTCGTATTTTGATTCGTTCGTAGCCGTTTCTCAACCAAATTCAGAACCGTTTCGTGCTAGACGGAGTAGACTCAATTCCCTACGATTCCCATCTTAAGTTTTTGCCAGAAGGTACGTAAGTCATCTCGATTTAATCGCCGTACGGTTTCCGTTTTAAGTTGTAAATTCTGTTTTCATATATAACTCATTACTGCCAATCCCCGTTTGCTTTTTGGACATGATTTTGTTAGGTTAATGATTACAGTACATTGGAATGATTAGTGATATCAGTTTAAGCTATCAATTTGAATGTCACAGTTGAGTTGCTGTTTGAATTATTGTCATTGTCCTTGCTTGGGATTCTTGCATTTTGCTACTGTTCTTTGGTTTTGGTTAGGTGATTACGTTTTGATTATTCATGCTTGAGATTACCGTGTTGTTATGAGATCTTGATGACTTAAAGTTTAAAGAAAAAGTTGTTGTGACTTGGGTAAAGATTGCTATGTTTGCAACTGTTGGTTTAGGCATGGCGGGGATGGTTAGGTTTAAAATTTGAGAAGATGTTTAAAAGCTCTTTAGACTCACCAAAGTGTTTTAACTAAATCAAATAAATCCTTTATGTTAAACTTTAACTAATAACTCAGATTTTGTTTGATTTATAAATTAAATATTTAAAACGATAGTTATTTATAAATTAAGCTAATATAATTACTCGGGTAATTATAATTAATTTCGAATGTCGATTTGGTATAATTTGGCTAATTTGCAATTTAGCCCCTAAATGTTTTTAAAACTTATTTACTTAAGTTTTTGATTAGTAACGTTATATTTAGTATTAATTATAAACAAAAGTAATTAATTTGGTTGACTAAAGTGCAATTTAGTTCCTATTTGGCAAAAGTACAGTTTAGCCCTTAATGGGTTAAAGTACGATTTAGTCCCTAAACTTTTATTAACTTAAAATGATTAAGTTTTTGATTTGTAACCTGGGTTACTTAGAATTGAAGTTATTGAGTTCCGCTTTTAAAATGGATTATTATTTGTTATTTTGTTTTATAAATATAAACTCGGGTTTATATTTGATAAACGTTTTGAGTCGGATTAGACTTGGGTCATCCGACAAGCGAGGTTAGCTTGGTAGTTTGTGATAACTCGGCTAACCCACTATTTGGAAATTATTTATTATTTAAAGTTATTAAATAATATTTATAAATTGGATTTAAAGCGAGAACTCAATATACTTGTATTAATTGGGATTTATTACCTAATGGGTATTATTTGTGTGTGCTTTGGATTGTTTATTCCGACATGTCATTTGTACTAGTCCTATGTGGTGTCTAGTACTCTCTAGAGTTAGGGCCTGTTTTTAATAATTATTTTATTTGTCTAGACCCGTCTATTGTTCGCGCTCCAGAGGCGAACCAGGATTAGTTGCTTGCCGGTTTTCACGTGGATTAGCAAGCAGTGAGTTTGTACTTACTATTTACCGCTTTATTAAGTAAATTATTATTTTAATATTAAATATATATATACTGTACGTATATTTCGAATTGTTTTTATATTATGGCTTCTAGTTGGAACATGCTACCTAATGGGCATCATTAGGACTGCGTGCGCACCGGTAAAGATCTGGAAAAGGTAATTATGGTAATGTGGTAACTCGGTGTGAGCATAGCTCTCGGGACCAAGTAGAGTAACTCGGTGTAGCTCGGCTCTCGGGACTCTGGTATAAGTGTGGTCAGTGGTAACTCGGTGTAGCTCAGCTCTCGGGACCAGACCTATTGGATTATGTTAATTATGTAGAATTGTGGATTAGGGTTCCAACTATTATTCGTAATATTGTTATTAAATGTTTTAAACGTTTTAAAGGTTTTCCACTTAATAAATGTAGATAGTGGTATGAACTCATCTCAGTATATCTGACCCCGTTGTTTTCCCAATTTTTCCCCAGGGTTATGATCTGAGAGAGTCTGGTGATCTCCGCATTTACTTTCCTCGGAGGTTCCATTTATTTTAGTAGAACTGTAGAACTGTTTTTATTCTTAGACCGCAGTAGTAACTAGACGTCTTTATTATTATTATTTATTTTGTCGGATTGGTTCGACTGGTAATATTGCTCTGGCATGCTGTATTATTTACATTAATTCATGATGAATCTATTTTAGACTCGGATTTGATAAAGCATGTTATATTAACTGTTGAATATTATAACTGTTAGTTTTAGGTTGTAGTCTCGGTTGCCCCCGAGCATTGGTTTTCTGCAGGTTTATGTGTTTATGTGATAAATGAAAGGCTAGCTACGGGTTTCGGTACTACATTACCCATACCCTAGCGCCGGTCGCGATTCATGAAAATGGGTCGTGACAGTTACGAAACAAATCTAAACGTTTTACCTTTTTATCAATTTCAGGCAAACGTTAAAAACGTTACGAAACCAATCCAAACGTTGCTAAACAAATTTAAACGTTTCACCTTTCTAGAGATTTAAGCCAAACGTTTACAAACGTTATGAAATAAATCCAAACGTTTCCCCTTTTTAGCGATTTAAGCTAAACGTTTAAATTGTTATGAAACCCATCCAAACGTTTGAAACGTTACGAAATAAATCCAAATGTTTCACCTTTTTAGCGATTTAAGCCTGTCACGACCAATTTTCATAGATGGCGACCGACTCTAGGGTATGGGAATGGGTGTACCAAAACCCGTAGCTAGCCTTGCGGATATCCTTACAAATACATAAACCTGCAAGAAACCAATGCTTGGGGGCAACCGAGACTTCAGCCTAGTTCTAACAGTTCATAAAATTTAACATGATATATTAAACGCTCGATCAACTCCAAGCTTCCAACATGGCATAAATATTTAATAACCCAAGTTATTATAGTAATGCCGAAAGAGCAAATAATGCAATTGACTTAATATTACAACAAGTACTATAACAAGTAAGACTTCTAATTACTACTGCGGTCTAAGAGTAAAATCAGTTCAATAATTTTAATGAAATAAATTAAGACCTCTGAGGAAATAAAGAATCAGAGACTAGCTGATTCGCTTAAATCACAACCCTAGAAAAATTGGGAAAACAAAGGGGTCAGATATACTGAGATGAGTTCATACAACTATCTACATTTAGTAAGTGAAAACCTTTAAAACACTTAAAACATTTGTAAAGCAATTCATCAATATGGATAAGCATTGTAACCCTAAACCACAAAATTCTAAATCCAGTTGTCATGTCGGTGAGACGTATCTACATAACCGATCCCCGACTGTCACTAAAATAAATTCATGAGTCCCAGGAGACGTATCTTCCATCGGCGACCTCACTATGTGAGACGTATCTCTAACCTACCTCAAATACTATATGATCACATACCGGTGCGCACGCAGTCTCGATGATGCCCATCGAGTAGCCCGTTCCAATTCAGATCCATAATGCTGAAAATAGTTCGAAAGTTGTTTATACAATATATATATATATATATATATATATATATATATATATATATATATATATATATATATATATATATATATATATATATATATATATTGTATAAACAACTTTCGAACTATTTTCAGCATTATGGATCTGAATTGGAATATATATATATATATATATATATATATATATATATATATATATATGCAAAAATACAATTTACTTAATAAAGCGGTAAATAGCGATATAAAATCACTTCTTGCTAATCCACGTGAAAACTCGTGGCAAGCAGCCTAAACTCGGTTCGCCTCAAAAGCATGAACAGTCGACAATTCTAAACAAATACAAATAATTATTAAAAATGGACCCTAACTCTATAGAGTACTAGACACCACATAAGACTAGCACAAACAATAAGCTAGGGTAAAGCCAATCAGAGTAAATACAATACTCAAACAATCATACGGTCATCAACAAGTCAAGCTTATTGAGTTATCGCTTTAAAATTCGTTCTGAAAATATTATTTAAACATTTACTAAATAATAACCCAAGTTAAAATCCATATTGGTGAGTCAACCGAGTTATCAAAACTACCAACCTTCTTCCCACTTGTTGGCCGACCAAAGTCTAACCCAACCCAAAAGCTTTACCAAAATATAAACCCAAGTTTATAATTCCAAAAGGCTATGATAAAATAATATATTATCCAAATTATAAACCATAGTTTATAATTATAAAAATAACTTGATAAAATAATGATCAATTTGAAAAAGGAACTCAATAGCTTTAAATCCAAGTAATCCAAATTACAATCAAATACTTAACTAAATAAGTTAAAAAAAAAGTTTTAAAAGTTAAAACGTTACTTTAGCCACTTTGGCGTATCAACCATTCTTTTGTAAAACGACAATTACCCTAGTAATTATCTGATTTAAGGATTATAAAACAATTAACATCCCGACATAGAAATTATCAATGAGGACAAATATAATTATAACCCATCAAACATAATTTCTTTAGGTTTAGAAAAGTAGCGTTAACCATAGTAGAATAGAAATTAAAATTGCCATATAGATTTGAATTGAAACTGTTTCCTATTTGAAAACTCAACAAAGCATGAGCTATACAATCATTCATTATATCATATGGAAATCATTTTCAAAAGCCAAACAATATGAGGGTTTGCATGAACTAGAGGGTATGTAACAAATCATTACCAAGCTAGATACCCAATTCATTTGAATCCTAAACTTCACTCCCACAATCAATCACAAGGAATTGATAAGTTAATCTTAATAGTAAACTATACTTTGATCTTAAAAAAAGCAAACTTCAGCTTATATAACTTAATCAGCAAAATACCCATATGCATTCAAAACATGAACAATCATGTTACCATGTTCATGCTGCCAAGAAGAACGACAAAGGATGAAGAAGAATGAATGGAATTCAATATCATTCACTAACTGTTCAGTTTAAGAATAGCAAAGAAAATTATAATTTCCAACAATTACCCAAATAACAGCAGCAACATGAACAACAAGGGATGGCAGTAATCACGAATGAGAAGTGATGAACCGCAAGGCTCTTAAATGAAAAGATTTCAATGTACCAATTTCAAAATCAACACGCGTGTTTGATCGAGGGTGATAAGGACCGATAAACGAAGAGAATGATCTCAGATCGACAATAGTACAACCAAGAACTAAAGTTATTAAGCCGCGTTACTATACCGTATTGAAATATGTAGAAAAGCAACGTGAAATACTTACAGGATTAGAGAATGATTTGGAAAGGAATGAAAGGTGATGTTGCTGAGTATTTTTGAATGAAACGTTCGGCTAGGGTTTGTGTAAATATTAGGGTTTCAGAACAAAAAAAAAAGGAACGTCGCTGAACAGGTCTATTTATATACCTATCAGCACGACGGAAAAACGGGGTGTGCAGGCGCACACATCCTTAATGATGTGTGCGGGCGCACATATCCTCAGTCATGTGTGCGGGCGCACAACCCTAGTGTGCGGCCGCACACCTCTGGACCTGGTCCATAAAGGGCCGGTTCGACGCCCAAACGAACCCCTAGCAACCCGAAACAAAAATCAAACCCGAAACAAATCAAACCACGAGGAAAATGAGCTTGAAACCATCTAGAAACATGACCGGAAACACAAGGTATTACAAAACCAAAAATTTAAAATGTTATGAAACCAATCTAAATGTTTAAAATGTTACTATACAAATCCGAATGTTTCACCTTTTTAGCGATTTAAGCCAAATATTTACAAACATTACTAAACAAATCCAAACGTTTCCGCATTTCTCAATTTAAGCCAAACGTTTAAAACATTACGAAACCAATCCAAACGTTTGAAACGTTACGAAACAAATCCAAATGTTTCCCCTTTTTAGCGATTTAAGCCAAACGTTTACAAAAGTTACGAAACAAATTGAAACATTTCACCTTTTTAGCGGTTTAAGCCAAATGTTTAAAACTATATAAAACCAATCCAAACGTTTAAAACGTTACGAAACAAATCCACACGTTTCACCTTTTTAGTGATTTAAGATAAACGTTTACAAACATTACGAAAAAAATCCAAACTTTTCACCTTTTTAGCGATTTAAGCCAAAAGTTTACAAACGTTACGAAATAAAACGTTTAAAAATGTTACGAAAAGAATCCAAACGTTTCACCTTTTTAGCGAGTTAAGCCAAACGTTTACAAACGTTACGAAACAAATCAAAACGTTTCTCCTTATTAGCGATTTAAGCCAAACCTTTACAAACATTGCAAAAAAAAAAATGTTGTTTCACCTTTTTTGCGATTTAAGCCAAATGTTCACAAACATTACAAAACAAAAAAAAAACGTTTAAAACGTTACGAAACAAATCCAAGCGTTTCACCTTTTTAGCAATTTAAGCCAAACGTTTAGAAACGTTGCGAAACAAATCCAAACGTTTCACCTTTTTAGCGATTTAAGCCAAACGTTTAAAATGTTACGAAACAAATCCAAACGTTTCCCCTTTTTAGCGATATAAGCCAAACGTTTACAAACGTTACGAAACAAATCCAAACGTTTCACATTTTTTGCGGTTGAAGCCAAACGTTTACAAACGTTACGAAATAAATCCAAGCTTTTCCCATATTTAGCAATTTAAGCCAAACGTTTACAAACGCTACGAAACAAAACCAAGCGTTTCACCTTTTTAGCAATTTAAGCCAAACGTTTACAAACGTTACGAAACAAATCCAAACGTTTCACCTTTTTAACGATTTAAGCAAAACGCTTGCAAACGGTACGAAACAAATCCAAACGTTTCCCCTTTTTAGCTATTTAAGCCAAACGTTTACAAACGCTACAAAAAAAATCAAAACGTTTCACTTTTTAGCAATTTAAACCAAACGTTTACAAACGCTACGAAACAAATCCAAACGTTTCACCTTTTTAGCGATTTAAGACAAACGTTTGCAAACGTTACGAAACAAATCCAAATGTTTCACCTTTTTAGCGATTTAAGCAAAACGTTTACAAACGTTACGAAGTAAATCCGAACGTTTTGTTGGCGCAGCGGGAGGCGCGGATCCGAATCGTATATTTCAATTCAAAATCAAAATTCCAGCAATCCGGATCCTAAAGTTGATCATATCAACAACAAATGGATCGTCGTATCATTTAGTAATTAAAGCACGCATCTAGGAATCGTAAAAAGAATACCTATGTCGATTCTCCAGCGATTCTTGTGGTCCCGAAAGTACGGCGACCTCAAGCTCGTCCACACGAGTATGCATCCGATTGAATCCTCGCCTTGAAGTAATCCTGCAAGAGTTCCTCTTGCTGAGCAGCCCTAAGCTCAAACTCTCGCCGTGATCACTACCTTGCTCGGATGTATGAAAAACGTCGCCAAGTTTTTCCCGTGATTGATGACTACTTGAACTCCTTCAAGTGCTTTCTATTTATAGGTTAAAGCATGTCTTAAGAATGCAAGGACATACTCTATTTATAGGTTAGAGCATGTCTTAAGAATGCAACACCTTGCATGCTAGGTGTCACACACCAAGCACAGGTGTTGCCACCACATGACACCTTTCATGTGGTGACATCACATAGGTGACATCATATAGGTGATGCCATCATATGACATCACATATATGACATAAGCTTATCTCATTACATCATCACTATGACATCCTCATTCCATTAGCTTATGATTAATGATTTAAGTATCATTAATTACACTGATTAATTACTTAAACCTTTTAATCATAAAACTTGGTTTAAATATAATTAGGTTCCTACTAATTTATAACTCTTATAAATTAGTCCCTAATTAACTTGGACATAGTACAATTAGGTTCCTACTAATTTATAACTCTTACAAATTATTCCTTAATTTGTAATTGTTTTTCATCTTAGATTAATTTCCGAGATATGCTAGTATCCATATGAAATTGATCTTTCGTAAACTCAATAGGTTGCACACTCTATTGTGTGTGACTAACTAGGTTCACATCTATATGGCAACGAGAGACATAAGAAACGCCTTTCTTATATTAAATAATTAAATCTCATTTAATTATTAATTCTCGTAGATCGAGAGTGACGTCTAGCACCATATCACGACCCCTAAATAGATATGAATGTTTCGATGCATTCTTTATGAACCAATGTTCATAATTACCGTACACTCAAAATTCCCTTCATCTAAGATTCCAATCTCGACTAGTGTCACGGTTAAGTCAAACACTGTTTGTCTTGATTATATGACCTCATCTCTCAGTTCTAATTCTTGATAAATATGACTTCCACTAGAAACAACTTTCTATGTAAGTCATATACACCTGCGCAGGTTTTATCATCCATCATGAACAATTCGAGATAGCATAGAATCTTATCTCCGTTCATCCACAGTGATGAATCCTTTCTAGGTTAAACCCCTATCTCCATGTACAGCTTACTAGAGCCAACACATCCCGCGGCCCTAGCTCATGAAAGATCTAGGGTTAAGGAGTATCAAACTCTAATCACCTATATACAAGATAGTGTCACCGCAAGTCAAAGGACATATGTACAATTATGAACTAGATGACATTAAATTGACTTTAATGAATTACCACGTATAAGTCATCTAGCGTCACTTGTTCGACTCACTCAACACCTTGAGTGTCCACATGTTTATTCTTCTTTTAGAGAAACAATTTCTCTCTTTCCAACACTTTCTTTAGATAATATGATAATGCCTTTACTTATGTTCGGATAATTTGTGAGACGCGGTTTCTTTTGCTAGGGCAGTAGCACTATTGTGGTCGCAGAAAAGAGGAACTGTCGACTTTAATGGAAGAAAACCATACTTAATTCAGTTACGAACTAATTTATCCAAACACCTTCTATTACTACATCTCATGTCATAATATACTCGGCTTCTATAATGGAATATGGAGTTGATTCCATCTTAGAACACTTCTAGCTCACTACTCCTTCATTATAGATAAATATGAATCTGGAGATAGACTCTCTATTATCCATATCTGATTATTAATCAGAATTTGTAAACCGGTCTACTTAAAAATCTCGTTCTCCATATCTTTAGTTCTATAAAAGTTCTTAAAGATATCTTTAACAACCATCCAATGTTCTCAACATGGATTGGACTAAAACCGATTAGTCCCACTAACCGCATAGACAACTTCTAACTTTGTAAGTGGAAACACATACCTCAGACTACCAATTGCTGAAGCCTATGGTATCTTTGATAGATTCTTTCTTTCTTCAGAAGTTTCGGAAGACACTCCATTTGAAAGAAGAATTTTATGCCTAACTAGTATCAATCCTCTCTTAGAACTTCTATATTGAACTACTTCAATATCTTTTCTAAGAAGAGCCTTTAGGAGAAACCAATTATTCTCTTAGATCTATCTCTATAGAGTCTAGTACTGAGAAATTAGGCTACCTCTCCGAGGTCTTTGATGGAGTACGTATTAGATAAACCAAAGTTTTACAAAAGTTAACGTTCCAATATTATTATTTATTAGTAATAAGTTATCTACATGAAAGATCATGAAAGTGAGTCTGCTCCCACTAACCTTCTTGTAAAAATTAGGTTTATCATCGTTTTTAATAAATTCGTAACTGACGAAACTTGAAGCTTTCTTTCCATCAACTAGGGATTATTTTAGCTTACACGCCTTGGAACCTTCTTCGGATTCAAAATCCTCGACTTGTTCCATATAGATATACTCTTTAATTTAACCATTAAGGAAT